>NC_092039.1:108744400-109344400 GCF_003086295.3 Arachis hypogaea
GACCTTTATCACTTATGTATTTTCAACGGTGGAGTTTTTACACACCATAGATTAAGGGTGTGGAGCTCTGCTGTACCTCAAGTTTTAATGCAATTACTATTATTTTCTATCCAATTCGATTTATTCCTGTTCTAAGATATTCGTTGCACTTCAACTTGATGAATGTGATGATCCGTGACACTCATCATCATTCTCACCTATGAACGCGCGTGACTGACAACCACTTCCGTTCTACCTTAGACCGGGTGCAGATCTCTTGGATTCCTTAATCAGAATCTTCGTGTTATAAGCTAGAATTGATGGCGGCATTCATGGAAATCCGGAAAGTCTAACCTTGTCTGTGGTATTCCGAGTAGGATTTCGGGATTGGATGACTGTGATGAGCTTCAAACTCCTGAAGGCTGGGCGTTAGTGACAGACGCAAAAGAATCACTGGATTCTTTTCCAACCTAATTGAGAACCGACATATGATTAGCCGTGCTGTGACAGAGCATTTGGACCATTTTCACTGAGAGGATGGGATGTAGCCATTGACAACGGTGATGCCCTACATACAGCTTGCCATAGAAAGGAGTGATGAAAAACTAGAAGGAAGAAGTAGGAAAGTAGAGATTCAGAAGGAGCACATCACCTCCATACGCTTATCTGAAATTCCCACCATTGAATTACATGAGTAACTTTATCTTTATTTTCTGTTTATTTACTATTATTTGATTTTCGAAATTCCATAATCAATTATTATCCGCCTGACTGGGATTTACAAGATGACCATAGCTTGCTTCATACCAACAATCTCCGTGGGATCGACCCTTACTCACGTAAGGTATTACTTGGATGACCCAGTGCACTTGCTGGTTAGTTATGCAGAGTTGTGACTAAGTGTAATTCACGTGTGAGAGCTACCAAGTCTTTGGAGCCATTGTTGATGATCACAATTTCGTCCACCAATGGCCAAATGAATTTGCCTTTCTCTAAGGAGTTCTCGTTGCCATCGGTGGTTCCATGCCTGGGCGGCTGTGGAGAAGCTTACTATTGCAGGTAAGGTTGTAGTTGTTTGAAATGATGTAGGGTGTATAATGCTTTTGTTTTGTAATTTTTCCTACTTAGGAATAGAAGTAAATGAGTGCTGTGAAATTCCTGTGAAAAATTTTTGTAAATAATGTATGTTAACTTGAGTTCTAAAACAACAGTACAATAAGAAAGCTACACAATACCACTATTTCTATCTTCAGTTGGAGATTATGAAAAAATCAACCCATGCTCCAGTTCTTGCAAATTGTTCTTTCTGAATTGTGCTTTGGAATAATCTATTTCGACGATGTTGTCAATGCCTGTAGCACATCATGTGCAGAGGCTGACTGGGAATCTTCGCATTCTTTACTCTGCACTGGCGAGAGGTCTGATCCCGCTCATAGGGAGGCACTTCTTAAATTCAATAAACATGCTAATGGTAAGATTTTTTTCGTTTGGAAATCAATGATTTTTAACAATCTAAATTTCTTCAGAATATATTATTTTCTTTATGTTCCTATTTATTTACCATTGGTCTTCCCTTTTTCCCCAGAAAAAATGATATATTCATCCTTGCCGCAAACGTACGCTTCAGTTTTGCACTGAATTTCTTGATTTGTTACTTTTCGAACAAGCTGTTTTCATCAATCTCTATAGCTACAACATTTATGATTTATCTGACTGGAAGCCTGGTTGGATTTTGTGACTAGGCTATTTGTTTTACCATATAGAGATATCGCAAGTTAAAAGCAAACTGTCATGAAGAGAAAATGAAATATGATACTTCTGATGATTCAAACAGCTATAATGCCTCACTTCTTTTGGAAGCTTGGAGGCCTATATCAATGGGACACAAGAGAAGGTAGTTACTGGCTGGTTTTACCTGCTTAAATGAAGCCAAAATAAACGGTATTTGTGCTTTTATGGTGCATGATGTTATATCTTGTGACAAAGTGTTCTGTTTCAAGTCTTTAAGGTTTCATATATGTTTGATTTGCACTACGTTACTTATGTGGCATGGTTGTTGAAATTGAAACATTTAACCAATCGAAACATTTTTTATTTTCTCCTTCTGTTTTAAGTTGAAGCGGTTCTTGAGCTCATCAGAAAACAAACCCAACTCACTATTAAGCAGGTACCTATATATCAACCAACTCTAATTTATAAAATCTTCATCGAAATGCATGATTCATTTAACTAATTAATACAAGAGAAGTTTTGCAACTATGCTTGTGTGGAACACTTTTTGAAACAAAAGGGTGATAATGTCAAACGAGCTGCCAAGCAACTCAAGTCTTGCCTTTCTTGGAGAGACTCCATAGACATCGGTACATATTATTCTCTTCTTTCTACAAATTGCAAAGCTTCTTAACCGTTATCATCAACAAATTAAACTACATGGACTCTTTTCTATTCTTTGAAATTTTAATATCTTTTCTATTCACACACATACAAAATATAGATATTTGATGTTAAAATTCAATCTATTCAAAAAAAATAATATGATTAACACGTGTAGTGAAGTGTAAAGTTTTTCATATTCCTTTGGACTAATTCATTTCACCATATTGTCCAATCATGTATCCAATTGGAGCACTGCAAGTTATTGTTATGGTTAAGAGTGACATTTGCATCTTAATTTGACTCTTTAATTATTGATGATGTCTCATGTCTGTATTTTCTATGTTAGAATTAATCAACCAAGGAGAGTTCCAATTGGCATTATTCAAGACGAATAAAAAAGAGAATTTATTTGTTGATCGAGTATTGCTTACTTCTTTTCATTTGTTTCTAACTTCTTAAACCATGAAAATCTGTTTCCTTGATCTGATTATGGTTAGTATCTCATATGAGCTTCTCAATGTATTTTCTCTTAGATATTTGATTTGTTTGACGCAAAGCACAATGGGATATTATGGTTAGTATCTCATATGATCTTCTTAATGTATTCTCTCTTAGATATTTGGTTTAACACAAAGCACAATGGTTAGTATCTGATTATGGTTAGTATCTCATACATTCATTTCATGAGTAAAGTGGATTGTTGAACATGATTCAGGCTCAGCTATCTGAGTTTGTAAACGATGCTTTATTCTCATCAGTTTCATGCAAGCAGCCTTCCCAGCCACCTCCTCTCATGGTGCCCATTACTGTTATCAATGGAGCTACTGCCAAAAGAGCTGGTACCTACTGCTTCCTCTCTCTAATGGCAAAGCCTAGTTTATTGTGAAAAGAAATTAGTGTCTCAAATGCTTCAAAATTGATTATTAAGCTTTATATTTTCTTGTGCTACATTTACATTATGTTTGGATGGAACATTGCCTGCCTATCACTTTCATCCTGGATCCGGATCAGGAGCCAATAGTTGGCTCATTGACTTAGAGGTACATTAAAATAATATATACTTATAGTGTCTCTATTTCAATAACGAGTCTTAATATTTTAATATGTGCAAGTAATTTGAAATGCTCTGTCTCGGAACTCAATCGATGGAGCTCTCTCGTGATATTCGAAGGGTCACCAGAAACACATTTGATTTCAGCATCTTTTGCCAGTTCTATTTTGAGTCTAGTCTGTTTAAGTTCTTCTTCAAGAGAAGATATTTTCAATGAATTCTGACTAAGCCTCTCGCGGGTTCTCTCGAGCGAGATTCTTTCCTTCTCTAATTTCTTGTTAAGCGATTCGACAGAAGCTTGAACATCAGCAAGATCATTAGTAGTTCTTGTTAGGTTCAACTTGGCATGCTTCAATTCCATTAGTATCCTTCTTAAATACTTATATCTGAAATAGTTTTCACAGATGTGGTATGAAAATATGCTCTTTATATTCAACTTATTTCTTAAACATACTCATCATCGTCAAGATTAAATACTTCCAATTAGTTCTAAAATGATACAGTAGTGAATTATTTTGGCAGATTCAGGACCAATTTGAGATATTTGATCTTTCGGGACTATTTTGACTATTAATACTATTTGTTAAGGATATAGTCAAGTGAGGAATTCAATGGCATAACACCCCTTTTCCATATACTGTTGTTCTTAGGTGATGGCCATACTTGCGAATTTCAGATATGTTAAATTCAAGATTATTGATGCAAGAATTGCTCCTGAGCCACTTCATAGGGGATTTGGCCAGTTAATTCCAACAACACAACGAGTGGCCTATTCTTCCTTCCTTATGGCTATGCCTCGGCTTGTGGAGGTACATTCTTGTGATTTTTAGCTTATAATGATGGTTGCATATCAAATGTAATTGAATGTAATAATTATTTGGTTTCTCTCTCTGACTAACCCATTGTCATATTATTTTCGAAAGCAGTGCATTTAATCTAGTAGTAAGTTGATTTTCATGTCTTATACCATAAACTTATTTACTTTTTGACTGGTTACAAACTGATTTGGAAGAGGAAAAGGCACATGAAATTGCCAAGTTACAGGATGCTTTGCATGCAATGCAAATACAGGTAGATGATGCAAATGCCAAAGCAGTTAAAGAGCGTGAGACAGCACAGAAAGCCATTGAAGAAGCACCACCAGTTATTAAGGAGACTTCTGTTCTAGTTCAAGACTCGGCAAAGATTAAAGAAGCACCACCAGGTTCTTTCTCTTTTTCTCCTATTAAACTTGCAGCCCCAAATCGAAAGTCACTGGAACTAGACCAGATGTTGAGGGGAGCTTCACTTGTGAATTTGTTGCTTGAGATGAAGAATACATTGTATATAGATTATGTTGTCACAATTTTTTTATTTTTTTCAGGATTTGATACTTGGAAAACAGATGAGAAATGGAAAAATATAAGAAGGCAGAGAAGCCTGAGGCAGAGGATCAATTTATGACCCCACTATTTGAATCAATGGACACAATAATGATGAATGGTTTCTGTACAGATGAAGTTCCAATTTTAGAACCTAATTAAGTAACCTTATTGTATATTTTGATTTAATTAGAGGACAATAGTTGATGTATCAATACACTTTATTGATGTATGGTTGTTACTTGTTATTATAATTGATGTATCAACACTTTGTTTATAGTACTTTTTTTTTAGTTTGATAATACGGTGAATTTGTTTATTTTTTTGAAATATTATAAATATTCAAACACAAATTAGATAAAAATTTGTATTAAATTTATATTTATTTTGTATGAAAACAAGTTTATTTTGTAATTGGAAAAATCTAAAAAAAATTCTATTTTACCTTATTGTCGGATTTACAGACGGATTTTCTGTCTGTATTCAGAGTGTGAAATGATTTTCTAAGGTTAAAATTACAGACGGAAAATATGTTGCTAATTACCGACAAAAAATCTGTCGAAAAATTCGTCTGTAATTACAGACGAAAAATCCGTCAGAAATCCGTCTATAATTACCGATAGAAAATTCGCTGGAAAATCCGTCGGAAAGCTCGACATTTTAGGGAAATGGATGGAGAATTTACCGAGGAAAAATCCGTCGATAATTGGTAAAAATCCGTCGGTAAATAATTTCCAACGAGGCTTTGACAAAATTCGTTGGTAATTTCATCGATAACCAAAAATCCGTCTGTAATAAAGACTAAATCTGTTTGTAAATCTGTTTGTATTAATCCATTTTCTAGTTGCGTAAGTATTTGGGGTTGCTGTTCATTTTGCATAGATCCAAGAAAGAGACTTTTTCTTTTGTGAAAGACAGTGGCAAAAAATTTTCACATTGGAAAAGGACTTTCATATCAACAAGAGGCAAAGAAGTATTGCTTAAAGTAGTTGGAATAGCTATTTCGGTGTACACAATGAGCTGTTTCAGGTTGCCGGATAGTTTGATTGATGAGATTCACTGCATATGATGCAGTTTTAGTGGGATCAAAGACAAAATGAAAAGATAATGCACTAGCTGGGACACTATGAGCAGAGAAAAGACTAGTGGAAAAGATTGGAATTTAAGGACCTAAAGGCTTATAATATAATAATGCTAGCTAAGTAAGGATGTAGACTACTAACAAAACATCACTCATTTTTTATAAGGTTTTTAAAAACAAATATTTCAGACTCTTATCTTTCTTAGATGCAAAGTTTGGGACAAGACCCTCCTAGACCTGGCAGAGCCTATTAGAAGGGAGAAAAATTATAAAAAAAAAGGAGCAATATAGAACGTCACAATAAAAGAAAAAACATAAACTCGGAAAGACCCATGATTTGGTAATCAGCCATCATTCAGATTAATAGATCCAAAATTTAGAAATGAGAACATTACCTGAATTAGACAACTCTTTTATAACAAATTCAGTCATGAGATCGCACAAATCACCAACTCCCAATAAAATAAGAAGAGGATTCAATCCACTATATTCTTACAAATTTAGGGGAGTATTCTATTAAGTTAGGGTATAAAATAGCCTATTAGTTCTTTCATCCACCACTTGATAGGGCTTCATTTCTAGTATGGAAACAAAGCTCTCTAGAACGGAGTATGAAACCTAAAATGCCAGGCTAAGATCAAAATTTTCATATGAAAAATTATCCATGAAAGGATGCTAGCATTGACCATAATTAAAAGCCGCATGACACAAGTCAATAAAATATGCCCAAGATACTCGAACTTGCCGGAGAACCTCTTATGCTATTGTTTTCTGTTCAAAAGCCATGCCATGTGGAACATTGCACCAGTAGCTAGTGTAATCGCCAAAAACTCCACTCTATCAATATGTGACTAGTGGTCATAATCTATGGAAACCTTGAAAAAATAATCAGATTTCAGCAAAAGGAGTACCCAATTTATTTACCTTTTATGGCAATCGTGGTTAGATGGAAATGTCTTTGTCTTCGAATAGCTAAAAAGACGATATGAAAACTCACTCTCAAGTGCTGTGAATGGCAGAGGAATTCATGCGGCACTGTCCAATGGTTCAGCGAGCACCATAATCCCCCTTTTTCTACTTTACTCTTCATTTATCTTGAGACATTTACTTTACAGTTTGTTTATTTGGAATACCCTATTTTAGGAATAGATCCTCTTAATTTTTTTTTTCAATTGAGAGAATAAAACGTAATTTTAACTCTTCAATATTTTTTCTTTTATGTTTTCTCTTTATCTTACCAATAAAATATATGATGAGAGCTCATATTTTACCCCTTTTAAATAAGAAAAAAATTGAGAAAATCCAATCCCTTTCATTTTCTATCAACAAACTCATTTTCTTTTAGCAATAAAATAAAATTAATTTTAGTAAAAAAAATTAAAAATATTAGAATGTTACACAGCTCGTTGTTACCTTTTTTTTGTGTGCATTTTGTTTTTCACCCTTTAATTCTTTACTTGACACTTAACAAAGATGTCTTGTCTAAATTTTATACAAACTATGTGCCTTTTATTTTAAGAAGACACCTTCTCAAAATTTGTCTTATTTGCTAATTTTCTCTATAATAATTCAGTTATCATACTTTTAAATTTAACATAATTTCAATTTTGAAAAAACACTATTCAGGTGGTTCAACGAACAAAATATATGATCGCCTATTACAAAGTCACAAAAGCTAAGTTTTAAATAACAAATTTTAACTACAAGGCAAATAGTGATAACACACAAATCAATAATCTCATTGCCAATTAATTTGGTTTTGTTTCTTTTTTTTTTATTTATTTAGTCACAAAAAAAAATCAATAATCTCATTTACCGAACAAATCCAAAACTAGAATCATTATTAGCCGTTCATGTGTTTATGATCCAAATTATCGAAAGACCACCAGTGACGTTCTCCACACAAGGTCTACAGTAAAATTACGAAGAATCTTGTTCAAATTTAAAATCCGTTGCTTCAACGGCTATTTGAGCACTCAAATTAAAAAGGTTGAAAAAACAAAAGCCATGTGCAGTTCTATCTCTCTGCAATTCTAATCTGAATTCTGATTGAGAATGCAAAGAGAGAGAGATCTTCAGTCATGGAGAATAATCTATGCCACCGCCAAATCCAAAGGTTTCAATTTCAAATTCAAGTTCGCAATCAACAATCTCACTAACCCTAATTTCACTCCCACTACTTGGACCCTCTCCTTTCTCCTCAAAATTCGAAAATTCACATTTAGAATCAACTCAAAACAACAACAACAACAACCACACGCTATTACTCTGCGGAGAAATGTGGGAAGATTCATTAGAGCCAAAATCGAGAAAATCCGTCACAAATTTCAGGTTCGGTTCAAGAAGAAGAACAGATCAACAATTGTTTCTGCGAACAGAGAAGAATCGCGTCGTCCATATCCGAAGGTGCGTGAAGATTACTTATCAATTCTCTCTAAATCTTACTATTTGATTTGATTACTTTAAAGTTTGTGAGCAATAATCTTTTAAAAAAGAGATATATAAAATGAGAGTGTGTTAAAAATTAAAATGATCAATTAAATTTTTTTATTAAAAATATAAAATTTAGATTTTCAATGTAGTTTTATGGTCATATACTACATATATATTTGGACTAACTAGTTTAAGGTCACATTATTAAAACAATTTAATTTTAATGTATTATGAATAATTTTATATTTGAATATAACAACACATAAATAAAAATAATTATCTTTTATATTAATTTATAATCCAAAAAATTGGATATTATCTTCAAAGATGATTTCTAACGAAAATAAAAGAAAAAAAAGGCCCCGTCTTTTATTGCTTCTCAATTTGAATGGTCTTTCATGAGCAAATTAAGAACCCTCTAAAATTATGGGTAGTATAGTTAAAATAGATTAAATTTATGGATTCAATTTATTTGTCCATTTAAATAGGTGGATTTATTTTTAAAATTAAGTCTGTTTAAATTTTGGATTAAATAAATTAAATGGACTAGTTCACAAGATTAAATAGATAGTTCATTTGTTTTTTTATAATTTAAAAAAAAACAGTTTAAACTGATAATTTTTTTATTTTTGATTCGATCTAAAAATTTGATCCATCAATTAAAATAAAATATTATTTATTTAAGGTTTTTGATTTAAAAATAAAATAAAAAAATAAATGGACAAATTATAAACTATCCAAACCAAAAAATTATAATCCATAAACAAAATAAATAGACAATTAGAGGATTAGACATAGGCCAGATTTGTTATGTACCTACAAAATAAAGAATAGTGTGTTGAAAATATAAAGAACCGAAACAGCATTTAATTTGCGATTTTTTTTAATTTTTGTTTTTAGTTTTAGAATTTAATAAAAAAATAAAATAAGAGGTGAAATAGAAAACATAATGTTATTATTTTTATTTTTTATAAAATTTAAAAAATAGAAAATATTAAAATAAAAATAACAAACATATCATTTTAATCATTTTAACATAATTTTAACACTTCTTTCATTAGAATTTCTTAAAAATGAAGCATATGCTTAATAAAAATTTGCACATTTCATACATGATTGTGCGGTACACACTCAAAACCAAAAGATAGAAAGAAATGAAAATCTTAAACATAATTTTGATTAAAAATTGAAATTATTTTTATTTTTTTATTTAAAATCATTTCTAACATTAAATTTTATTTTAAAATTTTCTAATTTTTCATATAAAAATACTTGTCCTCCCTTGCCTCCTCAACAACATTTTTTATTTTTCACCCTCTCTCTTCTCAGCACATTTCTTAATCTCACCTTTATCTCTCTATTTTCACCCCTCTCTCGAATTATTAATGCCTACACTGTCACTAGGGGTGGCAAACGGGTCCAAACCCGTCGGATTGACCCGCGTAACCGCCGAACGGGTCGGGCTAGAAAATTAGAATTGCCAAAAAAAATTCTGCCTAACTCGCACTGCCTACCGTGGGTTTTGGCAGGGGTGGAACGGGCTTCTCCGCCAGACTTAGATTTTGGCTAAAAAATTGTAAAAATATCTCCTTGCCAAAAAAATTAACTTTTTCTAACACAACTTACATGAGAGTATGAAGATGAAAATTAAGTGTTTTGGATTATGTTTATGTTGCTTTGGAGACAATATTTATAATTATGTTTTGGATTATGTTTATCTTATGTTGGAGACAATATTTATAATTATGTTTTGGATGAAAATTTGGTTTATAGTTATGTTTATTTTACAAAGATAATTTTTTATGAATTAAAAAATATATTTTTTTTTATATTTTAGAAATTATAAATTTATTAATATGATTGTGAAATTATATATATTATTTAGTAGTTAATAGTTAAAAAAAAGAGCTTTGGCGGGTTATTAGGCAGGGCGGGATGGGATTCTAGAACCACCTCACTAGGCAGGACAGGTCGAGCCAGACTTCTGGCAGGCGGACAAGTACGATTTTAGTTCTTAAGGTATGAATTGAAAATTTATTTCGTCTCCAACTTTTTTTTTTCTTACAAAATTATCCCTAAAATTTAACTTAATTTTACTATATTGAGTTTAAATTTGGGGTCAAGAACTATTCCAAATATAAGAATAATACTATATTCATCCTTACATTTCTTAAATTTGAGCATCATTTGTTCTCTCATCCTTCTCTCATCGTTACTTAGACTATTAATCTAAATAAGTTGAATTTGTCAAACTTTTAAAATACAAGTTAGATATAAGAAATTTTAGATATCAATTTAATAATTTTATAAAATGATGATAAAAAATTACAAATTTTTTAGCTCTTTTCTATTCATCTGATGAAGGGTAATCGTTCCTAACTCCAGCTTTTATTTTATACAACTCAAAAAAGCCTTTTTACATAGATAACACTTGCAAGCATTGCAAAAATTGAATACGGTCTATTAAGAACTCAATGCATTTGTATACTCAAGACCCTCAACATCTGAAAAACATTCCTTAAAATTTACCATCATATTTTCAGATTTTCTCACATACAAAATATTATGCAAAGCATCACCTACTATTTTTAATCCATCTTAAACATTAAGATTTAAAATATGAATAGAACAAGAGCATAAAAAAAATTCACCCTCACATAACAACGAATCATGTACATTCAATGTCTTTTTTAAATGATCAACATAAATGTTATTCAACTATGAATTATCCAAAGTAATGGATAAAACTTTTGTCAATTTTTCATTCATTCAAAAATATAAAAAATTTTAAAAGACAACTCAAATATAGTGGGAGGAGGAGGCATGTGGCAAAAATTCAGTTTTATTCTATAAATTCTAGTTCTCATCAATGAAGTGTGTAATCAAGCATATGAACCCCTCATTGTTTATAGATTTTTAAAGATCAAATGTTAAGCAAATCGTATTTGAAATGGAAACCAGATTTTTTTAAGCTTCGTCAGTTTACTTTTATGAAATTTTATGTGTGTCTTAATCGTATTTCTAATCTCCTGTTAACCATATTATATACCATAAGCAACTTAATATTTCTAACAACTTTTAAATTCATCTTAAGTGGGTCCATATTATTTGTATATCTGCCATAGTCTGACCAATATCTTCATACTTAATTTGACACAACTACAATTTGTCGTTTTATAGATGTGTCATATAGCTTACTTTTGGCTTTAAACATTTTCTTGCATCTTTTACACTCGGCAAGTTTTATTCTATCTTTATCTAGATCGGATTTTTTGAAAAAGTTCGAGACATAAGATGTTACTGATCTGACGTTTTTGAACGATGTGTATTAACCACGACTTAAGACTTAAATTCAGAAAGTAACTCCACTAATGTTGTTCATGGTTTTTGACTATTTTTCTTAATATAAGTGCAATATGGCACATCTTTTATAAAAAGACATGTTGATAGTTGTATTCAAATTAAACATCAGGATATGAGATGATAATAGCGAATATGCAAAATAAAATAGACTTACTTAATATTGATTCAAAAGTTTTTAGGGATATATTTGTCACTTATGTACTTGATGGGGACAATCCATTTAATATGTTGATAATAAGAGATTTTGAAATTAGGTGAAATATACAAATCCAAATTTACACCTTTCTAGTAGGCATACGATTAAGACAAACATATTGAAACTTCAGAAGAGAGAACAAGTAAAGTTAAAAAAAATTCTAGCTTCCATTTCAACAATGAAAAATTTATATGCTTAATTAATTGCATACTTGAATGATGAGAAACATAAATTAAAATGGGCTAAGTAAGATTGATTTAAAAGCTGTTAGGGATATGTTTATTACTTATGTAGTTGATGGAAACAACCCATTTAATATGGTTGATAATAGAAAATTTTAAAATTATGTGAAATATACATAAGTCCAAATTTATAATTTTCTAGTAGGCATACGGTTAAGACAAACATATTGAAACTTCAGAAGAGAGAACAAGTGAAGTTAAAAAAAATTCTAGCTTCTATTTCAAATAAGATTTGCTTAACATATGATCTTTGAATATCTATTAACAATGAGGAGTTTATATACCTGACTACATATTTTATTGAAGAGAAATATAAATTACAGAACAAGAATCTCATTTTTTGCCACATGCCTTCTTCTCACTAGATTTGAGTTGTCTTCTAAAATTTTACTTTTTTTAATGAGTGAAAATTCAACAAAAAGATTTTTTTTATTATTTTGGATAATGTATCATCTAATAACATTTGTGTTGATCATTTGAAAAGTATTTTGAATGTGTATGATTTTGTTATGTGGTGGTGAATTCTTTTATGTTAGTTGCTCTGCTTATATTTTGAATTTTATTGTTCAAGATGGATAAAAAATAGTAGGCAATGTTTAGTATAAGATTAGCAAAAGTGTTAAGTATGTGAAAAAAAATCTAAAGTAGGATGGTAAAATTTTTAGAATATTTTTCAGACATGTATACAAATGCATTGGGTTATATAAAGTGAAAAAAGGTTAAATTTAGAGATGATTGTCCTCAGATGAGTGAAAAAGAGTTTAAAAGATATGTAATTTCTTATTTTCATTTTATGAAACTACTGAATTGTTCAATTTAAAACTTCCTATCCAATATCTATCAAATTTGTTACAAGTTTGACAAATTCAACTTGTTTTTATGAATAGTCTGAGTAATGATATGAGGTTATAACAAAGATGAGAGAACATGTGATGCTTAAGTTTGAGAATATAACGAAGATGAGAGAATAAATGATGCTCGAGTTTAACAAATATCAAGATGAATAAAATGTTGTTCTTGCATTTGAAGTAATTATCGATTCCAAATTTCTACTCTATGCTCATTGTTATGGTGAAATACTGAAATTGATTCTATTAGTACTAAAAGACAATGTAAAATTTGTGAAAAGTAAATTATATAAATTCTTTAATTTTTATGATGGTAATTCATTTCTCTACTATTATGGAAAGTGCTTCTTCTCAAACATTAAGTTTGATTTCTCAAGCGACATTTTTCTGCAAGCATTGCTCTTATTCGACTGATTAAATAAGCATTATTCTTGTGTCATTCGATTCATGTTATATTGTTTGTATTACAAAAAATTTGATGTCCCATAAGCTAATGTTAATAGTGAAAAGAACTAACTTAATGTGTATTGAGTGAAGCAATATTATTTTGCATGGGAAAGAAAGACAGCAATCACGTTTTCCAACACTATCACTCTTGGCACAAAACTTATTGCGTATTTCTATTACCACTGTGACTTCAAAATTTGCGTTTTGCATTGTTCCCATATTTGAACAAATACAGGAATGTTTATTGCCAGAGAATGTAAAAATTGTGATTTGTACTCAAAACTGGTTACGTGAATTTACTGATTATAGTAGAATGACATTTACAGGATATTAATTGGTAAGAATTTATTCATTATCATTTATTATTTTTTTGATACATTTGTTTATTTTATTTTGTTGAGAGAGATATTGCAAAAGATTATAATTATTCTTTAGGAATTAATTCAAATTATATTATTGACCTACAAAATGATGAAGATCATAATTAAATTTGGAATGTTATTTTTATATTTCTATTTGACATGCTACTTTAAATTATAACTTCATTTCTGCATGTAATATTTATTTAATTTGAGACTTTAATAAAGTTTAGTTAGATGCTTTGAATAATATTTTTTTATTATAATGTTTTAAAAAGTTTGGTTCATGATTATATTTATTAAAAGTTTAGAATTATAAGATTAATGTTTGTCAACTTAAAAAATTATAAATTTATTAAAATATTTATAAAATTATGATTTTTTTTCAGTGATTAATGGAGTTAGTAAAACTGGCGGGTGGGCATGCCGTTAGGCGAGGCGGGGGTATAGGCCTGCCTGCCGCTGCCACTCTAGCGTGGATTTTCAATTTTTTGTACTTATATATAAGTCTATGTACTCTCCTGTCCAAAGAAAATTTGAGTTATAGTAGAATAAATAAGAAGTATGTGTATATCTTTTGGTGGCTATAGAGACTAACCAAACTAATCCTACCTAAGGAATCACACTTGCTTTTCATTTTTTCTCGCTCATGAGTAGAAAGGGAGCTTATACAATCTCAGGCCATACATAAGTAAAATTTCATCTAGCGGAAACATAGTCCATGTGTATGTGCACGTATGTGTACAACCCTAATCTTATTCAATGCATCCTGAAAAACTAAGATACCAGTAGAACAACAAACATGAAAGAACTTTCCATCACATAAAAACTATTTATGCATGTTCTAAATAATTTTAAAATATTTTTGGTATGTCTCAACTCATTTAAAAGCTAAAATTTTTTTAAAAACAAGTCAATCTAGTGTGGCGAGGAGGAAGATGGCAAAAACTTTACAAAATAATTTTGGACAGTGACAGAAGCTAAGTTAAAAAATTATTACAAGTCAAACAAATCTTATCAAGAATAACAACTAGAGTAATTTTTTTAGTTTTCTATAATACTCTCCAATTCAGTAGATAAAGGACTAATTCATACGATGACAATGATAATGATAGTAAAGTGACTAAATTTAGTCTTTAAAGTTTCAATTGTTTCAATTTAGTCCCTAAACTTTTTAAATTTTAATCACGTTAGTCTCTGCGGTAGTTTCCGTCACAGAGTTAATTGAAAAGTTTAGAAACTAAATTGAGACAATTAAAACTTTAAAAATTAAATTGTGGCTTAAGTAAATTTTCAGGGACAAAACTGAGTATTTTCTCGATTAGTGCTATGTATATTGTGTATATATTAATGTCATGTTTGACTTTTGATATTACTATGTTCTTTGATTGAACCAATTAAAACTGTAGGACCTAACTCATATTGGATTTGGAGTTGTCGGGTTTTTAGAGTCTCTGGCTCAATCTATCTCCGGTCGAAAAGGTTTGAAGGTAATCAAGATGGTTGCTTTTCTTCTATTCAACAAATTGAGGTTAGCAATAAAGTTTATGAATCTAGCCTTTTTTCCTTTGGTCGTTGTGGTGGCAGTAATAGCTTGCTTGTCCTTTATTTTCCACACGAAATAAGATAGCAATCTCTAGTTTTAAGTTTCTAAGGAGAATTTGAGAGCTAATACTCAATTTAGTATCCGAATTTGTAGTGAGTTTTAATTTAGTTTTTAAATTTTGCAAACGTGATTTATATCTGTTAACAAAGTGCTAACATAGACAATTAGATATTACATTAGACTCCTTAAAACGTCGTTTTAATTTTGATGTTTAAATAACCTAAAAATAATATCATAATATGAGTGGCATTTAGGCTTAAAGAGTCTTAAATGTTTACTTTAGAAAAAAAAATGTTTTAATAAACATTAATTATGGTATATTTTTGAGGCTATTTTAGCCTTGAGAAGTTCTGAAGGGGCATCCGACTATTTATGTCAGTATTTTATTAATGTCTACATGTTGAAAATTGTCCCAAAATTAATATAAATCATGTTTGTAAAATTTAAGAATTAAATAGAATTAATTGAAATTTTAAAAATTAAATTACGGCTTACGTATAACTTCGGAAACTAAATTAATTTGATGTTATTATGAGTGAGTGAATGTGTGCATGTGTTTTTTTTTTTTTTTTAAATTAAGGAATATGAGTTTAATGTTATGTCAATGATCATTATTGAGGGATTGAGAGGAAACTACACTTTGGCTACATTAAACTTGTTATTTTATGATCTTAGAACCCGTTTGGATATGACTATTTTGCCCGAGAAAAAGAATTCTGGATATTTATATAGTTGTAAGAAAAATCAGTTTTCAAATATCCAGAGAGCAAGTTGTAGAATCACTATATTTAGAATTAGAAACAAGCATATCCCTAGCTTTTTGAATAAATTTGCCAACTAGAGAGTTTGATCAATAAAAAAATAGAATTTCGATGTAAAATGGTTGTAATTGCTTCTAAAATACGTATTAAAATAGAATATGATAAATATTATTCAATTTTCAATTCAATATATTATATAATAATATTATTATTAGATTAGGTACTTTTATATTTATCAAGTTGGCTAAAATATCAAACTCCGCCCTCACAAAATTTTATTACCAAAAGTCAATTATTTTCAAACTATTTATCTATTGAAAAGTATAGGAGCTAAGTGTTAATCAGTTAAAAATTGAACAACTCAATTAATAATTATTAATTTTAAATTATTTTTTAAATTTAAAATTTGATTAATTGACATCAATGATATTTTTGAATAAAAATTTACCTTAATTTATTTTTACTTCCACCAACTATTCACCACACAAAACCACAAATCCTAATCCCTCTCCCCCAATGCCCCCATGCTGTCACGGTTTCGTCGTGCTTCCATAGCGCCACCGCTGTACCGTCCTCGCACATCATCGCCGGTCGTCCTTGCATCCTTCTCCGCCACCTCATCTGTCATTCGCACAAGAAAGACAGCCACCATTGTGTTTCTGCTTCACCCTTCTCGCATCCCATCGCGAATTGTCCGTGTATCACTCGTACCAACTCCCCTCGCCTGACGCATTCTCGCCGCTCACGACTCCCCATCGCTCGCCACTTGCACCCCACAGTTCTCCATCCATCGCGGTGCAACCAGCACCGGGCCCTCATTCGCGACGCATGATCAACTACTCCGATCCATGGTGACTCTTCCACTTGGAATGCGCAGCCTCCATGGCTTCATTCTTGCAACGCGCCACCGCGAGTCCCCCACCATCCACGTAATGCCGTCCAAGACGTTGTTGCCGGCCATCCTGTGGCTCTTCTTCTCCTCCTCTTATTTAGTTTTGAATGATTTTTAACTAGTTTTTTATTTTTTCTTAAATTTCGGATGATTCTTTCTATTAATTTTGGATGATTCTTTTTTTTGTGTTCCGGCCTAGCCTATCTGGCCCAATGCTCGGGTCTGAGCGGCTGGCTAACCCGACGGGTTGACAAAACCAAACCGGTGGACGATCCAAGCATCCCTCCACGAGGCACCTGGCAGCTGGGGAAGGAAACTTCCTGCAAGGTAGGACTGCCCATGAGGGGTCCACCCCAGCACGGACTATATAAAGGGAGGGCCCTACCCCTCCCCAAAGGTATGACACCTATCCCTTACTTTTTCTGCCACCTTGTACGGATTCTGACTTGAGCGTCTGAGTCCCTTTTGCATATGGCTCCCCCCCCCCCACGTCACACCTACCAGTCGAAAAGATCCTTGAGCCCTCCTCCTCTCTCTGCCACACCAGTCCGTAAGATCCACTCACCTACGAACGTTCCGGATCCGGATCCAGATCCCCCGTCAATCCAGAGTACCCAGCACCTCCGACCTGTTCAAGAACTGAGCAACTGTGGGGAACCTTGGATCGGCGTAAATGGATTTTCTATTAGGGCCCGCTGAGGGAGAGGAGGATGTCACATGTGGAAAAGAGGGAGCTCGCCACACGAGCAGGGTGGCATCCCGCGAGAGCTCGAGATCTCCCTCTCGTAGGGATGAGAGGCGTCCTTTCGGAGGGATAGGGGGTGACAGCGTGAGAATTATGCAGGAATTGCGCCAGAGAATACAAAATTTGGAGAGGGAACTCGCAGCCAGGGACTGCTACCACCCCGGCCCGAGTCTGTCCCACACCCAATCTCCCCAACAAAGAACGACCCCCCGGGGAAGAAGCCTCCGGAGACACCACGTCATGTCGGAGCGGGTACCCGGTCCCCATCGCCCCAAGCAGAAGCAGGGAAAGACCGCGGAGGCGGCAAGATCCCGTGATCTACGCCCGACATCATTCAACCCGCGCCAATTCAATAAGCTAAGGCAATAGCAGAGAGAGGCTGGGAAGACAACGAGACCCCATAATCATGGAGGATTCCACCATTCCATCCTCAAGGTCCGGCTACCGAAATACTTTGACAAGCCAACGGACATGAGGTATGACGGAACCCAAGACCCTCAGGAACACCTAACGACCTTTTAGGCCAGGATGAACCTGGAAGGTGTGGGCGACGCGATGAGATGTCGTGCTTTTCCCGTGACTTTGGCAGGTCCGGCAATTCGGTGATTCAACGTGCTGCTGCAGCGGTCCGTGGTGACCTTTTCGGATAACACGCGGTTTTCTATCACAGTTCACCACACGCATAACCAAAGCTAAACATTCGATCAACCTCCTAGGCGTGACGCAAAGAAACGGGGAACCGAAGGAAGTATCTCGACAGGTTCAACAACGAATGCCTGGAGATTGATGGTTTGACCGATTCGGTGGCCAGCCTATCCCTGCTGCTTCACACAGGCGGTAAATCATTCTCCACATTTATCCCTGCTGCTTCACACAGGCAGTAAATCAGATGTGGGAATCCAAGCCTAGCCTTCTTAAGAGGATTAGAGGCAATGTTTTATATCTGTTCTGGAATAATTTTCCCTACATCCACCAATTCTCCCTTCATGATACTTTAAATCATGATAGCCCGGTCCACAGTGCATTCGGACCGGTTGCTAGTAGGCATGATAGATCTTCGGATGAAGTCCAACCATTCCCTAGCTAAACGAATGAGGTCAGTGCTCTTTAAGTGGTTTGACTTTCCCTCTGTACCTATCCTCCACTGAGAATTCGGAATGCATAATTCTTCAATAACAAGATATAGTTCCGGGTTTCTATGCATCCTCTCACTATAACAGGTAGTTAGCTGAGGTGGATGCAGAAGTTGGAGGGCCTGTCGGACGCTTCTTGCGCTGAAATCAATGACCTTACCTCTCACATAGCTCTGATAATTCTTCTCATTGACTCCCTCAATGTCCTTGTACGTGACCCAGAGGTTTCCATAAAACTCTGGGACCATCAATTGTCCAACCTTCGTGTGTGGGTTGCACATAAAATTCCACCATCTTCTCTCAATTTCAAATTGAATTTTTGGATATTCATCCGGTTTCAGTGCAAATCTCACTTCTAGAGTCACAGTGCTCTTGTAAGTATGATCATAAAGATGTTCTTCATGGAGCTTGGATCAAAACCTGTGTGTATCATGAGAACTGGTGGCTGGCTATTTACCTTTCCTTTTCTATGAAGGTGTACTAGTTTTGGGTGCCATTACAGAAAATAGAGAAAAAAAAACAAGTAAAGCGACAACACCAAACTTAAAAACTTTGCTCGTCCCCGAGCAAATTAGAGAAACATAAAGGAGAAGAAAGAGGCGGTGAAATAAAAAAGTGAAAAAAAAAGAAGAAAATAAAAATTAATGCTGAAAATTTCTTTTCTTTTTTTTTTTGAACTGAAAGAAAACAGAAAAAGATGGAGAAAAGAAGAGGGGATTGACAAAATAGGGGTTGTGTGGTATGGTTTGGGGTTGGGTGTAAAGGGAGGGATATGGTAAGGGAAGGGGTTTCGGAGATTTGTATTTTGGGTTTTGTTGTGTGGATAGAGAGGGAAGTGGGGGTAGATGTTGGTTGTTCTTTGAAGAGGTGTGTGGGGGTGAAGAGGGGTGGGAGTTTATATAGAGGGAGGGGTTGAGGTTGATTTGGAGGAAGGGTCACGGGCTTGTCTTAGAGATTGAATGGTGTCATGGAGTGTTAGGAAGGGGAGGGTATCACGGGAGGGTTAGGGAAGAGAGGGAGGGATCACGGGCTAAGCTTGGGGAAGGGTGAGGAGGGGGCAAGGTTCACGGGTAAGGGTTACAGGGTTAAGGCTGTGAAAAAGAAAAGGAATCTTGGAATTGATTTGGGTAGGATTTGGTGCAAAGATAGGGGATATGGTTAGGCGCCTAACTTGCGTGACACAGCGCCTAACTTCAATGGTAGGAGGCCTGGAACCTAACTTGGTTGTCACGGCGCCTAACGTCATGTTCACGCTCTTCATGGTGCCTAACTTCATGTTCCTTGTGCTTAACTTCATGTGTTGCACTCCCTAACTTTGGATTTCTTGCACCTAACTTCCCTTGGGCACTCAACCATGGCACCTAACTTCACTATTTGGTGCGCCTAACTTCAAGGTGACCGAATCCACTTGGAATTCCTTCACACCTGGCGCCTAACTTGGACTCCAATGGCGCCTAACTTGAGGTGTCCCGAATGGAATGGAATTCTACTCGTTGGGTTGGCGCCTAACTTCGGATGCCTGCCCCCTATCTTCAACCATCCCGAATTTGATGCAGTTTCAATGCTTGATGTGGCACCGAACTTGTCCATCAAGTTAGGAGACACCCTTCCCGAGAGTGACACAAATCTTATACCTATCATTGGCGCCTAACTTGAGATTTTGAAGTTAGGCACCACCCAATCCGAATCAATATACTCCAGGGTGCCGAAACTCTATCTTCAGGTACCTGTTTCTATTCTAATTATTCTGCATGATCCACGCACATGCAAAAAAAAGGAAAAACAATAGAAACTCAAATAAAATCAAAATCAAATTAAAGGATACAAAAACATCGAGTTGCCTCCCGACAAACGCTTCTTTAACGTCACTAAATGACAGTTAGTTCTGGTTGTTCAGCAGATGAGTGGACCTTTGGCGATCAATCTTGCCTCCAAGATAGTGCTTTAACCTCTGGCCATTAACTGTAAACTTTCTATCAGAATTCTCTTCTGGAATTTCTACATGACCAAACGGTGATGCTCTGGTTACCACAAACAGTCCTGACCACCGAAATTTCAGCTTTTTGGGAAAGAGTTTGAGCCTTGAATTAAACAGAAGCACTCTCTGACTTGGCTCAAAGACTCTGATGGCAATCTTCTTGTCATGCCATATCTTAATTCTCTCCTTATAGAGCTTGGCATTCTCTTTATTCCTGCAGCTTGAGCATCAAAGTTTAGAAACTTGATTGCCCAGTAAGCTCTATGCTCCAGCTCAACTGGCAAGTGACAAGCTTTATCATAGACCAAATGAGAAGGGGACATGCCAATATGAGTCTTGTATGCTGTCCGGTATACCCAGAGAGCATCATCAAGCTTCCTAGACCAGTCCTTCCTTGAGATACTGACGGTCTTCTCTAGAATCCTCTTGAGTTCTCTGTTAGAAACCTCAATCTGTCCACTTGTCTAAGGGTGATATAAGATTGCTACTTTATGATAGACTCCATACCTCTACAGAAGTAAGTCTAGCTGTCTGTTACAGAAGTAAATTTCACCATCACTAATGAGTGTCTTTGGGACACCAAACCAACTAAAAATATATCTCTGAAGAAAGCTCATCACCACTTTGGCATCATTGGTGGGCAGAGCCACAGCTTTCACCCACTTAGACACATAATCAACTGCCACCAAGATATAGTTGTTGGAATATGAGGGTGGAAAAGGTCCCATGAAGTCAATACTCCACACATCAAATAACTCAATCTCAAGAATCCCCTACTGTGGCATCTCATGGTTGGCAGGGAGATTCTTAGCTCTTTCACATATGTTACAATTCTTTACAAATGCTCTTGAATCCCAGAAGAGAGCCGGCCAGTAAAAACTGCTCTGAAGAACTTTTGTAGCTGTCCTTTCACCACCAAAGTGGCCTCCATAGTCAAAGCCATGACAGTGCCAGATAATCTGATGTGTTTCCTCATCTGAAACACATCTCTGAATGATACCATCTGAGCATCTTCTAAAAAGGAATGGTTCCTCCCAAAAGTAGTACTTTGCATTAGTCAGTAGCTTCTTTACTTGTTGTTTACTATACTCTTTTGGAATGAAATTCATGGCTTTGTAACTTGCAATGTCCGCAAACCATGGAGCTTGCTGAATGAGGAACAGTTGCTCATCCAAGAAGTCACAGCTGTGGGAAAAGCGATTTCACACAAACTCATCGGCAAGTGTACCGGGTCGCATCAAGTAGTAATAACTCACAAGAGTGAGGTCGATCCCACAGGGATTGATGAATTGAGCAACGTTAGTATGGTGATGAATTTAGTTAAGTGAATATTTGATGATTTGAGTGAAAATTGATTAACAGAAATAAAATTGCAAGAAAATAAAAGGGAGAATGAAAATTGGCTGAATCTTAAAGTGCTGAAGAAGTAAATTGCAAAAACTTAAAGTGCAAGAAAGTAAACAAGCTGAAACTTAAACTGCAAGAAAGGTAAATGACTGGAACTTAAATTGCAAGAAATGTAAATTGCTTAATCTAAATTGCTAGGAAACTTAAATTCCATGAAGAATAAAGGGATTTTGGGTTCTGGGATTCAAAACAAAGTTGGAATTGTAAATTGAAGTAAATCAGAAAACTATGAGATGAAGAGAAATTGCAGAAGAACCAAAACAGAATTGAAAATTGCAGAAGAATCAAAACAGCAAGAGATCTTAACTCAATTATGAAATCCTAAAAAGAAATTGACAAGTGTAGAAGAGTAACAAGAACAAAAAGCAAATCTAGATCTCAATTACTCTCTTGACCAAACAGTAAAGAAGAAATTGCAGAAGAAATAAAATGAAAGTAGAAAAGTATATTCCGATCCAATTTCCAATTCTTAGAACTATAAAAAGGAAAAGTAAAAGATGATTCTCAGATGAAGAATTTCAGTGGAGTTCTTCAATCTGAGTTCAAAACCCAAAATAGAAAATTAAAGTTGCCAAAGAGAGAAAATGAACAAAGAAAGCAAACTTAGATCTGATCCCAATTCCCCAAATTCTCCAAAATTCTAGAAAGAAAAAATAAAAAGAGCTCAAAAGAAGGTCCTTCTCAAATCAAACTTGCTCCTATTTATACACTTTCTATTTCCATCATTTAACACTTGAAGTGGGCTTTTTGGTTTGGCCTTGAATGAGAGTGGGTCAGGGGTGTTTGGTGAAGCTCCCAGTGGAGCGCTCCATGCACTTCATGAGCACTATGTTCATTAGCCTAGGCGTGCCCCTTCACGTGCGCTTTGGTGCGCGTCTCTTCTCACTAACGTTGCCTTAGTGAACGCTACGTTGGGACAATGAGCGCTTCCTAGTGCGTGGCCTCCTTGGTGCATTCAATTCCTTGCCCAACGCTCTCCTCACTGGTGCTCTCTATTTGAGCACTACGTTTGCTTCTTTGAGCGCAGCACCATTTGGTGCGCTTATTTCCTCACTAGCGTTCACTTAGTGAGCGCTGCATTACCATTTTGAGTGCCACCTATGCTGTACGGATGGCACATGTCCTTTGCTCCAAGCTGAAATTCACGAAAAAGTTAAGAAAGTGAACGTGGCGCTCACTTCCAAAGTGAACGCTAGCTGTTTGTGTTCCTAAGCGTGACGTTCTCTATTTGAACGTAACGCTTCCCTGATTGCTTCCCCATTTTCTTCATTTCTTCACCTACAAGCAACCAAACAACCAATCAAAGTTTTACCAAAATTACAAAGTCTTTGCATCATTCATGAAATCAATTAATTCTAGTATAAACCTATGATTTTGTGTAAAATAAATGATGTTTGATTGATTCAAAATAATCATGAAAATCCACTCCAATTACTTACTTATTATGCAAGAAAGTGCATAAAACCTAATGAAACAAATAAAAAATGCTTGTGAAACTAGCATAAGATGACTTGTCATCAGTGGTTGCACGCCTTCTTTTGGTTCAATCCTGGAAAGGTGGTCAGCTACTTGATTTTCTGACCCTTTTCTGTCTTTGGTCTCAATATCAAACTCCTGAAGGAGTAGCACCCATCTGATTAATCTTAGTTTAGAATCATGTTTGGTTAGAAGGTACTTCAAAGCAGCATGATCAGTATAAACAATAACTTTAGAACCAATTAAATAGGACCTAAACTTATCAATAGTATACACAATGGCTAATAATTCTTTTTTTGTAGTTGTGTAATTCTTTTGAGCATCATTTAACACATGACTAGCATAGTAAATGACATGCATAAGCTTGTCGTGCCTCTGTCCTAAAACAACTCCTATAGCATAATGACTAGCATCACACATTACTTCAAATGGCAAATCCCAGTCAGGGAGAGCTATGATGGGAGCAGAGGTAATGTTTGCTTTTAGTGCTTTTAGAGTTTCAAAAGCATGCACACATTCAGTATCAAATACAAAAGGAACAGCAGCAACTTGTAGGTTGCTCAATGGTTTAGCAATCTTAGAAAAATCTTTCATAAATCTTCTGTCAAATCCTGCATGACCCAATAAACTCCGGACTGCCTTAACATTAGTTAGTGGTGGTAATTTTTCAATTACCTCCACCTTGGCTCTATCAACCTCAATCCCTTTGCTTGAAATCCGGTGTCCAATAACAATACCTTCTATAACCATAAAATGACATTTTTTTCCAATTTAAAACAAGGTTTGATTCTTGACACCGTTTAAAGACCAGAGATAAATGCTTAAGGCAGGATTCAAAAGAATTACCAAAAACAGAATCATCCATAAATACCTCAATAAACTTTTTAACCATATCAGAAAAAATTGAAAGCATACACCTCCGAAAAGTTGCTGGGGCATTACAGAGTCCAAATGGCATTCTCCTGTAAGCAAATACTCCAAAAGGACATCTGAATGCCGTCTTCTCTTGATCTTGAAGGTCCACTTCAATTTGGTTATATCCAGAATATCCATCTAGAAAGCAATAAAAAGCATGACTGCTAACCCCTCAAGCATCTGATCAATGAAAGGCAGGGGAAAGTGATCCTTCCTTGTAGCAGTGTTGATGGGATTGACCTTTTGGGACCTTTCCCGATGGGCCCTGGACAGGTTAAATACCTGATCGTGGCCATTGATTACTACACAAGGTGGGTCGAAGCGGAGCCACTGGCCAGCATTTCATCAATAAATTGCCGTAAGTTCATGTGGAGGCAGGTAATTTCCAGATTCGGAATCCCAGAGCCTGTGATATCGTACAACGGGGCGCACTTCTTTCTTATGGGCCTAGGGATAAAACGGAGGTTTTTGTCAATGAAGCACCCACAGACCAATGGCCAAGTTGAAGCCGCAAATAAAGTCATCCTCCAAGGCCTTAAGCAACGACTCGACCAAAAAAAGGGAACGTGGACAAACAAACTCACATCAGTCCTATGGTCCTATAGAACAACACCCCAATCCTCCACCAGGAAAAGTCCTTTCCGACTTACCTACGGGGTTGACACAATGATTCCTATAGAGGTGGGGGTGCCGAGTCCACGGTTACTCATGGGTAGAGTCGAGGAAGCCGTAGAAAAGGACCTGGTCGATGAGACCAGGGAAATGGTGTACTTGTCTGAGACGGCACTGAAGTAGAAAATAGCCCTACGTTATAACACCAAAGTGCTAAGAAGGAGTTTTGAGCCAAATGACCTGGTCCAACGTCGCAACGACGTATGCCTCCCGACCCCCGGGGAAGAGAAATTGGCGGCTAATTGGAAAGGCCCATACAAAGTAAAGGAAGTGGTCGGCAATGGGGCTTACAAGCTGGAACGGTTGAACGGGAAAGAGGTACCCCGAACATGGAACATGGCGAATTTGACAAGGTTCTACTCTTAGAATCCAGGATGAACCCAACGACCACCCGTTGCCCCGATTTTGGTAACATCCGTTTTATTTCGTGTTTTTTTTTTAATTTTTGCCATCGCTTAGCATGTTTCGATTACACTTTTAAGTAAAAACCACTTCTTGCTTATTTCCGTTTTACCGATGTTCTGCCTTTAACTAACCAATTCAGTAAGGTTACGGCATCATGGGACTGATCATCCCGGGAGCCAACGAAATTATGAACACTACACTAAGTGGCTATGAAAATAAAGGCCACAATCCAAATATCTAAAGAGCCACAAGTCGGCTTGGCAAATATCAAATGTCGAGTAAAACGGTAAATAGTTTACACAAGCTACCAAAAAGTTCAAAACAACTCTTTACAAGGCCAGCACAGCCCAAAAAAGTACAACTAATTACACATTACTTTCCCGGGATGTCAACAATCTGACCATCCCGGATAGTCTTAAAAGTTCCAATGGCAGAGGTGTCAAACTCGGGAGAAAGCAGCTTGACCTGGGCCTTGATTGCTTCCTCGGTCCAGAAAATTACCTCGCGAGCATTCCTCACAGTCTCCTTGTTGTTCTTCTTCAAACCAGCAACCTGCCCCTTCAGCCCCGCAACCTCAGTCTTTGCATCCCTCGCTGACTTGACGGCCTCCTCCAGCTTGGCCTCCAGGGCAGCAACCTTGGCTTTCGTTGCAACAATTTCACCACGAGCAGAGTTGAGCTGACTCTCCAATGTCATGTCTCGCTCCGTAAGTTGGGCCACCATCTCGTCGAAGTTTTTAGCTTCTCCTCCGAGGTGGCTAATCTCTCTTTCAAGGCTCCCACCTCAGCTCTCAAGCTTTCGACCTCTTGCAAGGACTGACGGTACTTCCGGTCCAGTACCCCGGCTTGGGTTAGGACAGGGTCCGCCCTCCTTGCGATGCTCGCAGCTCTCAGCATGCACCGATAGATCCACCTAGCCTGGGCACCAAGATCCCCCTCTTGGAAGAACTCATCGGTGCCCGGCATGAGTGATAAACGAGATTTAACATGTCGATTTAGAATTCAATGATGAATATGATCGTGAGTATAGTCTAATCGACACTTAAACTCCGCACAAACAATCCTACAATCTATAACCGAGAGTACTAGTCTCCCGAGTCGTCCTCCCTTGGAATTGCTAGAGTGTGCATCTTATTGATTAAGAAGCCTTGTTATGATTCTTTGAAGGTTTTAGCAAAATAGAAAACAAACAATCAATCCTTAAAAGACTTGGCTTAGGTTTGGCATTAGAAATTCTATCCTTATAGTTCCTTCAATGATGACAACAATTAGGCCTTGCTTCATTTAGTTAACCCCTAGGCATAGAGGAAAGTCAAATGAGAGTAATCAACTTGAGTCACAAGTCCTAGCTTTACCTTATGGAAATCTAGCTTTAGTGTACTCCAAGTCAATTAGCAATCCATAATTCCAAATCAACAATTGACACAACTATTCAACTTCTTCTAATGGCCCAAACCCTATGCCAAGTAAGAAACTTTTACTCCATAACTAGTGTTGGCATTTTATCAAACATTTGATGAGCAAGAGTGAAAGTCATAGTAAAATTGAGAAGAAAGTAGAATTAAAAGTATTTCAACACAAGGAACTAACAACAATTAACAAAGAACAACAATGGAAATGAGATTCTAAAGGAATTGATTAAATCCAAAACTACAAAATTGAATCTAAGATCTATGAGAATTGAGCAGTTACAAACACTAATTGAGATTGGAGAAGAAGATCTATGACATGAACAAAATGAATTGAGAATTGCAATGGATCTCACCAAAGAGTGAATGAAAATTCAGAAATTGGATGAAGATGAACCCTAATGAGAGCTTGGAATCTCTCTCCTTCTCCAAGAGTGTAACTAACTATCTTCCAAAAAATATCCAGAATCTAGAAAATGAGCTAAAAAATCCCTTAACCCTTGTTCCTTTGGTCTTCTTAAGCTTTTCCCGCCAGGACACTTCCCCAAAATGGGATTCCCAACTGCCTCCACGCCCAAGTCACGTGGCTCTTTAAAAAAAAATCACATTCGAACATCGGCGCGCACGCGCAATGTACGCGTGCGCGCCACCGGGGCATCTTGTAATGTGCGCGGAGGCGTAATGTACGCGTGCGCGCCCACGAAGATCATGGCCTAGCCGCTACGCAAGCCGGCTCGTGGCTTGGCTCTTGGCTTCGACTTCTAACTACTCAATCCACGCGGACGCGTCAAGTGCGCGCACGCGCCCATGCTGAGATTTCCAAAGTTCAATTCTCATGCTCCCTTCCTTTGCACCCGTCCTCCTTCTCTCTTCCGGTCCATCCCTACCCTATATTCTGAAACCACTTAACACACAGGTCACAGCATCGAATGGCACCAAGAGAAGATTAGAAATGTATCTAATTTAGTGCAAAATAAGCATGTTTTCATCCATGAGGCAAAATTAGGAAAGGAACACAAAGTCTTGTATTTTCATATAGAAAGCGTGTGGAATTATTGATAAAACCCCTGAAATCAACACAAGATAAACCCTCAAAATGGGGTATATCAACCTCCCCACACTTAGATTCTAGCATGTCCTTATGCTTAGAGAAATGCAAAAGAAACACAAAAGACCGAGGGATCATAAAGGTATAAGACTCATGAAGTGCAACCTACTTATATGAATGCAACTATGACTAGTGCTATTATCTACTTGGTTAGGAACAAATCGACCTTCCTATGATATATGCAAGCATATAGGGTCCGATGGTGGTCAATATATAGGACTTACCAATTTTAAGCATCAAATGCAATATATGCAACTTTGCATGAGGAACGCTCGTGAGAGCCGAGAATCAAGGAATTGAGCATCGAACCCTCACCGGAAGTGTTTGCACTCTAGTCGCTCGGTGTTTGGGGTTGGTTCACTCAATCCTCCCCTAATCATGCTTTCCAAGATTTGTTTTTCATCTAACAATCAACAATTATTCAATGTATGCATACAATTATCATGAGGTCTTTTCTTTAGGTTGTAATGGGGCTAGGGTTAAGGTAGGATGCATATTTGGTCAAGTGAGCTTGAAGTTTGAATCTTTGATAGGCTTAGACTTCCCTCCTAACCTATGACATCCTATACAATTAAGTTCTAACCTAACTACCCATTCCTTCACTTTTTCACATACTCATGCATTTTCTTTTCATTTCACGACACTTATGCATTGATTCTTATTGAGCTTCACTTTGGGGCAATTTGTCCCCTTTATTGCTCTTCTTTTTTCTTTCCTTTTTCTATATACCTTTTTTTTTTCTTTTCTTTTCCTTTCCTTTTCTTTTTCGCTTTTATTTCTTTTTCTTGTCATTTTTTTTCTATTTCTTCCAAACTATACACAAGAACATCAATGCATAAGGTCTATACATCTAATCAATACATGAGTATGTACCAATTCCCCAATATAAAATTACAAAACACAAACACCCTTTTATCCCAACCAATGTCCCAAAGTTTTCCCACTTTTGGATGACACTCACACTCACTAGCCTAAGCCAATCAAGGATCCAAATAAAGGACATTCATTGTGTTCCGCTTTAAGGCTTGTAATGTGCTAAAATAAGAATAAGTGGGTTAAGCGTAGGCTCAAAGTTGGCTAACAAAGGAAGATAAAAAGTAGGGCCATTTGGGTAAGTGAGCTAATGAAATGATGGCCTCAATCATATAAATGCATGAATACACAAAATAATGGATATAAAGAATCAAACAAATCAAGGATCACACTCATAGAGAGAAAACAATTGCACACAAGAAGGACAGTAGGTGACTATAAGATGTGGCCACAAAACAAGGCTCAAAGCTCACTAGCTTGTGTTCTTAACTCAAAATCCATGTTCCAAAATATAATTCTTCATGCAAATTTGGCATCAAAATGTTTAAAATTGGCAATGCCACGGTTGCCCCAAAGTATTGGTTTCCTAAGAAAGAGTTTCATTGTTCCAACCAAGTAAACTTATCATGCAAATGGTGTCAAATAAAACCTAATCATGCAACCTATCCTAATTACAAAGGAGTTTAAAGAACAAGAATTTATTCGGGTGTTACCTATGGAGATCGGTCGGCCGACCTCCCCACACTTAAAACTTAGCACGGTCCTCCGTGCTATAGGTTAGGCGCAATGGGTGGTCGAGTCCCGAGTGTCCCTCATCTCCAATGTCATCGCTATCTCCGCTTGAAGTTGCGGTGGATGTGGAGATATCTGGTTCCTCCATAGGTGGGGTGACTACGCTTAGAAGTTTCTTCACGTGAGCGTATCGGCGTTGGTTACGCCTCTCATAACGGTCCAACTTCTTGTGCAGGTCTTCAAGGCGTTGGGTGGCTGATTTTTGTGGTGTGGATGATGTGGTGGTGTTGCGAGTTGGTGTGGGTAGTCCAATGTCCTTGGTGAATTCCGGAGGCTTGAGGCACCTCTTGGTCGGAATAACATCGCCCTCGACCGGAATTGAGGTTCTCCTATCCTTAGCCTCTCGGTGGACGCCGGCCATTGCAACTAATTTGGTCATCATAGCAGGGAATGGTAGATTTCCCTTGGCATGAATGCGCCCCATGGATTGGCGAATGGCATGCGAAATGTCGACCGGTTTCTCGGTTAAGATGCACCATATCAATAATGCAAGCTCGGCGGTAATGGATGACCCATGAGTGCTCGGGAGCACGTAGTGAGCTAGAATTTGGGCCCATGTCGTGGCTTCTTGAGTGAGGTGGCGGGTATCTAAGCCCTTTGGTCTTTGCTTTATGGTCCCCCGAATCCAATATGCGTCGGGTAAAGCAATTACGCAGAGGATCGCGCTCCAATCGAACGCACGGTCAGCGCATGCAGTCAAGACTTCTTGGTAGGCATCATATCCATCCGTCAACGGCCCAATCCCAAGGACTTCTCAGATGGTTTCCACTGTGACTGACACTTGCTTCCGGCGCACAAATATTAATGTGAGAAGGGGTGAGTGGTAGTTGGAGTAGAATTCCACCACCCATGAGAGATTGGCCTCCTTTGGTTGCCTCAAGAGGAACCTCCATTGCCTCCGGTCAATGTGTGGCATCACTATCGGAGTGAGGTGAGCCGGTAGGACTAGAAGAGGCTCCGGGTGATAATTCCTTTCAATCATTCTTGAGTAAACAAGTTTGTAGTAGCGGTTAGGGAACTTATTTGAATCCTTTGGAGGGTTGTCCTTCTCTAGAACATCAACGGGGCCCTTAGCCTTCTTCAGGAGTGGCTTGGCCGTGAGTTCTTGGCGCGCTCTATTGGAAGCTGGCGTCTTCGGGGCTTTCCCTTTGTTCCTTTTGATTACCATCCTGTGATAGCAAAGAAAGGGGGTAACATCAAACCCAAAGAAGCGTAATTGAATGCGATTATGCAAATGAAGAGTTGTGCCATAAGAATATGGGTATCATTATTACATGACAGCTGCAACATGTAACTAAGGTAACATGTGATGAGCAAGGCGAATCATTTGCATGTGGTGCAAGGGTAGTTTAAGCATGCAAGTAAGAAGCATGAGAGGCATACACCCTCAAATACCAAAGTGGGAGTCAATTTATGAAAAGGTGAGTGATTGATTGGAGAATGTGGGGATGCACCCAAAAGTGATTAGTTAAGAGGCAATTAGTCAAAATGAGCTCAAAACTCAAGTATGCCTTTCCTCAAACACTTGGCGTGCATCCTTTTTGTAGTATGTAATTAGATGCAGGTGAAAGCAATGTGACATTCCACAATCCAATATTAATGGCTACAGTGCACAGTGGTTGTAAGAAAATCAAGCAACACATCTCATCTATCAATGCAAGAGAATGTAGGACCCAAATGCCTATGAAGAGTTAAATGGAAAAAAAAACGAAAACACCCCAAAGAAGTAGCTAAAAAGATTCAGGGGAAAAGAAAGAGACTACCAAAAACAAATTGAAATTGAAGATTAAGAATCAAAAAGAGAGAAGTAGAGCAAGAGGGGAGCCTAGTAAAGTACCTTGAGAGAGATGGAAATGGGTATGGGAGAGGAGGTTGTAAAGTGGAATGATGGAGGATGGAGGGGCAATGTAGGGGCCACCGGAGGTAGGTGGTCGGAGGTGGTTGGAAGGAAGAAGAAAGGGTAATAGGGAGATGGGTAGTAGAGGGGGGGAGAAGAAGAAAAGGAGAAGAAGAATGAAGGGGGAAAGTGTGCTCCCTATTAAATTGGCGTCGATCACCCACGCGTGCGCGCATGGTGCGCGCTCGCGCAAGGAAGCGAGGTGGAGTGGGGGCACGCACGCGCACATTGCGCGCACGCGCACATGCGCTTGTGCTGGTAGCACAGGTGTGGCTTAGAGGTGGCACAACTCTCAGGACGAAGTACCAGAAGTTGGCTGCAGGGCTATTGGCGCGCGCGCGCACGGTGCGCGTGCGCGGCAATGTGGTTATGCCCCAGGCATGAGATGGGCCTAGGGTAGGCCTAACTCTCTGTGAAGTGGCCTAGATGAGGGTGCAGGACGAGGGACGCGTGCGCGGCCTAGGCGCGCGCGCGCACATCGTGTTGCGCGCGACGTGCGCGCGCGCGCCCCCACTCCACCTCGCTTCCTTGCGCGAGCGCGCACCATGCGCGCACGCGTGGGTGATCGACGCCAATTTAATAGTGAGCACACTTGCCCCCTTCATTCTTCTTCTCCTTTTCTTCTTCTCACCCCCTCTACTACCCATCTCCCTATTACCCTTTCTTCTTCCTTCCAACCACCTCCGACCACCTACCTCCGGTGGCCCCTACATTGCCCCTCCATCCTCCATCATTCCACTTTACAACCTCCTCTCCCATACCCATTTCCATCTCTCTCAAGGTACTTTACTAGGCTCCCCTCTTGCTCTACTTCTCTCTTTTTGATTCTTAATCTTCAATTTCAATTTGTTTTTGGTAGTCTCTTTCTTTTCCCCTGAATCTTTTTAGCTACTTCTTTGGGGTGTTTTCGTTTTTTTTTTTCATTTAACTCTTCATAGGCATTTGGGTCCTACATTCTCTTGCATTGATAGATGAGATGTGTTGCTTGATTTTCTTACAACCACTGTGCACTGTAGACATTAATAATGGATTGTGGAATGTTACATTGCTTTCACCTGCATCTAATTACATACTACAAAAAGGATGCACGCCAAGTGTTTGAGGAAAGGAATACCTGAGTTTTGAGCTCATTTTCACTAATTGCCTCTTAACTAATCACTTTTGGGTGCATCCCCACATTCTCCAATACATCCACTCACCTTTTCATAAATTGACTCCCACTTTGGTATTTGAGGGTGTATGCCTCTCATGCTTCTTACTTGCATGCTTAAACTACCCTTGCACCACATGCAAATGATTCGCCTTGCTCATCACATGTTATCTTAGTTACATGTTGCAGCTGTCATGTAATAATGATACCCATATTCTTATGGCACAACTCTTCATTTGCATAATCGCATTCAATTACGCTTCTTTGGGTTTGATGTTACCCCCTTTCTTTGCTATCACAGGATGGTAATCAAAAGGAACAAAGGGAAAGCCCCGAAGACGCCAGCTTCCAATAGAGCGCGCCAAGAACTAGCGGCCAAGCCACTCCTAAAGAAGGCTAAGGGCCCCGTTGATGTTCTAGAGAAGGACAACCCTCCAAAGGATTCAAATAAGTTTCCTAACCGCTACTGCGAACTTGTTTACTCAAGAATGATTGAAATGAATTATCACCCGGAGCCTCTTCTAGTCCTACCGGCTCACCTCACTCCAATAGTGATGCCACACATTGACCGGAGGCAATGGAGGTTCCTCTTAAGGCAACCAAAGGAGGCCAATCTCTCATGGGTGGTGGAATTCTACTCCAACTACCACTCACACCTTCTCACATCAATATTTGTGTGCCGGATGCAAGTGTCAGTCACAGTGGAAACCATCCGCGAAGTCCTTGGGATTGGGCCGTTGACGGATGGATATGATGCCTACCAAGAAGTCTTGACTGCATGCGATGACCATGCGTTCGATTGGAGCGCGATCCTCCGCGTAATTGCTTTACCCGACGCATATTGGATTCGGGGGACCATAAAGCAAAGACCAAAGGGTTTAGATGCCCGCCACCTCACTCAAGAAGCCACGGCATGGGCCCAAATTCTAGCTCACTACGTGCTCCCGAGCACCCATGGGTCATCCATTACCGCCGAGCTTGCATTATTGATATGGTGCATCTTAACCGAGAAACCGGTCGATATTTCGCATGCCATTCGCCAATCCATGGGGCGCATTCATGCCAAGGGAAATCTACCATTCCCTGCTATGGTGACCGAATTAGTTGCAATGGCCGGCATCCACTGAGAGGCTAAGGATAGGAGAACCTCAATTCCGGTCGAGGGCGATGTTATTCCGACCAAGAGGTGCCTCAAGCCTCTGGAATTCTCCATGGACATTGGACTACCCACACCAACTCGCAACACCACCACATCATCCACACCACAAAAATCAGCCACCCAACGCCTTGAAGACCTGCACAAGAAGTTGGACCGTTATGAGAGGCGTAACCAACGCCGATACGCTCACGTGAAGAAACTTCTAAGCGTAGTCACCCCACCTATGGAGGAACCAGATATCTCCACATCCACCGCAACTTCAAGCAGAGATAGCGATGACATTGGAGATGAGGGACACTCGGGACTCAACCACCCTTTGCGCCTAACCTATAGCACGGAGGACCGTGCTAAGTTTTAAGTGTGGGGAGGTCGGCCGACCGATCTCCGTAGGTAACACCCGAATAAATTCTTGTTCTTTGAACTCCTTTGTAATTAGGATAGGTTGCATGATTAGGTCTTATTTGACACCATTTGCATGATAAGTTTACTTGGTTGGAACAATGAAACTCTTTCTTAGGAAACCAATACTTTGGGGCAACCGTGGCATTGCCAATTTTAAACATTTTGATGCCAAATTTGCATGAAGAATTATATTTTGGAACATGGATTTTGAGTTAAGAACACAAGCTAGTGAGCTTTGAGCCTTGTTTTGTGGCCACATCTTATAGTCACCTACTGTCCTTCTTGTGTGCAATTGTTTTCTCTCTATGAGTGTGATCCTTGATTTGTTTGATTCTTTATATCCATTATTTTGTGTATTCATGCATTTATATGATTGAGGGCATCATTTCATTAGCTCACTTACCCAAATGGCCCTACCTTTTATCTTCCTTTGTTAGCCAACTTTGAGCCTACGCTTAACCCACTTATTCTTATTTTAGCACATTACAAGCCTTAAAGTAGAACACAATGAATGTCCTTTATTTGGATCCTTGATTGGCTTAGGCTAGTGAGTGTGAGTGTCATCCAAAAGTGGGAAAACTTTGGGACATTGGTTGGGATAAAAGGGTGTTTGTGTTTTGTAATTTTATATTGGGGAATTGGTACATACTCATGTATTGATTAGATGTATAGACCTTATGCATTGATGTTCTTGGGTATAGTTTGGAAGAAATAGAAAAAAAATGACAAGAAAAAGAAATAAAAGCGAAAAAGAAAAGGAAAGGAAAAGAAAAGAAAAAAAGGGTATATAGAAAAAGGAAGGAAAAAAGAAGAGCAATAAAGGGGACAAATTGCTCCAAAGTGAAGCTCAATAAGAATCAATGCATAAGTGTCGTGAAATGAAAAGAAAATGCATGAGTATGTGAAAAAGTGAAGGAATGGGTAGTTAGGTTAGAACTTAATTGTATAGGATGTCATAGGTTAGGAGGGAAGTCTAAGCCTATCAAAGATTCAAACTTCAAGCTCACTTGACCAAATATGCATCCTACCTTAACCCTAGCCCCATTACAACCTAAAGAAAAGACCTCATGATAATTGTATGCATACATTGAATAATTGTTGATTGTTAGATGAAAAACAAATCTTGGAAAGCATGATTAGGGGAGGATTGAGTGAACCAACCCCAAACACCGAGCGACTAGAGTGCAAACACTTCCGGTGAGGGTTCGATGCTCAATTCCTTGATTCTCGGCTCTCACGAGCGTTCCTCATGCAAAGTTGCATATATTGCATTTGATGCTTAAAATTGGTAAGTCCTATATATTGACCACCATCGGACCCTATATGCTTGCATATATCATAGGAAGGTCGATTTGTTCCTAACCAAGTAGATAATAGCACTAGTCATAGTTGCATTCATATAAGTAGGTTGCACTTCATGAGTCTTATACCTTTATGATCCCTCGGTCTTTTGTGTTTCTTTTGCATTTCTCTAAGCATGAGGACATGCTAGAATCTAAGTGTGGGGAGGTTGATATACCCCATTTTGAGGGTTTATCTTTTGTTGATTTCAGGGGTTTTATCAATAATTCCACACGCTTTTTATATGAAAATACAAGACTTTGTGTTCCTTTCCTAATTTTGCCTCATGGATGAAAACATGCTTATTTTGCACTAAATTAGATACATTTCTAATCTTCTCTTGGTTCCATTCGATGCCGTGACCTGTGTGTTAAGTGGTTTCAGAATATAGGGTAGGGATGGACCGGAAGAGAGAAGGAGGACGGGTGCAAAGGAAGGGAGCATGAGAATTGAACTTTGGAAATCTCAGCATGGGCGCGTGCCGCACTTGACGCGTCCGCGTGGATTGAGCAGTTAGAAGTCGAAGCCAAAAGCCAAGCCACGAGGCGGCTTGCGTAGCGGCTAGGCCATGATCTTCGTGGGCGCGCACGCGTACATTACGCCTCCGCGCACATTACAAGATTGTACGCGTGCGCGCCGATGTTCGAATGTGATTTTTTTTAAAGAGCCACGTGACTTCGGCGTGGAGGCAGTTGGGAATCCCATTTTGGGGAAGTGCCCTGGCGGGAAAAGCTTAAGAAGACCAAAGGAACAAGGGTTAAGGGATTTTTTAGCTCATTTTCTAGATTCTGGATATTTTTTGGAAGATAGTTAGTTACACTCTTGGAGAAGGAGAGAGATTCCAAGCTCTCATTAGGGTTCATCTTCATCCAATTTCTGAATTTTCATTTACTCTTTGGTGAGATCCATTGCAATTCTCAATTCATTTTGTTCATGTCATAGATCTTCTTCTCCAATCTCAATTAGTGTTTGTAACTGCTCAATTCTCATAGATCTTAGATTCAATTTTGTAGTTTTGGATTTAATCAATTCCTTTAGAATCTCATTTCCATTGTTGTTCTTTGTTAATTGTTGTTAGTTCCTTGTGTTGAAATACTTTTAATTCTACTTTCTTCTCAATTTTACTATGACTTTCACTCTTGCTCATCAAATGTTTGATAAAATGCCAACACTAGTTATGGGGTAAAAGTTTCTTACTTGGCATAGGGTTTGGGCCATTAGAAGAAGTTGAATAGTTGTGTCAATTGTTGATTTGGAATTAGGGATTGCTAATTGACTTGGAGTACACTAAAGCTAGATTTCCATAAGGTAAAGCTAGGACTTGTGACTCAAGTTGATTACTCTCATTTGACTTTCCTCTATGCCTAGGGGTTAACTAAATGAAGCAAGGCCTAATTGTTGTCATCATTGAAGGAACTATAAGGATAGAATTTCTAATGCCAACCCTAAGCCAAGTCTTTTAAGGATTGATTGTTTGTTTTCTATTTTACTAAAACCTTCAAAGAATCATAACAAGGCTTCCTAATCAATAAGATGCACACTCAAGCAATTCCAAAGGAGGACGACTCGGGAGATTAGTACTCTCGGTTATAGATTGTAGGATTGTTTGGTGCGAAGTTTAAGTGAGTGTGCCATGTTATTGTTTGGAATAAATATGTGTATATATGTACATAGTTTCCTTTCATTGTAATTTGTTCAAGTGACTAACCCCTCACCGTTACCATGAATCTCACTTCCCCTTCATTGCATGACGCGTTCACAACCGAATCCGAGCTTAGTCCCCTTTGATCCGGAAATAGAATGAACTTTGTTTCATATTAGACAAGCTCGGAGGCGGCTAAAGTTTGGGAAAGGTGAAGAGGTCTTTACCACCTCAACCACCTTACTAAAAGTGAACATTGAACCGTCACTCAAAGAAGGCATTAGTCATACCTCCATCAATATCACTAACAACTCTTCTTTCGTTTTAGGTACCAACACCATGGATGCTCCGAGGAGGGTTACCATCAAGGAAGCGGGTGCACTGGATTATGTCCTTCAACCCCTTCATGTAACTCACCCCAACTTGAATGCAAACTTTGAATTGAAGACCGCTTTGATCAACCTCCTACCTAAGTTTCACGGGCTTCCCGCACAAGACCCTATTCGACATCTCAAGGACTTTCATCGTATATGCTCAACCACTAGACGGGAAAGATCCGATGAAGTTGCTATATGGTTGTTTGCTTTCCCTTTCTCTCTTGAGGACAAGGCGAAAGAATGGTTCTACACTCTATCTAGTGAAGTCACCTCTGATTGGGACTTACTTAGAAGAGGATTCTTGGATAAATTCTTGCCTCCGGAGAAGATGGATAGGCTAAGGAAGGAAATGTCTTGTATTGTGCAAGGTGAAACGGAACCGCTATACGAGTATTGGGAACGGTTTCGTAAGCTACTAGACGCATGCCCTAATCACATGCTTGACACTCAAGTATTGCTTGGATACATATGTCAAGGGATGCGAGAACAAGATAGAACTCTCTTGGACACCTCTAGCAATGGTTCTTTGTCTAAATATAAAACAGCGGAGGAGGCATGGCAACGTATCATTGACTTAGCCGAATCCAATCAACATATGAGACGAAGAGTCAACCGCCCGAGAACCGTGAATGAGGTATCAACTAGTAGTGAAACCACCGCTCTAACTCAATCCTTGAGCGAAATGACATCCATCTTGAGGCAACTCCAATTGAACCAACAACAACCACAACAACCTCAATCATACCAACAACACCCCCACCCCCTCAACAACACAACCAACAATTGGTCCCTCAAAAAGTGTGTGGCATTTGTTCTTGCTATTCCCACTACACGGATGAGTGCCCGAGCCTTCAAGAAGATAACACCTTGGCGGCTACCCATAATATCTATGACCGCCCAAATCAAGGGTACTACCAAGGCGGTAATCCTAACCAAGGCACCTTTATCAAGGAGGAAGCTACAATCAAGGGAGTGGGTACCATAATCAAAATTGGAGAGACAATCATCAACAAGGGAATAGGGACAACAACAACAACAACGGAGGAGGTCAAAGATGGAACAACAACTCACAAAATTTCTCACAAAACCGGCCACCATACAACCAACAAAACCCACAAAGAAACTACCAAACATACCAACCACCATATTAAAGACCACCACTCAACCAATCACAAACCCCTCAACTCACATATGCAACCACCCCCTCTAACCAAGACGAAACACTCCGGACCATCATCCAAGGCCAAAAGGAACTACAAAACACACTTGCTTCCGGCCTTACCGGCCTCACCTCTACACTACAAGCTCTTCTTGCATGCATGGATACACCATCAAATCCCACTCCTCAACCCCCAATCCAAAGCGTCATTCCCTCTCAACCTCAACCAAATCCTAAGGGGGGCATCAATGCCATCACCCTTAGATTTGGAACACAATTAAAAGAGAAGGGAGCAAAGGACTCAAATCCTATCACAATCGCCCAAGAGGAGGAGAGAATAGATATAGAAGAGGTAGTGGAAGAGGAGACACCACAAGTCATAGTTGAGGATGAAGCTCAACCAACAAAGGAGACCCCCAAGGCCAAGAGAACCTTGGAAGAAGAAATTGCTCAACCACTCCCATTTCCAACACTTGCAAAGAAAGCTAGAAAGCGCATAGAACTCGACCCCAAAATGGTAGAAATGTTCAAGAAAATTGAGGTAACCATCCCCCTCTTTGATGCTATCCATCAAGTTCCTAGATATGCAAAATTCCTTAAAGATCTATGCATGAACAAGGATAGAATTCTTGAATTGGAAATCATCCCATTGGGGAGTTCTATTTCCGCTTTAATGGGAGCATTGCCCGAGAAGTGTGATGATCCGGGCCCTTGTATGGTCACTTGCACCGTCAATGGAGTTTAATTTATCGATTGTATGTGTGACCTCGGAGCATGTGTTAGCATCATGCCGCTCTCCGTCTACCGGGTATTGAAGTTGCCACCACTAAAAAGGTCGACGGCAAGATTTGTCCTAGCGAATAAAAGCATAATAACCGTGACGGGTGTTGCGGAAGACGTATTGGTGAATATCAAAAGGTTGGTGTTTCCAATTGACTTCTATGTCCTTGAAATGCCATCAAGCGAAATCGAGAGAGCATCATCTATCCTACTTGGAAGACCATTTTTGAGAACTTCTAGATTTAAGCTAGATGCCTACTCGGGAACCTACTCATTTGAAATAGATGGGAGAGTCGTAATTTTTAGCCTAGAAGAAGCAATGAAGCATCCACCGGAGAATCACTCTCTATTCCGGTGTGACCCAATTGACAACATGATTGCCGAAGTGCACCTTGCAAAGTTAGATGAGAAGTACATGATTGAAGAAGCAAATGAAGGTCCAAGCAAATTAAACACCACACACCATACAAACCATCCGGAAACTCAAACTTCAAAGAATGACAAAAAGATGGAATTGAAGCCACTACCACCCCATTTAAGGTACTCATATCTTGATGAAGCCCAAAAGCTCTTCGTGATAATTGCAAAAGAGTTAACTCCTCAACAAGAAGAAAAATTGCTAGATGTATTGAGAAAAAACAAAAGGGCAATTGGGTGGAGTTTGGCGGATCTAGTGGGAATAAGCCCCCAAGTATGCGAGCATCGCATATTTCTTGAAGAAGGAGCAAAACCGGTCCGACAACCTCAAAGGAGACTTAATCCAACCATTCTTGAGGTTGTGAAAAAAGAAGTCACTAAGCTACTTGAAGCGGACATCATCTATCCTATCTCGGATAGCAAGTGGGTAAGCCCGGTCCAAGTGGTGCCAAAGAAATCCGGGGTGACAACAATCAAAAATGAAAGTGGTGAACTTATAGCAACAAGAGTGCAAAATTCTTGGAGAGTATGCATAGACTACCGAAGGTTGAATGCGGCCACAAGAAAAGATCACTTCCCACTACCATTCATTGATCAAATGCTTGATCGATTAGCCGATAAATCATATTATTGCTTTCTTGATGCTTACTCCGGATACTTCCAAATTCACATTGCTCTAGAGGACCAAGAAAAAACCACATTTACTTGCCCCTTTGGAACGTATGCTTACAAGCGTATGCCATTTGGCCTATGCAATGCACCGGCAACGTTTCAAAGATGCATGATGAGCTTATTTGCGGACTTTCTAGAACAATGTATGGAAGTTTTTATGGACGACTTTAGTGTGTACGGTGATTCATTCGATCATCGCTTAGGTAACGTTGAAAAAGTCTTAGAAAGATGCACCAAAACAAACCTTGTCTTAAATTTTGAAAAATGTCATTTCATGGTCAAACAAGGCATTGTTTTGGGACACATAGTCTCAAAAGAAGGCATCTCCATAGATCCGGCAAAAATAAATGTCATATCTAGTTTACCTTACCCCTCCTCCGAGAGGGAAGTCCGTTTTTTTCTTGGACATGCAGGATTCTACCGGAGATTCATCAAAGACTTTAGCAAGGTAGCCTTACCTCTCTCTCGACTACTACAAAAGGACACTGAATTTGAGCTAAGCAAGGAATGTATGGAAGCATATGACAAACTTAAAGTAGCATTGACACAAGCCCCTATTGTGCGAGGACCGAATTGGACTCAACCATTTGAAATCATGTGCGATGCCTCGAATTATGCGATAGGAGCCGCGTTAGCACAACGCGAAGGTAAGATTCCCTACGTCATAGCTTATGCTTCCAAAACACTAGACAGTGCCCAATCCAACTACACTACTACCGAAAAGGAACTCCTAGCCATTGTTTTTGCTTTGGACAAGTTCCGAGCCTATCTTCTTGGTTCCAAGGTTGTAGTGTACTCGGATCACGCGGCACTAAAGTATTTATTGGCCAAAAAGGAATCAAAACCGAGATTAATTCGTTGGGTGCTTTTGTTACAAGAATTTGACTTGGAAATCAAAGATAGGAGTGGTTCCCAAAACTTAGTGGCGGACCATCTAAGTCGCCTCGAACACACAAAAGGCGACACCATTCCTATCAATGACTCCTTCCCTCTAGATGGTTTGCACGCAATCTCGGAAGTAGTTCCATGGTATGCCCCAATAGCAAACTACTTGGTTTCATGCACCCTCCCTCCCAATCTCAGCAAACATCAAAAGGATAAGCTGAAAAGCGAATCCAAATACTATGTTTGGGACGATCCCTATTTGTGGAGATGTGGAACGGACCAAATAGTGCGACGGTGCATACCTCACACCGAATTCCAAGCAATCTTGGACGCTTGCCATGCTTCCGAAGGAGGTGGCCACTATGGCCCCCAAAGAACGGCAAGAAAGGTCCTTGATTGCGGATTTTGGTGGCCAACACTTCTCAAAGATTCTTCTCTCTATTGCAAATCTTGCCCCCAATGCATTCGGTTTGGAAATATTTCTAAGAAGGACGAAATCCCCCAACAAAATATGCTTTTTTGTGAAATCTTTGATGTATGGGGAATCGACTTCATGGGACCATTTCCAAATTCCAATGGCTTTCTCAAAATCTTGTTAGCCGTCGATTATGTGTCAAAATGGGTGGAGGCAATCCCCACCCGAACGGATGATGCTCATGTTGTTTATCCTTTTGTGAGGAACAATATCATTTGTCGCTTTGGCTCCCCAAGAGCAATCATAAGTGACCAAGGATCCCACTTTTGCAACAAAAAAATGGACGGCCTCATGAGAAAGTATGGCATCATACACAAAGTCGCCATGGCCTACCACCCTCAGACAAACGGCCAAGCTGAGGTTTCTAACCGGGAAATCAAACATGTGTTGGAAAGGATTGTGAAGCCGAATCGGAAGGATTGGAGCGCTAAACTCTCCGATGCACTATGGGCATATCGAACGGCTTACAAAACACCCATTGGCATGAGCCCCTTTAGGCTTGTATATGGTAAAGCATGCCACTTACCGGTAGAAATCGAACACAAAGCTTATTGGGCCATAAAGGAATGTAATATGAGCTTGGGTGAAGCCGGAGTAGAGAGAAAGCTTCAATTAGCGGAATTGGAATGCTTAAGATTAGAAGCTTATGACAACTCTAGACTTTACAAGGAAAAGATGAAAGCCATCCATGACAAGAACATTAGGAGAAGGGAATTCCGACCCGGTGAACTAGTCCTTCTTTACAACTCAAGGTTGATATTATTACCCGGAAAGCTTAGATCAAGGTGGGATGGACCCTACCAAGTGGAGAAAGTAGAACCTTATGGGCTCTACCACTTGCGCCACCCATCAAGTCCGGACATTTTCAAGGTAAATGGGCACCGTCTCAAATTGTACCATGGTGAGCAAAGAAAGAACTCTAAGGAATTTGAAGTATTCCTCTTGAGAGATGCATCTCTTGAACAAGAACTTTGAGCTAGTGGAAGTCCAACTTAAGGACGGTAAACAAAAGTGCTAGGTGGGAGACACCCCACCATGGTAAGATCTTCCTTTGTACATAACCATTGAATCGTTCCTTGATTGACACTTGCTTAACACTTGACTTCATGATTGGTACCTAGGTACTAGAAGTAGTTGTAGTTAGATTTCAATTCTAATTTTGCTTCATTTGTTGAGTTCATTTGGTAGTATCAAGTTAAAACATCCTTCTATAGTGCTTAAGTGGCTGTTTAGAGGGTTGAAATGCTATAAGTGGTGCGAAAACATGCAAACTTTGGAAAAGGCACCCTTCTGCGCGTGCGCGCGCGTCTTTGAAGCATTTGTCGACCATCCGCGCGGACGCACACCGTGCGCGGACGCATGGATCGACAAAAGCAACCCTCCATACATTTTCCAGAGAGTTGAGCCACCCTACGCCAGCCCCATGCTTGAGGCACAGGCCAATCACGCGTGCGCGCACATGGCGCGTACGCACGCTTTCACAAATCTGCAGATCGACGCGCAAGCGCACCGTGCGCGCGTGCGCCGATTACCCTTGTGCACTTTTGGCACATATTCCAGAGAGTTAGGCCACTCTTAGGCCTGCACTAAGCCACCAGCCCACCACATCTGCCGCGTGCGCGCACGTGGCGCGCACGCGTCCATATGCTCGCAACACGATGTGCGCACGCGTGCCTAGGCCGCGCACGCGTCCCTCGTCCTGCACCCTCCTCTAGGCCACTTCACAGAGAGTTAGGCCCACCCCAGACCCATCTCATGCCTGGGGCATAACCACATTGCCGCGCACACGCACCGTGCGCGCACGCGCCAATAGCTCTGCAACCAACTTCTGGTACTTCGTCCAGAGAGTTGTGCCACCTCTAAGCCACCCTTGTGCTACCAGCACAAGCGCATGGGCGCGTGCGCGCAACGTGCGAGCGCGCGCCCCCATTCCACCTCGCTTCCTTGCGCGAGCGCGCACCATGCGCGCACGCGTGGGTGATCGACGCCAATTTAATAGGGAGCACACTTGCCCCCCTTCATTCTTCTTCTCCTTTTTCTTCTTCTCACCCCCTCTACTACCCATCTCCCTATTACCCCTTCTTCTTCCTTCCAACCACCTCCGACCACCTACCTCCGGTGGCCCCTACATTGCCCCTCCATCCTACATCATTCCACTTTACAACCTCCTCTCCCATACCTATTTCCATCTCTCTCTCAAGGTACTTTACTAGGCTCCCCTCTTGCTCTACTTCTCTCTTTTTGATTCTTAATCTTCAATTTCAATTTGTTTTCGGTAGTCTCTTTCTTTTCCCCTGAATCTTTTTAGCTACTTCTTTGGGGTGTTTTCGTTTTTTTTTTTCATTTAACTCTTCATAGGCATTTGGGTCCTACATTCTCTTGCATTGATAGATGAAATGTGTTGCTTGATTTTCTTACAACCACTGTGCACTGTAGTCATTAATAATGGATTGTGGAATGTTACATTGCTTTCACCTGTATCTAATTATATACTACAAAAAGGATGCACGCCAAGTGTTTGAGGAAAGGCATACTTGAGTTTTGAGCTCATTTTGACTAATTGCCTCTTAACTAATCACTTTTGGGTGCATCCCCACATTCTCCAATCCATCCACTCACCTTTTCATAAATTGACTCCCACTTTGGTATTTGAGGGTGTATGCCTCTCATGCTTCTTACTTGCATGCTTAAACTACCATTGCACCACATGCAAATGATTTGCCTTACTCATCACATGTTATCTTAGTTACATGTTGCAGCTGTCATGTAATAATGATACCTATATTCTTATGGCACAACTCTTCATTTGCATAATCGCATTCAATTATGCTTCTTTGGGTTTGATGTTACCCCCTTTCTTTGCTATCACAGGATGGTAATCAAAAGGAACAAAGGGAAAGCCCCGAAGACGCCAGCTTCCAATAGAGCGCGCCAAGAACTAACGGCCAAGCCACTCCTAAAGAAGGCTAAGGGCCCCGTTGATGTTCTAGAGAAGGACAACCCTCCAAAGGATTCAAATAAGTTCCCTAACCGCTACTGCGAACTTGTTTACTCAAGAATGATTGAAAGGAATTATCACCCGGAGCCTCTTCTAGTCCTACCGGCTCACCTCACTCCGATAGTGATGCCACACAGGCCAATCTGTCATGGGTGGTGAAATTCTACTCCAACTACCACTCACCCCTTCTCACATCAATATTTGTGCACCAGAAGCAAGTGTCAGTCACAGTGGAAACCATCCGAGAAGTCCTTGGGATTGGGCCGTTGACAGATGGATATGATGCCTACCAAGAAGTCTTGACTGCATGCGATGACCGTGCGTTCGATTGGAGCGCGATCCTCCGCGTAATTGCTTTACCCGATGCATATTGGATTCAGGGGACCATAAAGCAAAGACCAAAGGGTTTAGATGCCCGCCACCTCACAAAAGAAGCCACGACATGGGCCCAAATTCTAGCTCACTACGTGCTCCCGAGCACCCATGGGTCATCCATTACCGCCGAGCTTGCATTATTGATATGGTGCATCTTAACCGAGAAACCGGTCGACATTTCGCATGCCATTCGCCAATCCATGGGGCGCATTCATGCCAAGGAAAATCTACCATTCCCTGCTATGGTGACCGAATTAGTTGCAATGGCCGGCGTCCACCGAGAGGCTAAGGATAGGAGAACCTCAATTCCGGTTGAGGGCGATGTTATTCCGACCAAGAGGTGCCTCAAGCCTCCGGAATTCACCAAGGACATTGGACTACCCACACCAACTCGCAACACAACCACATCATCCACACCACAAAAATCAGCCACCCAACGCCTTGAAGACCTGCACAAGAAGTTGGACCGTTATGAGAGGCGTAACCAATGCCGATACGCTCACGTGAAGAAACTTCTAAGCGTAGTCACCCCACCTATGGAGGAACCAGATATCTCCACATCCACCGCAACTTCAAGCGGAGATAGCGATGACATTGGAGATGAGGGACACTCGGGACTCGACCACCCATTGCGCCTAACCTATAGCACGGAGGACCGTGCTAGGTTTCAAGTGTGGGGAGGTCGGCCCACCGATCTCCGTAGGTAACACCCGAATAAATTCTTGTTCTTTGAAATCTTTTGTAATTAGGATAGGTTGCATGATTAGGTCTTATTTGACACCATTTGCATGATAAGTTTACTTGGTTGGAACAATGAAACTCTTTCTTAGGAAACCAATACTTTGGGGCAACCGTGGCATTGCCAATTTTAAACATTTTGATGCCAAATTTGCATGAAGAATTATATTTTGGAACATGGATTTTGAGTTAAGAACACAAGCTAGTGAGCTTTGAGCCTTGTTTTGTGGCCACATCTTATAGTCACCTACTGTCCTTCTTGTAACACCCCACCATACAAAGTCTTATGCTTAAGTCATAATTCAGAGATGGCAAGGTATTACGACCTCTAAAATAAAAATTAGTACGTATAATAGTATGAATAATTGATTATAACTAGGAGCCTTTGTAGAAAAAGGGGTAAACAAAAACCGCAACCTTAAAGCGCAACACTCCGATCGATAACATAACGAAAAAGGATAGCCAACGCGAGACTATATATATACAAAAGAGTGTCAAAAACAGGAATATCAAGACTCAAGATCCGGATGCGAAGATAACCGGTCCGAGCATAACAATATATACATATGATAAAATAAGGAAAACCCCAAAGGAAACCCAAAGGGACACAAATACAAAAACCTATTCTCCAAAGCCTCCCATAAGAGGAGTCATCACAGTTTGTATTATTTAATGGAGATAAAAGTATCTAAGCAAAACATATAAACCAAAACATAGCCCCGAGAACAAAGGATCTTCGCAAATCTAGAAGTCTCCAGCATGCCTCAGCGGGAAACCTCACGTCCTACATCTGAAAACCACAAAATCCGCATGGGTGAGAACCAGAGGTCCCCAGCATGGTAACAGCTTCCACATATATAATACATAATAATGGAGGAAAGCCAAAGGCAATCCTAGGACTTCCTCCGAATAATATCAAAGCTTATAACAAGCTAAACCATATAAGGGCATCTGACTAAAGATTCTTCAGTCTAACTAATACTTCCCTTTCCAATTCCTTCAAACCTCCCAACCACCAGCAGGAGTATATTATAGCAAACACAGATATATCAGACAAAGAATATACAAGTAGGAGCAGTTAAGACATTTAGACAATTAGCAAGTAGTATGCAGTCAAATAGGCAATCTCAAACAATCCACATAGTATGCATATGATGAATGCCTGTCCCTAGTGGCCGATGATATCATCTTGTCGGTTATATAGCCAACCCGACAAGTCCTGGTCGCTAACCATTGGACTGTCCCTCTGTCGTGCATCCCCAAATTCGAGTTATACTCGTTATAAACTTGATCATAAACATGATCCATATACATCACCCTCACTGGTGAATATTTACGGGGGTTCGAGCTCATCCGGGCCTTTCACAGTGCCCGGCCACACTTACAACATAGGGTTAACAGAGCTTCGAGTCTCAACCTGGAGCACGTGGTGGCTAGCCACTGCTACTACCCAAGGAAACTCGTACTCAGATAGTGGAAGTGCAATTTCACAATTATCAATAATTCAGCATCAACATGCATGAATTCTCATCCATGGATCAACATCCATACTAGCCATTCCGGCTCACGGTTCAATCCAGAACCAGCCAATATTCATAGCATACACAGCTATTCCGGCTCATGGTTAAATCCATAACCAGCCATTTCATTAACAATTATAGCCTTTCGGCCCATGGTATAACAAGCACTTCCTCCACCATCCTCCACATCTCACATAATCATCTTGATCCTCATTGATCATTCATATTTCCCTTACTTCACTCGCAAGTTATCACATTCACTAGCCCCTTTTTAATAGCTAGGCATGCCATAATGATTTAAGACATAAATGGTGAGATCGGAGGCTTAGAAGTATGAGATTTGGCTTTTAAAACTCAAAAATCAACTTTGGGATGAAAGCATGGTCACGCGTATGCGCACTCCACGCTCACGCGTGGGTGACCTCAAAAACTCATCGACGCGTAAGCATCATGCACGCTAACGCGTGGATTCCAAACTTGCCCATCGACGCGCACGCGTCAACCACGCGTACGCGCGGGTGTTCTCGTGCCCCAGGCACAACACCGGCACAGTTCTGGCATAACTCTCTGGAAAATGGCTGGGCATTGGGTGCAGCACAATCGGCGCGCCCGCGCACATCACGCGTATGCGTGGATGGCGCTTTTCGGAAGATCGGCGCGTACGCGCCAGGTGCGCCCACGCGCAAGGGGTGATTCTGCTAAAAATTTTCCAAGTTAAAAGCTGCAGAATTCACAGATTTTTACCCCAATCTTCCAACGGACATAACTTCCTCATTTTAAATCGTTTTTCGCCCGTTCTTCGAACGGCATGAACATCCCGGATCCAATTTCATTTCTAAACAGATTTGGTACAAAACGGGGATCCGTAGTCCAAGTTATGTCCCGTCAAAGTATGCCCAAAAACCATATTCTCATACAAAACTACAATATGCCATTTTCAAAACAAACCATTTTCAACTCTTTCCAAAATCAATCAAAACATGTCAATTTCATCCCTTTTCTTTGAAATCAATTCAAAATGTATCAAATTCAACATCAAGCCTCCTCAACTCACACATTGACACATTACCACAATTTACGAAATCACTATCTCATCATTTTAACCCACTTCACCCAAGTGGCTCAAACTCAAACATATTGACATATCATATACTATCCCTCATGCCAATTCTCAACAACACCAATTCCAATAAATCATTATTGTACACAATCAACATCATACTCACCATCAACATGGTTCAATCCACAATTCAACCATAACCAATCATCAAGCATATATCACAACATGCATATTTCTCATACATCATACCACCAAGGCATCAATAATCATCATCACATATATGACTACATCATATATCTCAATCATTTAACAACATCAACCATTCAATGCCTATCTTAGGGCCTCTAGCCTAAGTATTTCCTACCACATTACATATTAGATACGGGAAACCGAAACCATACCTTAGCCGATTTTCCCAAGCTCCACCGGAGCACTTCTAAACCACTTATCCACAAGCTCTCAAGGCCTCAACACTTCCAAGAACAGATTTTGCACCACCAAACCCTTTCCAAGCTTTTCAAAATCACCAATCAAGCTCCAATATCCACACATACACAACCTAAGCCACAACCATCATACCCATACACAACATCTCAAAACCCAAACATCATAAAAATCACAAATCACACTAGGGTTGAGAATCTTACCACACCCAAGGTCCAAGGAGACAAGATTAACCTTCTCCTTCAAGAGAGTTGGGTCCTATAACATCAAAGAACCCAAAATCTCAACATTTCACCCATGAAACTCGAAAATAGGGGCTGGAATTTCGAACAGAAACTTGTGGCTTACCTCAAGATTGGTTGTATGGGTTTTGTAGAGCTCTCCGCGGTGAACGCATGGCCGCAAACGGGGCGGCAATCGGAGCTCTAGATCAAAAGTTATGGTGGTTTGAAGATCAAGTGAGAGAGAGAAGTTGAGAGAATGTTCTTCCCTTCTTCTCCACCATTTCAGCTTGTGTGTGTAACAAATGAGGAGAGAGAGTGCTGAAAACTAGGGTTTTGGTTAAGTTATGTTGGGCCAAGGGCCCACTTTGGGTCCAATTGGCCCGGTTTGGCCCGTTCGGTCCAATCTTGGTCCGAATTCTATAAATTTGGTACCGAAATTCTCGTCTCAATCTCCTCTATCACATTTAGCCATAAAAATCACATTTTAGGCTTTCTAGAATAAATTCTCATTTATGGGTTAATTAGCCGTTAATTAACCGGGTTTTACATTCTACCCACCTAATTGGGAATTTTGCCCACAAAATTCAAATGCAATTACCTGAGAATAAATGCGGATAGTCCGTTCGCATCTCCGACTCAAGTTCCCAAGTGTGTTCCTCAACACCGCCTCGACTCCATGCCACTTTGACCAATGAAACCTCTTTTCCACGCAACCGTTTGATACCAGTATCATCAATTCTGACCGGAGCCACTGGAAGCGTCAAATCTTCCCTTAACTGAATCGATTCAGGTTCCAACACATGGCTAGCATCAGGAGTGTACTTCCGAAGCTGCGACACGTGAAACACGTCGTGCAGGTTCGAAAGATGAGGTGGTAGAGCCATCCGATATGCCACCGGTCCAATCCTCTCCAGGATCTGAAATGGACCAATGTATCGAGGATTCAACTTCTTTGCCTTAATTGCCCTACCTATTCCCGTAGTCGGAGTAACCTTAAGGAAAACATGGTCTCCTTCCTCAAACTCTAAGGGCTTTCGCCTCTGATCGGCGTAGCTCTTTTGACGACTCTGCGCCGTAAGCATCCTATCACGGATCTTCTTGACTTGTTCAGTAGTCTCAGCTATCATTTCCGGCCCCAACAAGCTTTTCTCTCCAGCTTCATACCAACATAGCGGAGATTGACATTTTCTCCCATACAAGGCCTCATACGGAGCCATTCCAATGCTCGCATGATAGCTATTATTGTATGCAAACTCCACTAATGGCATATACCGATCCCAACTCACCGGTTGGTCCAAAACACAAGCTCTCAACATATCCTCTAGTGTTTGGATTGTCCTCTCAGATTGACCATCTGTTTGAGGATGGTAAGCCGTGCTCAAGCTTAATCGGGTTCCAAAAGCTTTCTGAAATGCACCCCAAAACCTTGAAGTGAAACGAGGATCTCTATCAGAGATTATAGTAGCAGGTACACCATGAAGTCTCACAATCTCCTTTATGTACAACCGTGCTAGCTCCTCTAGGGTGTAAGTCATCCGAATGGGTAAAAAGTGAGCTGACTTCGTCAGTCGGTCCACAATCACCCAAATAGCATCAAAACCAGTCCTAGTCCTTGGCAATCCAGACACAAAGTCCATTGCAATACTTTCCCACTTCCATTGCGGAATCTCTAAAGGTTGCAACATTCCGGAAGGTCTTTGATGTTCAATCTTTACCTTTTGGCAAGTTAAGCACTTTGAAACATATCCCGCCACATCATTCTTCATACCCGGCCACCAAAACATCGCCTTTAAATCATGGTACATCTTAGTACTTCCCGGGTGAATGGAGAATCCACTTTTGTGTGCCTCCTTTAAAATATCTTGCCTCAAAGTGCCAACATCCGGCACAATGATCCTACCCTTGAATCTCCATAACCCATCTTTTTCTTCCGACACTCTCCACCATTTTCCTTGCTCAATAGCCGGTAACACCTTCCATAACGCTTCATCATTTTGATGAGCCTTTAGGAGTTCGGACTTAAAGTCACTTGAGATTTCTAATCGGCTCAAACACAAGGTTCCGGATACTTCTCGAGCACCGATTTTTAGACTCTCAAATCCCTTGAGCAACGTCTCCTCTTGAAGCATCATCCAAGCCGCATATAACGACTTCCGACTTAACGCATCCGCCACTACATTCGCTTTTCCTGGGTGGTAATGTAACTCAAAGTCGTAGTCTTTCAACAATTCCATCCACCTCCTCTGTCTCATATTGAGCTCTTTCTGATCGAAGAGGTACTTCAAGCTCTTATGATCAGAGAAAACTTGGAACTTAACCCCATAGAGATAATGCCTCCACACCTTCAAGGCAAACACAACCGCAGCGAGTTCCAAATCGTGCGTAGGGTAACTAACTTCATGAGGTCTCAACTGTCGTGAGGCATACGCCACCACATTACGATGCTGCATCAGCACGCATCCTAGACCCTTTAATGAGGCATCACAATACACCTCAAATGGCTCATTCGGCTCGGGTAACACTAACACAGGTGCAGTGGTCAACTTTTTCTTTAATGTCTGAAAGCTCTCCTCGCACTCAGGAGTCCAAACAAATGGAGTGTCTTTGCGGGTTAACTTTGTCATTGGCAAAGCTATCTGTGAAAAGCCTTTGATAAACCTTCGGTAATAGCCAGCTAAACCCAGAAAACTCCTTATCTCCGTCACGGTGGTTGGTTGCTTCCAATCCATTACAGCCTCCACCTTAGTTGGATCTACGGCTATTCCCTTCTTACTCACCACATGGCCCAAAAACTTCACCTCACTCTTCTAAAACTCACATTTAGACAGTTTTGCATAGAGTTTCTTCTCCTTTAGAATCTGCAATACGGTCCTCAAGTGTTCCGCATGCTCTTCTTCAGTCTTGGAGTAAATCAGTATGTCATCAATGAAGACAACAACGAATTTGTCCAGAAACGGACGAAAAACTCTATTCATGTAATCCATGAATACCGCAGGAGCGTTTGTCAACCCAAATGACATTACCGTGTACTCGTAATGACCATAACGAGTCCTGAAAGCGGTCTTAGGGATATCCTCATCCCTCACCCTTATCTGGTGATAACCGGATCGCAAATCGATCTTGGAGAAAACTCCAGCTCCTTGTAACTGATCCATGAGATCATCAATTCTCGGCAATGGGTACTTATTCTTTATTGTAACCTTGTTCAGCTGCCTGTAATCCACACAAAGCCGCATACTCCCATCCTTCTTCTTCACCAGTAACACTGGAGCACCCCACGGAGAGACACTTGGTCGTATAAAATTCTTTCCCAACAAATCCTCTAACTGAGACTTTAACTCGTTCATCTCTAACGGTGACATCCTATAAGGAGCACTTGAGATTGGTCCCGCCCCGGGCACCAATTCAATAGCAAACTCAACCTCTCGGTTAGGTGGAAACTCGTCAATATCATCAGGAAATACTTCCGGAAACTCACACACAACCGGAATCTGTTCCAACCTTTGATCATCACCCGAAACGCCCGCGGTTAACAACATGATACCCTGACATTCAACACCAGAGCAATTCACCATCATCGAATTCAAATAATAATTATTCACCACGACCGGCCCTTCTGTATCTTCCGGCATAAAGTACACCGACTTTGTAGAACAATCAAGCAGAACATGGTTCTTAGATAGCCAGTCCAATCCCAAGATAAGATCAAGACCAATCATCGGTAAGCAGATCAAATTATGAACAAAATCACGCTGCTTGAATCTAAAGGAAACTTCCGGGCATCCTAGCCTAGTTACCATAGCCTCATGGGTAGCATTATACACCTTTAGGTCATAACCTAAAGTTACAATCTTCAATCCTAACTCATGGGCTTTCTCAAATGCAATAAATGAATGCGATGCTCCCAATTCAAATAAAGCATTTAAAGTTTGACCAGCTATTTCACAGTTACCTCGAATGAGTGTCTCGGATCCCTCTGCACCCACAGCTGAGGTGGTGAACACCTGACCAGTTTGTTGTGCTTTCCCAGCACCTTGCTTCTGCCGCTCCGGACACCATGGGAGCTTATGTCCTGCCTTTCCACAATTGTAGCACAAACCCCATCCGGCCTTGCATGGTTTTCTCGGATGGTGACTTCCACACCTAGTACAAACTTGATCATTCTGAGGTTGCTTCCCACACCTTTTCCCTTGGGAGTTGTTGTTGTTGAGCCTCCTAAAGGAACCTCTCCTCTTGAAAGGCAGACCTCTAGGTGCAATGCTCTCCCCTCGGTTCTGTGGAAATGATCCTTTGTGACTTGCCCTCTTAGCGGCTGCCCTCTTCGCACACTCTTCAGCCACCCCACACTTGTTCACCAACACAACGAAAGTTCTAATCTCCATTGGTCCCTGAGCTCTATTTATGTCGTTGCCATGGTTGTTCATCTGTTGACCAAGGGCTTCAGCAGTGGCTTGCATAGCAGTAGCCATGTTCTCTAATGCAATCGTAAAGTTCACCGGGTCGTTAGGGCTAATTTCCGGCGCACGAGCATTAGTACGACCTCTACCACGGCCTCTACCACGACCTCTACCACAACCTCTACCGCGTCCACGAGGCGCCATCTGGTTCCTATACACACCAAACAATCGATATTAAGTTGATCAGTCTCAATATCGGAAGTTTAGTGCTTCAAGTCCCAAACGCATGCTCATGAACGTTTATGCCAATTATATCAAGTAGATATACTAACAGCACATAACACACACACAGAGAATGCACAGAAGCATAGTCAGTCCATTCCTCAGGCTCTATAGGAACGAACTGCTCTGATACCATAATGTAACACCCCACCATACAGAGTCTTATGCTTAAGTCATAATTCAGAGATGGCAAGGTATTACGACCTCTAAAATAAAAATTAGTACGTATAATAGTATGAATAATTGATTATAACTAGGAGCCTTTGTAGAAAAAGGGGTAAACAAAAACCGCAACCTTAAAGCGCAACACTCCGATCGATAACATAACGAAAAAGGATAGCCAACGCGAGACTATATATATACAAAAGAGTGTCAAAAACAGGAATATCAAGACTCAAGATCCGGATGCGAAGATAACCGGTCCGAGCATAACAATATATACATATGATAAAATAAGGAAAACCCCAAAGGAAACCCAAAGGGACACAAATACAAAAACCTATTCTCCAAAGCCTCCCATAAGAGGAGTCATCACAGTTTGTATTATTTAATGGAGATAAAAGTATCTAAGCAAAACATATAAACCAAAACATAGCCCCGAGAACAAAGGATCTTCGCAAATCTAGAAGTCTCCAGCATGCCTCAGCGGGAAACCTCACGTCCTACATCTGAAAACCACAAAATCCGCATGGGTGAGAACCAGAGGTCCCCAGCATGGTAACAGCTTCCACATATATAATACATAATAATGGAGGAAAGCCAAAGGCAATCCTAGGACTTCCTCCGAATAATATCAAAGCTTATAACAAGCTAAACCATATAAGGGCATCTGACTAAAGATTCTTCAGTCTAACTAATACTTCCCTTTCCAATTCCTTCAAACCTCCCAACCACCAGCAGGAGTATATTATAGCAAACACAGATATATCAGACAAAGAATATACAAGTAGGAGCAGTTAAGACATTTAGACAATTAGCAAGTAGTATGCAGTCAAATAGGCAATCTCAAACAATCCACATAGTATGCATATGATGAATGCCTGTCCCTAGTGGCCGATGATATCATCTTGTCGGTTATATAGCCAACCCGACAAGTCCTGGTCGCTAACCATTGGACTGTCCCTCTGTCGTGCATCCCCAAATTCGAGTTATACTCGTTATAAACTTGATCATAAACATGATCCATATACATCACCCTCACTGGTGAATATTTACGGGGGTTCGAGCTCATCCGGGCCTTTCACAGTGCCCGGCCACACTTACAACATAGGGTTAACAGAGCTTCGAGTCTCAACCTGGAGCACGTGGTGGCTAGCCACTGCTACTACCCAAGGAAACTCGTACTCAGATAGTGGAAGTGCAATTTCACAATTATCAATAATTCAGCATCAACATGCATGAATTCTCATCCATGGATCAACATCCATACTAGCCATTCCGGCTCACGGTTCAATCCAGAACCAGCCAATATTCATAGCATACACAGCTATTCCGGCTCATGGTTAAATCCATAACCAGCCATTTCATTAACAATTATAGCCTTTCGGCCCATGGTATAACAAGCACTTCCTCCACCATCCTCCACATCTCACATAATCATCTTGATCCTCATTGATCATTCATATTTCCCTTACTTCACTCGCAAGTTATCACATTCACTAGCCCCGTTTTAATAGCTAGGCATGCCATAATGATTTAAGACATAAATGGTGAGATCGGAGGCTTAGAAGTATGAGATTTGGCTTTTAAAACTCAAAAATCAACTTTGGGATGAAAGCAGGGTCGCGCGTATGCGCACTCCACGCTCACGCGTGGGTGACCTCAAAAACTCATCGACGCGTAAGCGTCATGCACGCTAACGCGTGGATTCCAAACTTGCCCATCGACGCGCACGCGTCAACCACGCGTACGCGCGGGTGTTCTCGTGCCCCAGGCACAACACCGGCACAGTTCTGGCATAACTCTCTGGAAAATGGCTGGGCATTGGGTGCAGCACAATCGGCGCGCCCGCGCACATCACGCGTATGCGTGGATGGCGCTTTTCGGAAGATCGGCGCGTACGCGCCAGGTGCGCCCACGCGCAAGGGTGATTCTGCTAAAAATTTTCCAAGTTAAAAGCTGCAGAATTCACAGATTTTTACCCCAATCTTCCAACGGACATAACTTCCTCATTTTAAATCGTTTTTCGCCCGTTCTTCGAACGGCATGGACATCCCGGATCCAATTTCATTTCTAAACAGATTTGGTACAAAACGGGGATCCGTAGTCCAAGTTATGTCCCGTCAAAGTATGCCCAAAAACCATATTCTCATACAAAACTACAATATGCCATTTTCAAAACAAACCATTTTCAACTCTTTCCAAAATCAATCAAAACATGTCAATTTCATCCCTTTTCTTTGAAATCAATTCAAAATGTATCAAATTCAACATCAAGCCTCCTCAACTCACACATTGACACATTACCACAATTTACGAAATCACTATCTCATCATTTTAACCCACTTCACCCAAGTGGCTCAAACTCAAACATATTGACATATCATATACTATCCCTCATGCCAATTCTCAACAACACCAATTCCAATAAATCATTATTGTACACAATCAACATCATACTCACCATCAACATGGTTCAATCCACAATTCAACCATAACCAATCATCAAGCATATATCACAACATGCATATTTCTCATACATCATACCACCAAGGCATCAATAATCATCATCACATATATGACTACATCATATATCTCAATCATTTAACAACATCAACCATTCAATGCCTATCTTAGGGCCTCTAGCCTAAGTATTTCCTACCACATTACATATTAGATACGGGAAACCGAAACCATACCTTAGCCGATTTTCCCAAGCTCCACCGGAGCACTTCTAAACCACTTATCCACAAGCTCTCAAGGCCTCAACACTTCCAAGAACAGATTTTGCACCACCAAACCCTTTCCAAGCTTTTCAAAATCACCAATCAAGCTCCAATATCCACACATACACAACCTAAGCCACAACCATCATACCCATACACAACATCTCAAAACCCAAATCACACTAGAGTTGAGAATCTTACCACACCCAAGGTCCAAGGAGACAAGATTAACCTTCTCCTTCAAGAGAGTTGGGTCCTATAACATCAAAGAACCCAAAATCTCAACATTTCACCCATGAAACTCGAAAATAGGGGCTGGAATTTCGAACAGAAACTTGTGGCTTACCTCAAGATTGGTTGTATGGGTTTTGTAGAGCTCTCCGCGGTGAACGCGTGGCCGCAAACGGGGCGGCAATCGGAGCTCTAGATCAAAAGTTATGGTGGTTTGAAGATCAAGTGAGAGAGAGAAGTTGAGAGAATGTTCTTCCCTTCCTCTCCACCATTTCAGCTTGTGTGTGTAACAAATGAGGAGAGAGAGTGCTGAAAACTAGGGTTTTGGTTAAGTTATGTTGGGCCAAGGGCCCACTTTGGGTCCAATTGGCCCGGTTTGGCCCGTTCGGTCCAATCTTGGTCCGAATTCTATAAATTTGGTACCGAAATTCTCGTCTCAATCTCCTCTATCACATTTAGCCATAAAAATCACATTTTAGGCTTTCTAGAATAAATTCTCATTTATGGGTTAATTAGCCGTTAATTAACCGGGTTTTACACTTCTTGTGTGCAATTATTTTCTCTCTATGAGTGTGATCCTTGATTTGTTTGATTCTTTATATCCATTATTTTGTGTATTCATGCATTTATATGATTGAGGCCATCATTTCATTAGCTCACTTACCCAAATGGCCCTACCTTTTATCTTCCTTTGTTATCCAACTTTGAGCCTACGCTTAACCCACTTATTCTTAATTTAGCACATTACAAGCCTTAAAGCGGAACACAATGAATGTCCTTTATTTGGATCCTTGATTGGCTTAGGCTAGTGAGTGTGAGTGTCATCCAAAAGTGGGAAAACTTTGGGACATTGGTTGGGATAAAAGGGTGTTTGTGTTTTGTAATTTTATATTGGGGAATTGGTACATACTCATGTATTGATTAGATGTATAGACCTTATGCATTGATGTTCTTGTGTATAGTTTGGAAGAAATAGAAAAAAAATGACAAGAAAAAGAAATAAAAGCGAAAAAGAAAAGGAAAGGAAAAGAAAAGAAAAAAAAGGGTATATAGAAAAAGGAAAGAAAAAAGAAGAGCAATAAAGGGGACAAATTGCCCCAAAGTGAAGCTCAATAAGAATCAATGCATAAGTGTCGTGAAATGAAAAGAAAATGCATGAGTATGTGAAAAAGTGAAGGAATGGGTAGTTAGGTTAGAACTTAATTGTATAGGATGTCATAGGTTAGGAGGGAAGTCTAAGCCTATCAAAGATTCAAACTTCAAGCTCACTTGACCAAATATGCATCCTACCTTAACCCTAGCCCCATTACAACCTAAAGAAAAGACCTAATGATAATTGTATGCATACATTGAATAATTGTTGATTGTTAGATGAAAAACAAATCTTGGAAAGCATGATTAGGGGAGGATTGAGTGAACCAACCCCAAACACCGAGCGACTATAGTGCAAACACTTCCGGTGAGGGTTCGATGCTCAATTCTTTGATTCCCGACTCTCACGAGCGTTCCTCATGCAAAGTTGCATATATTGCATTTGATGCTTATAATTGGTAAGTCCTATATATTGACCACCATCGGACCCTATATGCTTGCATATATCTTAGGAAGGTCGATTTGTTCCTAACCAGGTAGATAATAGCACTAGTCATAGTTGCATTCATATAAGTAGGTTGCACTTCATGAGTCTTATACCTTTATGATCCCTCGGTCTTTTGTGTTTCTTTTGCATTTCTCTAAGCATGAGGACATGCTAGAATCTAAGTGTGGGGAGGTTGATATACCCCATTTTGAGGGTTTATCTTTTGTTGATTTCAGGGGTTTTATCAATAATTCCACACGCTTTCTATATGAAAATACAAGACTTTGTGTTCCTTTCCTAATTTTGCCTCATGGATGAAAACATGCTTATTTTGCACTAAATTAGATACATTTCTAATCTTCTCTTGGTACCATTCGATGCCGTGACCTGTGTGTTAAGTGGTTTCAGAATATAGGGCAGGGATGGACCGGAAGAGACAAGGAGGACGGGTGCAAAGGAAGGGAGCATGAGAATTGAACTTTGGAAATCTCAGCATGGGCGCGTGCGCGCACTTGACGCGTCCGCGTGGATTGAGCAGTTAGAAGTCGAAGCCAAGAGCCAAGCCACGAGCCAGCTTGCGTAGCGGCTAGGCCATGATCTTCGTGGGCGCGCACGCGTACATTACGCCTCCGCGCACATTACAAGATGCCCCGGTGGCGCGCACGCGTACATTCCGCGTGCGCGCCGATGTTCGAATGTGATTTTTTTTTAAAGAGCCACGTGAATTGGGCGTGGAGGCAGTTGGGAATCCCATTTTGGGGAAGTGCCCTGGCGGGAAAAGCTTAAGAAGACCAAAGGAACAAGGGTTAAGGGATTTTTTAGCTCATTTTCTAGATTCTGGATATTTTTTGGAAGATAGTTAGTTACACTCTTGGAGAAGGAGAGAGATTCCAAGCTCTCATTAGGGTTCATCTTCATCCAATTTCTGAATTTTCATTCACTCTTTGGTGAGATCCATTGCGATTCTCAATTCATTTTGTTCATGTCATAGATCTTCTTCTCCAATCTCAATTAGTGTTTGTAACTGCTCAATTCTCATAGATCTTAGATTCAATTTTGTAGTTTTGGATTTAATCAATTCCTTTAGAATCTCATTTCCATTGTTGTTCTTTGTTAATTGTTGTTAGTTCCTTGTGTTGAAATACTTTTAATTCTACTTTCTTCTCAATTTTACTATGACTTTCACTCTTGCTCATCAAATGTTTGATAAAATGCCAACACTAGTTATGGAGTAAAATTTTCTTACTTGGCATAGGGTTTGGGCCATTAGAAGAAGTTGAATAGTTGTGTCAATTGATGATTTGGAATTAGGGATTGCTAATTGACTTGGAGTACACTAAAGCTAGATTTCCATAAGGTAAAGCTAGGACTTGTGACTCAAGTTGATTACTCTCATTTGACTTTCCTTTATGCCTCGGGGTTAACTAAATGAAGCAAGGCCTAATTGTTGTCATCATTGAAGGAACTATAAGGATAGAATTTCTAATGCCAACCCTAAGCCAAGTCTTTTAAGGATTAATTGTTTATTTTCTATTTTGCTAAAACCTTCAAAGAATCATAACAAGGCTTCCTAATCAATAAGATGCACACTCTAGCAATTACAAGGGAGGACGACTCGGGAGACTAGTACTCTCGGTTATAGATTGTAGGATTGTTTGGTGCGAAGTTTAAGTGTCGATTAGACTATACTCACGTTCATATTCATCATTGAATTCTAATCGACATGCTAAATCTCGTTAATCAAAATGAGCTGCGAGTCGATGAAACCCCCAGCGTTGAAATTCTTCTCCATAACGGTAAGCGACCCCTTAGGGCTGGAGGTCGACTTCGCTTACGGGGGTTCTCGACTATCGCCATGTCGAGACCTTCCCCGGTAGGCTCTACCTCAGAACGGACCATGCAGCTGCTAGGTGCGGCCGTTGCGCTAGGGCCGGTAGGTCCCGAAGGGGGAGGTGGAGCTGATTGCACTTCAGCAGTAGGAGAGGACGGGGGGTCGGCAGTATGGGTGGCGGAGCTGTCCTCACTATGTCCAGGAAGAAACTAGGCCATTAAATCTTCAAGTCCGATCTTCTCGGCGGCCATGGACACTGCAGTAACGACACACAACAACTCGTTAGTAAAAAAAAGAGAAGAGAAAGAGAGGGGGCAACACTAGAACCAGTCGACCACTCACCTACATAGCTTCTACCCATCTCCTGGTCACTCATCAAAAGGTGTGGGTTGACAATGTTTTTATTAAAAATAGCTAACAACATGTCAGCTATATTTTTGTTCTGCTGGCTCAGCCCTTTGTATGTTACCTTGGTAAAGGCATTGGGCCCAGCGCCGAAGCTCCAGTAGGTCGGAATATGCCGTTTCCCTTCCAATGTCAACCGGAAGGGGTGCAGACCTTCGGTAGGCCATACTTTAAAGAATTTCTCTTTGAAGCCATGAAACAAATTTTCAAATACCCCAAAGATTCGCCTGCCCTGGGCAGTCCGGAAGGACCTGAACCCCTTCTTGTGCCTCCCCTATTTGGAAGGGTTTGTCAAAACGAAGAGCCACAAAAACACTTCTACAGAGGCTGGCAACTCCAAGTACTCACAACCCATCTCGAAGCATCGGATGGCGGCCCAACTATTTGGATGAAGCTGTGACGGCGCCACGTCGCACCTTTTTAAAAGTGCCATCTAAAAGGGGGAGAAAGGGATGCGAACCCCCAAGGTGGTAAACATCGCCTTGTACATCCAGATCCAGTCAACGATTCAGGGAGTGTTTAAGTTGATGTGGCATATCCGCTCATGGTCCGCAAGGACGAACCCTTGGTAGCGTTCCTCAGCGTTCCTCCTCGGGACCTCCCCTGCATAGTTGGTCGGTCTGGCAGAACTCCGTGAGCTCCTCCAGAGTTATTTGAGGGGGCGTATCCTTCACGTCTCCGTGAGCTCCCCCAGGCGTATCGGTCAACACGGGGCCTTAGAAGGGAAAGTTGCGCCATACCTACAGTGGGGGCACCACTTGAAGTCAGGCTAGTAGGTCGGGAAATCAGAAAACTGAAACTAACGCTATACAGTAAGCCTATCTACAGTCAAACAAAGGCTAAAAACCAGAAATTTAATGGTAACCAATTTAAAGCCTAACTAACAAGCAGCGTGATTCAAATAAAATGCATTTATAGCCTAAGAACTACAGAAACGCAATAGGATGACAATAATAAAACAACAGCAGTAGTAACAACAACAATCATTCATTTGCAATGAAAGAGGAGACGCTTACCAAAAAGAAAGTTGTCAAGTGATATTAGAAATTCTGAGGAATTAAAGGCAGACCAGCACAGTGAAATCTAGGAAACTCGAAAGGAAAATGAGAAGAAGCAAAGCAGAAGCGGTTCAAAAATGAAGAAATGGAACGTGAAAATGGGAAAGAGAAACTAGGAATAAAGGAATAACTGTCACTGAGAAGCGCGAAGGTTAGGGGTAAAGTGGACTTTTCACCCAAATTTTCAAATCAGTCATAATGGCATTTGTTCCGAGGGTTACCTGAAACTAGCGGTCGATCTCAGACGAGATCTTCTATGCTGGTCGGAGCTGCAGAGTCCGATCTGATGATGGTGGTCGGAGTTGCTGTGTCTGACTCATTGGACTTGGTGATGATGCTGATCCTTCGTCCCCGGAGGGTGGGGGGTACCTGCAAGGGACTCCGATGCTTAAGTTAGCAAGGGTATTAAGCAGGTATTGAGTAGAATCAAAGTATGAGTTATACCTGGGTGCTCTAGTGTATTTATAGTGACGAGGCGTGACCTTTTTAGATAAGTCTTATCTTACCTTCTAGGTGAGGTCAGCTTATCTTCATGGGAACTGCCCTTCTCTCTGTAGGTTTGGGCTGCCTTAGGATTTGGGACATGTTCCTCTATTTGGGCCCTTCTTTGGGCTTTCCTGTGACTTGGCCGAGCTCTTTGAGAAGAGGTCGGGTCATCTTGACCTGAAGAGGTCGGTCGCTTTGTCTGTAGAACATCCCGCGTCGGACAGCTTTGACCCAGGGTATGAACAGCATTAAATACCAGGCGCGGAGAATGAGGCGACGAGTGACATCTTTGGAACGGACAAAACCCACTCACGCGTAAGTGGCACACCCCATCACGAACGACCGACGTGGCGAGAACTCAACCAAGGTGAAAATGGACGAAACACGCTAGCAACGGCGCACGCGACAATGGCTGGCGCGTTGGGGGCATTATTCCGACCCAGCCCAGCTGGCCCAATGCCAGAGTCCGAGCGGCCGGCCGACCCGACGGGTTGACAAAACCCGAACCAGTGGGCGATCCAAGCATCCCTCCACGAGGCTCCTGGCAGCTGGGGAAGGAAACTTCTTGGAAGGTGGGACTGCCCATGAGGGGCCCACCCCAGCACGGACTATATAAGGGGAGGGCCCTACCCCTCCCCAGAGGTATGACACCTATCCTTTACTTTTTTTGCCACCTTGTACGGATTCTGACTTGAGCGTCGGAGTCCCTTTTGCAGGTGGCTCCCCCCCACGTCACACCGACTAGTCGATAAGATCCTCGAGCCCTCCTCCTCTCTCCGCCACACCAGTCCGTGAGATCCAATCACCCGCGAACAATCCGGATCCAGATCTCCCGTCAATCCAGAGTACCCAAGACCTCCGACCTGTTCAGGAACCGAGCAATCGAACACTATGTTCTGTATATTTTTTTCTTAGGATTTAGATGATTCTTTTTATTAGTTTTGGATGATTCTTTTTCCTATATTTTGTATTTTTTTTTAGGATTTTAGATGATTCTTTATCTTATGTTTTGGTTTTTTTTTGTTTTTTGGAGTTTCAATTTTTTTTTTGGAAAGAGAAATTAAAGTTTGTGTAATAATTGATAAAAGATGATTAAAGTAAGAAGAGATAATTAATAATTATTAATTTTGTATCTTTTAAAATAAGAAATTTAAATCATCATTAATTAATAATAATTAATTAGTATAGAATACAATTTAAAATATTTATTAATTTATTATTGATTAGACCCTGTTAATTTTCTAGCGAAATTGCCTATCTATATACACCATCGTTTTGGTAGATAATCTCTTTTTTTTTTTTTTGACCTTGTTGGTTTACTATAGTGGGATGCCGATTAAAATAACAATATCGAAAACAATTACCTATGTAACTATCCAAAACTTAAGATCATAAGTATTTTTTTGTTCCAACACTCTAGAGAGTTTAAAGACACATGGGGCTTTCTTATGGAGAATTTGTGTCAAGGATTATGTATTGCATTCCTCGTGTGATTGATGTTTAAAAGTGGCAACTTGTTAACAAAGAAGAAGATATACATTTTAACCCGAGGCAAATTTAGGGAAAATAACTTAGGGAAAGTCTATGGTGCTCATTGCGAGGACGAGTTGTAATTTGGACGTGTGCAAATAATTTTTAACTATGATAACCAATTTGAGAAAATAACTGTTAAGAAATCACATTCATTCTATTTTTTTTGTTGGAAAAAGGAGATTAATTAAATGTGATTAGGTGATCAAATTTAGGATGTTGTTGGGTTGAACTTTTGACACGCTAATGGATCAGGAGTGATATAACCTTTTTTTTGGTAATTTTCACAAATTAGAATATCATGTCAAAAACAATGGTTAAATAAGATGGAAAATCTGAATACTATGTATTATTAAAAAAAATAAAGTATTAACCAAGTTAGGTTAGTCTAATGGTTAGTTTATTAGTCCACTTAAGTAAGTATTGGGAGGTTCAAATCCTATCTTATGCATGTACATAAATATTTATTTATTATTTTTCTTATAATTTAAATAAAATATTTTCTATAGAACTAAAAAGATCTTATAAAAACCTAAAAGTAGGTTTATATTTAGATATCTTATGCACAAAAATCTTTTTATCTATTAATTATATTTGGGTATAACGATATAAAAGTACTTTTTTGTTTATTTAATACATAAAAAATATCTTTTTAAAAAAATCTTTTAAAAAAAGATATTTTTTTTCTAGTATTTTTATTTTTACTGTTAGAAATTTGCCAAACACCCTAAACAATACATGAAAGATATTTTTTTATTAAGATAATGGTTCCTAAACAAGCACTTTGTTGAGCTTGTACTTGTTCTCCAGATTATCGACCTTGTTCTTATAGTGTTGTTATGTACGATGTTTCGTTAATTATTTAAATTTGATCTCACAGTAGGACTACATTGAAGCTAAAGAAAATTTTTTTGGATTCAAATAAGACACTTTAAACCTTAAAGACCAAAACAGAATTACGCCCAAATATAAATACTAATTTAATATTTTACCCAATTAAAAAATTATCTTACCAAAACAATTTTAATATATTATAGATGTTTGAATTAATTACCATTCATGAAGTAATATAAATAAATATCTATAATAAGATGTAATTGATATTTTAAAAAAAAAAACAATGATTATTACTCATTATATATTTTTTGAATTAGTTACCATTCATTTATAAATTCATTTTTTTATTTATCGTTGAGTAATAATTTATTATTTTTTAAAAATTATTACTCAAATAAATAAATAAATAAATAATTTTTTATTATTTTAAATTTACTTGAATAATAATTTATTGCTCTTGAAAGATTATTACTCAAATAAATTAAAAATAAAAAAGACTTTTTTTATTATAATAGATTTATTTGAATCATAACTCAGTAAAAATAATAAATTATTACTCAAATAAATTTATTGTAATAAATATTTATTTTTCTTTTTTTATTTTTTTATTTGAATAATAATTTTTTAACTAAACAAATAAATTATTACTCAAATAATAAATTATTACTAAAAGATAAATAAATAAATGATTAGATTAATAAATAAATAAATAAACAGTAATTACTTAAAAATATATAATGACTAGAGTGAGTTATTTTTTTGAAAAAATAATAAGTATATATTATAATAGATATTTAATGAGGTATTAGGAAGGGTTAATATAATGGAATTTAATTCGGACAATAGTTAAATACATGTTAAAATAAATTGAGAAGCTAAGGTTTTACTACTCAATTGTAATATGATTATAGACTTAGTAAAATGTTTAGTAATAGATTATTATTTATATTTCTGGTGTATTTGTGGTCCATACGAATAATTGTAATATAATTGTAATAAATATTTTGGCATGGCATATCACTCCTGGCCCATCCTATCAATATGTCAAAAGTTCAACCCATCAACATTTTAAGCTTAATTACTTAATCACACTTAATTAACCTCCTTTCTCCAATAGAAAATGGAACACATCTAGCTACATCACAGTTGTTTCATCAACTCCGTTGCTGTGGTTGAAGGTTACTTGTACGCGCCCAAATCACAGCTTGTCACATAGTGTCAACTTCACATGTTGATTTCCGCGGTTAGTACTATAGACTTTCTCAACAACTTATTGATATGTATTGAGTTTAATAATTCACCTACTAGTAATTAGTTGTTAATCGCTACTTCTATCACATATTTAAGGTTCAAATCTCATTTTGCATTTTCAACATTAACAAAGTGGTTTATTTTTTTATGGACAACCATTTTGTCAATGCGTCTTTTTTTATTTTTTTATTGTTTTTAACCATTTTGTTCAATGAATCTTTTCTTTATTGTTTCTTTTATTTTTAAATTTTTTTTCTTAATTCTTACATCTATTACTAAATAAAAAATACCTCAATATAATTTATAATAAATCCTAATTAAATAATAGAAAAGTATATATATATATATATATAAATTAAATTATTTTAATATTTGTTTATTTTCTCATAATATTAAAATAATATGTTAAATAAATTGTTTATTAATATGAATATTTAACATATCTTATTTACTAATTTATTTTAAATACATGTATAAGAAATATTAGAACCAATGATCCATATTATTTATGCTTTATTCTTTAATAATATATTATAAAAATTAGAATTTCATGCAAAAAGAAAAAAACTTTTGATATATAAGTTTTTTAAAAAGTATTTTTAGTTATAAATAATATTAAATATAAAATTATTAATATCATGGATAAATCCAAGCATACTCATAAAAGAGAAAGTCAGATTCAAGAGAAGATCAGATTTTATGGATGTTTTGTAATTATTTTTTAATAGACTTAATATGTTCAACACAAAGTCGTTAGTGAAACTCTTATCAAAGCAATCTAAAAATCTAGTACTCTTTTCTTTTCTAACATTAGAAAATTCTATAGATCTAATCAATTTCATTTTTGATAGGTAGGATCCTTAAATAAGAGGCAAGCCTAAAACATACGTGAAACTAGAAAGAAAAGATAGGCATATTTAAGTTGTTCTTTTATAAGGATGGACATCTCTATATATATAGAAGTTTTCTTCTAATAAAGACAAGATACGTGGCAAATAAGAAGAAATCTTATCTCCAGCTACATCATTATATAAGGACAAGTAACTTTAGACAAATCACTAAGATACAGACACGTAGAAGATAAGAATAAAAATCCTATCAACTCCATTATTGTATATTTATTGTACACTCATAATTATTTATTGACTAAGGATCAGAACTTAGTGATGGGCTCATGCTCCGTAATGTCATCTATTTGTTCTTGATGAAAATAATAATCACCAAGTCGTTCTTCAGTGTCATCGTCAATTCCTGCATCCACGTGTGTTGGGCTAGATAAGAGTGGATAAACTCTTGCATCTGATTCTTCTTCATAATTGTAAGTGTTCTGAGAAAGTGGTGGATTATTCTATGAATTTGAGTCATGTTTGACAAGATTGTTGAGACAAATTTTTTCATCTGTGGGACACATCTTTGAGTATTCTACTATGTTGACGATGTTGCATATTGTATAGAGAATTTTTTGCTTGTAATGTAACTGTCTCCTCGGGACAAAAGAGCAATAAAATTTATGCTTCTTTTTATGAGAAATATTTCATATTTCATGAGTCCTCAGTGCATTGTAAAGTTTTTCTCGTCAAGATGGAATTGAGACAAACATAGTCATAAGTTATTCAAGGAGTAATTTCGATAATTGCCTATATCACAAAGCAGATGATTCATACGAGAGCAGAAATAACTATAGCACAATCATATTAAGCAGAAAGTACCTATATGAACCATAACATTTCTTTTAGGATTAGTCCCTTGATGATGGGAATAATACATATTGAAATATCGAGGGTTGGCTGTTATCTGTGTAACAAAGATGAGTTTGTGTCGCTAGTAAAATAGATATTGTCGGGTTAGAGTTTTGATTTTAGTAAAATTTAAAGACTAATTTAAAAAATAAATAATCTTTTAGAGATAAATTTAACTATTAATCTATACTTATCATGATTTAGTCGATGAATTTTTTATTGTGCTTTTCTATAGTTTGGATTGCATGCAAGTCGTTCGTTTTTATATTAGGGCATCAAAATTGTATTGGATTATCTTACAACACTGATTTATGTACATGAATGTGGATTTAAGTTTTATATATATAATTTATGTATACGTCCATATGGATAAAATTAAGAACATTAAGGATTAAGTTTATTTTTTTATTTTAAAAATTATTATTTTAGTGTTATACATATTTATTTTGTTGGAAGTTTAAATCTTTTATTTTATGATATATTGTGAATTTAATTTTATTTCACAATGATATTAATAATTTTCGTACCTAGATATATGTATAACTAATAAAGATTCACAATATTATATAGATATTATATATTATACCTAATTATTTTGTTTATTATTTTTGTGTTATATTATTTGATTTTGTTATATAAGAAAATTAGTAACAATTTAAATTATTATACCCATTATTTTTATAAAGTTTTAGTTTTAAAATAAATTGATTGAATATTATGTCGTTAAAATAGTTTTTTTGTGAAAATTTATTTATTTTAAAACATTAGGAATATGGCGATATATAATTCATGTGAATATTAGTCCGCCTAAAAGAAAATCTATATTTGGCCGAATTACATACGCATTGATGGTAATTATATGCTTGGGTAGCAAGTTAAAAATAAGTTAATGCTTATTATTTATGCGAACAATAATTGACCCAAAGAAAAATTATTATATGACCAAATAATAAAATTATTGAACCTTATGTTTATTTTTTATTTAATTATGCAACCATTAATCGGCTTAAAAGATGGTTGATGTTTGGTCAATTGATAGAAAATATATATGTGGTAATAAATAAGTAAAATTCTCAAGTTTTCATGTGAACAATGAGTCAATCCAAAAATAGGCTTATTGTTTGACAGAATTTTGTTAAGAATATTTGGTAAACTATACAAAATGAATCGATCCAGCATACATTATATAGACATATCAAATCCTAAATCGGTTTTGCCCATATCTTGAATGCATTTAAAATTTTAAATTGTTAAGTTTTTAATTTAAAAACTTTAAATTGTTTTTTTTTCAAAATCGAATATACTTCTTTGTATACACTTATTTGTATTACATTGAACTAAATATTTAATTTAAATTATTTATATAAAATTAGATAAAATAAACAAATTAAATTAAATCAAATCGTAACAAATTTTAAGTACATTAGCTAAATTGTTTTTTGCTTTATTCTAAATACATAACACTCTAAATATATAAGAAAAATCACCCATATAAATCATAGGCATAAAAAAATTATGTAGATCACTTAAATCAAAATACATTACGCACATGTTCCTTATGGACATTCTTATATGAATCGATACAAATAGACTCGAATTAGCCATACTAGTACTAAATCGAATCAGTATCAATCGAAATAGTAGGTACAAATATAAATCGAAGGAGGTTGATTCAATTTACTCAAATTCCTAATAGATCGATTAAGGCAAATTCGATTTACTCATGCTAATAATAAACAAGTAAATCGACTGGTGGTACTTCAATTTACATGGAGGGAAGCCAATGAATAAAACTACATAATTCAATTCGATTTAGTATGAACATACAAACTTATATAAATGGATGGAAGCTAATTTGATTTACCATGGTGCAAACGTATGTAAATAGCTGTTGAGTGTGAATTTTTTATTATAATGAACCTCATAATGGCTAGTGATGAGAGTTTTTTAGTTTTGGTGTACTATAGAGGATCGATAAAAAAAATATATTATGGAATTAAGTTTACTGATAAGGATTCGCTTAGTATTTTTCTCAAACCTTCAACAAGTTTCACCGAGTTTCAGAATACTATAATCCGAAGACTGGGGCTGCAAGGCGTGAAACGGGTGGAGAAGTTATTCTACAAAATTTTGATTTATGTTTTGTGAGATGATGTGAAGTATGATTTGTTCGTCATAGGCAGCGACGAAGATTTGCAAGTTCTATTCCATTGTCATCGGCAATTCCTAGAGGTGAGGACTCCTGAGCTGTTGGCCAAGCTTGTGGATGTGGTCTCTAGTTCATGAGGTTTTAACTGGAATCCTTAGCCTTCTGCCACGGTAGCCTGCTCTAGTTTGAGACCTGTTAGAGCTTCTTTGTCTCTCCCAGTGTTTGAGCCTGCGGCAGTTTTGGTTGCCTTTCCATCCTTCGTTGCTGATCTAAATCTCACTCGTGACGGAGAAGTGGGTGACACTAGACACTTCGGTGATGTTGCGATTGCAATGGCCAGCATTCCTGATGTGGTACCAGAATTCTGACAGAGTGGAGTATTGGATGGTGTGGAAGATGTATTTCAAGATGAGGATGATGATGATGTGGAGCCCGCCACTATTGCCGATGAAAGCAATGATGAGGATGCGAGGAGTACTCTAGCTAGGAGTGGTGAAGCGGCTAGTTCAGGAACTCCGTAGTACCCCCACACTTTTCAACTTCAGACTTGGATGCCATGAGACAGCAGGGGAAACCTATCGTGCCTCGAGGCTTTGGGACAAGAGACACACAGGATACATGAGGACTAGTTGAGTTTCAAGTTGGTCAGCAGTTTCAGGATAAAGAGAAAGTCGTGCTAAGCTTGAAGACTTACAACATCCGACGTAGGATTGAGTATAAAGTGTTGGAATCCGATTATCGCAAGTACCATGAGAAGTGTGAGGAATTCGGCAACAGGTGCACCTGGTTGATTCATATTAGTCTCCAGCAGCGCAGGGGTATTTGGGAGGTAAAAGGGTACAATAGACCGCATTCTTGTCTGGCCACTTCGATTTTCAGTGATCACAAAAGGCTTGATTACCATGTGATCTCGACTTTCATACCGCTTATGATTAGAGCCAATGTTGCCGTGTCAATCAAGGTACTGTAGAATGCGACAGAGGCCCATTTTGGTTTTAGACCGACTTACATGAGGGGTTTTGATGGCTAAGCAGAAGGTCATGGCTCAGATTTACGGAGACTAAAAATAGTCATATAATGAGTTCCCACCATGGGTGCTAGGTGTGCAGATGACAATGCCGGGTAGTGTGGCAGTGTTGAAGATGAGTCCTGTGCGACTAGGTGGCCAAATCAATGAGAAGCAAGCTTATTTTCACCATATTTTTTGGACATTCCCACCGTGTATCGAGGCCTTCCAACATTGCAAGCCCCTGGTTAGTGTCGACGGTACCCACTTGTACGGCAAATACGGTGGTACACTACTAATTACGATTGCTCAGGATGGTAATTCCAATATCATTCCTGTTGCATTCGTACTTGTGGAGAGTAAGAATGCAGAGTCATGGTCGTTCTTCTTATTCCACCTTCAGTAGCACGTAATACCTCAATCGGATATTCTAGTCATATCGGATAGGCACAACGGGATCAAGGCTGCACTACAGGCTCCTGATGGAGGTTGGCTTCCGCCTAATGCATACATGGCATTTTGTATCCGACACGTGATGGCAAACTTCGCCCTCAGTTTTAAGGGCAAGGATGCTAGGAGGTTTCTAGTGAATGCTGCTTATGCGAAGACTGAGGTTGAGTTTGACTAAAACATTAAATCATAATACTCTCTACACCTTGCTATCCCATAGAGTGTGCCAACTCTGTAAACTAGTGAAAAACCATCGATCGCTGCCTATATCATCCTTTGACATTAGAAAATCGATGTTCAGTGTGGGTCACGACTGATGCTGTACTTAGGGCTGGAAGTGAGTCAAGCCAGCTCATGAGCTAGCTCGAGCTCAACTCGCTAATAGCTCGTAAGTTAAGCTCGTGAGCTAGTGAGCCAAGCTTGAGCTTGGAATCCGACGTAGGATTGAGTATAAAGTGTTGGAATCCGATTATCGCAAGTACCATGAGAAGTGTGAGGAATTCGGCAACAGGTGCACCTGGTTGATTCATATTAGTCTCCAGCAGCGCAGGGGTATTTGGGAGGTAAAAGGGTACAATAGACCGCATTCTTGTCTGGCCACTTCGATTTTCAGTGATCACAAAAGGCTTGATTACCATGTGATCTCGACTTTCATACCGCTTATGATTAGAGCCAATGTTGCCGTGTCGATCAAGGTACTGTAGAATGCGACAGAGGCTCATTTTAGTTTTAGACCGACTTACATGAGGGGTTTTGATGGCTAAGCAGAAGGTCATGGCTCAGATTTACGGAGACTAAAAATAGTCATATAATGAGTTCCCACCATGGGTGCTAGGTGTGCAGATGACAATGCCGGGTAGTGTGGCAGTGTTGAAGATGAGTCCTGTGCGACTAGGTGGCCAAATCAATGAGAAGCAAGCTTATTTTCACCATATTTTTTGGACATTCCCACCGTGTATCGAGGCCTTCCAACATTGCAAGCCCCTGGTTAGTGTCGACGGTACCCACTTGTACGGCAAATACGGTGGTACACTACTAATTACGATTGCTCAGGATGGTAATTCCAATATCATTCCTGTTGCATTCGTACTTGTGGAGAGTAAGAATGCAGAGTCATGGTCGTTCTTCTTATTCCACCTTCAGTAGCACGTAATACCTCAATCGGATATTCTAGTCATATCGGATAGGCACAACGGGATCAAGGCTGCACTACAGGCTCCTGATGGAGGTTGGCTTCCGCCTAATGCATACATAGCATTTTGTATCCGACACGTGATGGCAAACTTCGCCCTCAGTTTTAAGGGCAAGGATGCTAGGAGGTTTCTAGTGAATGCTGCTTATGCGAAGACTGAGGTTGAGTTTGACTAAAACAACATTAAATCATAATACTCTCTACACCTTGCTATCCCATAGAGTGTGCCAACTCTGTAAACTAGTGAAAAACCATCGATCGCTGCCTATATCATCCTTTGACATTAGAAAATCGATGTTCAGTGTGGGTCACGACTGATGCTGTACTTAGGGCTGGAAGTGAGTCAAGCCAGCTCATGAGCTAGCTCGAGCTCAACTCGCTAATAGCTCGTAAGTTAAGCTCGTGAGCTAGTGAGCCAAGCTTGAGCTTGGAATTGAGCTTATAAATTAAATTAGCCGAGCTTGAGCTTGGATAAGCTCAGCTCATTAGCTCGTGAGCTGACTCAATTTTATATATATATGAAATACTACTATATAATTATATATGTTAATGGTCTTAATTATTTAAAATTTCATATTTATTTTTTACATATAATTTTGATGTAGGACATAAATAAAAAATGTATAATTTATTGATAGATAACAATATATAAAATTGATCTTTTTAAATATTTTTTAAAATATATAAGTTATAATTTATTGATATAGAATTATAGATTATGTATTTATGTTTCTATTATTTGAGCCAGCTCATGAGCTCAAGCTAGCTCGTGAGCTTTCGGTGAGTCGAGCTTGAGCTTAAGAAATAGGCTCGATTGTTAATGAGTCGAACCGTGAGCCAAGCTCAATTTTTGTGAGCCGAGCTTGAGTTTGGTCTAGCTCGACTCAGTTCGGCTCACTTCCAGCCCTAGCTGTACTCCTCCAAGCTGAAGTAGAACCCAATCCACCTGATGTCACTCTATGATAGTAAAGTAGATCAATGCCATCACGAACCTCCATAATGTTGTGTGTCGTGGCTCTAGTATATTGAGATGCACTATCTGCACGATGTCCAGCGAGCTGTACAACATCCAAGTGAACTGAAAAGGAAAATTTGGTCTAATATAAGGTTTCATGATTAAGTGATCCTGCCAAGTGATCCCCAACTATATTTGCCAAGTGATCCTGCCAACTTTACCACGTGCTTGTTGGCCACACGGCATAGGCACCTGTATAACCACGATAAAGTGGCAGATCCCCAACTATATTTGCCCATGTCCTCTAACTTCGCCACATACGGCAGCCACCTGATATGCATGCGGGTACCAGACTTGTCACCGAATAGTTGCGTCAATAATAGCATCCTTATGTATGCTCTCGTGTACCTCCAGATTGTCTTTTCATTTGCTCCCTCGAAAAGGTTTCTGAATGTTTCCTGCATTTAAGTGCAATTCATAGTGAAATTATCGATGTAGTCCGGTGACGGCAACACACCCAATAACTCCTTAAACCAAGCTCATGTCGGACGCCCCCTTGATGTATCGTTCGAAGTCCGTTAGACATTCACTGATGTACTGACCGTCTATCAGGAGTCCTAACTAGTAAACTACATCTTATACGTAATCGTACACTCATGAGTCACTGAATGATAAATGAAAGATATGAGTCTTTGAACGTCATTTCTCCATATATTGTAATATATGGCGAGTGTAATTGAGATAATTTTTTAAACTTGTAATACATCTTAATTATACAATACTGAAAATTTATATTTAATTGTTTTTTTATCTTACGTATCCTAAATACATTAAGTGATAAGCATATTGCTAAGCAAAATATTTATTTTATTATGAGTAAATAGCCAAATTGGTCCCCGAAAGATAGCCCGATCTCCAAACCAGTCCTCGTAAGAAAAAGATAATAAAATTTGTCCCTAAAAATTTTGAAATTGGTAACATTAGTCCTTCCGTCAATGTTCCGTTAATTCCGTCATTGACACCATTAACTGTTGCTTATGTGGCTGTCAGTGTGGCATATCAGCATGCCAGGTTGGCGCAGAGTAGCTGGTTACAAGATATGTTTCCATATGTGTTTCAAATTAGTCCTAGGTCTGTAAACCCTAATCCCTTCTTCGTCTTAAATGCCATTGTTGGTACAGCTTGAGATTGATTCTGCAGAGACAGAAAATTCTTGACCAATTGCACGATGGGTAGCGTAGGTGGGGGTCGCAGTCGACAAGTGTCGCAATCACACGGAAGCCATGGTTCGAGCTCTTCGCTGCGGTGGCGGAGGAAGAACTCCGACCAAGTTTGCTTTTGTGGGCTGAAGACAGTGATCAAGAAGTCTGGGACAAGAGAAAATTCTGATAGATTGTTCCATGCTTGTCCAAGATATCGGGTGAGTTATGAATGTAGTCTTCTTGAAACTTCAAATTATTTGAGTTAGATTTTGACAGTTTGGTACCCTGATGTTGTGCTGAAGGGAAGCCACTACAATTACTTTAGGTGGGCTGAGGACGACGAGTATGAAGGATTAGAGCACTTAGGAGAAGTTAAAACTGATGCAGAAATGGAGAGTGATGCTGCTTTCTTGAACCATAACATATCATAGAGAATGATGACCTTAGAAGCTGAAGTAAAAGCACTTAGGATGCAACTGTATTTTGGATTAATAGTTGTGATTGTGGTTTTTATGATTATGTGTATGTTCTTTAGTGGGAAGTGAAGCAGTTATTGTGAAAAGGATGATGTTGTGAACCTTGATAGTTTTCTGTTGTTGTGAAAACCTTGTATGTTCATATTTCTTTACTAGTAAAAAGGTTATTTATATGCAACATTGTTATTGATCATAACATAATGTAAGCAAATCAGAATAAGCAGAATTAAAATTAAGTGAAGTAGGAATATCATAACATCACCAATGGTGTACTAGTTTCCATTGTCTCAGATTCAAATAACAACATTGTTTTAACATGATAGTAACACAAAAGGTAGTAGCTGACAGTTGAAAGCAGTATACCATAAAGGACTATACAAAAAACAGGGCTATTGAAGATACCACAACTACCACATTGTTTATAAATGGTAAAATTTAGCCCTGACAAAATAACAGATATTAATTGCCCTATATTTTATGTCTTCAAGTCTTGAAGTCATTCCATGTCTTTTTTTCTGGGAGGTTTAAAACCCGGAGTTGGAACAAATGTCATAAAGCTGACAAGTTTCTTGGCTGTTGCGGAGCTGCTACCCTTGATGGTTTTAGCAGATACAGTAACTGCTCCTGGAGAGGCATTTTCTTTTGCCCTAGCCCTGGTGACATGGAGCTTTGGAGACCTTCCTCTACCTTTAGTCTGCATCAAACAGTTATCATCATTGTCTGAAATAAAAAACAGTTACAAGTAACTAATGCTCAATTTAAAACTCTTTGGAAGATAACCTGAGTGACATTGGTTGAGGTGTGGGATTGTTGTGTCAGTGGAAGCTGAGCATGCTGAGTAACAGGAATTTCAGTCTGTTCATCTGGAGTAGCTGCTGCTACTGCAGGTAGTGTCTGTATGGGCTGAGTGTAATTTTCCTTTTCTACTTCTAGACCAGGTGCAGGTTGTGGTGGTTGAACAGCTGCAAGCTGCAACTACATTATCCTTACTTTCTCTTGAGCATCGTCTTGCTTTTTCTAAATACAAGTTCTCTTGTTGTGGCCCACCTCTCCACAGTACATGCACCGAATTGGAGCATACTTCCTTTTCATTTTTGTCTTCGTGCCAGTGGATCCTTCATCCTTGTCCTTCCTTCTATTTGTTGTTGGTCTGCCAGGTTTAAGTTTGATAGGAGGTAGAACAGGTGCAGAAGAACCAGTTTTCTCCCATAGATCTTGTCCCTTGACAGGATTAACATTGAATTAGTATGTTCTTCTGTATGCCTCCATGGTCAACCATTCGTGGCAATACTCCTCAGGTCTCTTATCATTTTTTTCTTGCATGGCTGATATTGCGTGCATACAAGGCATTCCTATATATTTCACACAAAAAAAATTTCATTCAGTTAAGTATGTATCATGGTATGCATATGAAAGAAGAAATCAGTTATGAATTCAACCTGTCAACTGCCAAAACCTGCAGGAGCAAGTATGGTTTCCCAAATCTACCACCATATTAGTAGGCCATCCTTGAACTTCGTAGACTTTCTCTTTCGCATCACACGACCAGTAGGGAGCCCAGTTTCTGAATAACTTATTAAGAGATTCTAGCCTACTTTGCTGAACTGGAGCAAGTATTCCTTGATAACTCAGAAGCTTCAGTCTATTGTCAGACATGCTTTTCATAACCATTCTTCGTACCTCCTCTGCCAAACTCAGAATAGGCTTACCTCTGTCATGTTTCGTCTTTGCATTGAAGGATTCACAAGCGTTGTTGCAAATGTTGTCGACCTTTGGCCCTTCACTGAAATAGGCTTTGGTCCAAGCTTCCTTCAGCCACTTGGATAAGTATTCTCAAGCTTTTTGATTAATCCTCTTGATTCTATTCATATTCCTTTCGAACTCAACCGGGGTCCTCGATCTTGCACACTCCCAGACCAAGTCCTTAAGCTCGACGTTGCCCCAATGTTTGAAGAAGTTCCTCTACAAATGCCATACACAAAATCTGTGTGGAACTGCTGGGATGAGTTCTTTGATAGTTGGTATTAACCTCTGCACAAACAGTCAAACCCGACAAGATTGACAGTCATTACAGTCCTCAAAGAAGCATCATTAAATAAAAAATGTCCTTAAAAATCAATTCGTGATTCAAATTGGTCCTCACCTTTTGCATGTCTGATATGAAACACAAGTTCTTTGCCTCATATTCTCCCAGGTCTGATAGGAGCAGCTCCAAGAACCATTTCCAATTCTCTTTGTTCTCAACATCAACAATTGCATATGCAATCACAAAAATGTGATTGTTTGTATCCTGTCCGCATGCAGTGAGAAGCTGTCCTCCGTGTAATGTTTTCAGGAATGCCCTATCTAGACCTATCAATGGCCTACAGCCTGCCTTGAAACCCTTCTTACAAGCATCTAGACAGACATAAAATCTCTTGAACTGAGGTGGATTATCAGTAATGGGAATCACACCCACCTGAACTATGGAACCTGGGTTGGCAGTTAGCAATTCATGTGCATAATCCCATATCAACCCGTATTGAGCAATCTCATCCCCTTCAACTATATTCCTAGATGCCTTAAGAGCTCGGGTAATGCATGAACTATTCAGTTTCACGTTGCACTTCCTAACAAACCACTCATACACCTCCCTATGCTTTATCTTAGGGTGCTTCCTAAGTTTTGCGTATAACTTATTCACAGTCTAATGTAGCAGCTCTATTTTTTCGCTTTCTTGCGCAAGTGTGATTGTCAACTAGTATTTTTATCTGCCAGAAACCATCACTGGGGTTTTGTCTACAATATACTACCCATGGACAGTCTTCACACTTACAAACAGCCCTGACTCTAACCTTGTCATTCTTACATAACCTTATATTCCTACCCCATTGTATAGTGTAATCTCTAGTGGCAGCCATAAAATGTTGCTTGGATTTGAAAACCATACTTACCTCAAACTTCATATCACCAAATTTGGCCTTGTCATTGTAATGTGGATACACAGTTGGCCCTTCATCTTCAGAGTCTAACTCATGGGCAGAATCTTTTGACTTCCATTCATCTCCATCTGATGATTCTTCCCACAAAAAATTTATCATCTGACTCTGAAATTACATGAAAATACCACAAGATTTTAATAGAAAAAAATTAGTTAAAGCAGATCTATTAACCAAGTAAATTCAATAACTGATACACAATTAATCATAGAATACCTCCATCAGAGCATTCATCATATTCGATATCCTCATAGCTGGAGTCATCAGTTTCAATAGCTTTGTCCCTTGTTCTATCAGTAGCAGGCATATGCTTCTCTCTGTGATCTACTTTCTTGGCCCTAAAAGACTCTACTCCATCAACTCCACTATCACTGTCACTACTGTATATAGATTCTCCTGCAACTTTTGGAGGCTTGTACAAACTGTCTTCAACACTATCATATGAATCATGAGAGTCACTGTCATTATCAACTAGAGTTGCCTTAACTTGCCTTCCAGATCTTATACTGGTTGTAGGTTTCACCTTCTTGCTAATCTTATCGGCTGTTGTAGCCATACCACTTCCTTTAGCAGCCTGGGGTTTAGTCCAAGGTTTAGGCTGCTGGACAGGATTTTTCATGGGCTTAGTTTTGGGCTTTGGAGTGAACTTAGGTGTGGGCATACGTGTGGGTTGGGGGGTTGGGCTGAGGAGTGGGCTTAGGTGTGGGTTTAGAAGTGGGCTAAGGTGTGGGCTGAGGAGTTGGCTCAAGTGTAGCTTTAGGTGTGGACTTACGTGTGGGCTGAGAAGTGGGCTTAGGTGTGGGCTGAGGAGTGGCCTTTAGAGTGGGCTGAGTTTTGGCTCTTTTTGGCTGAGGTGATTTTTTTGTTGTCTTACAGTAATCTTGGGACATTGCATCATTGTGGTCCTTGTTCAATTTTTCTGCTTCTTCAGGGATGGTTGGCAAACATAGTACTTCATCATCATCCTCGCTCATATAGTCAACCACGTGTGGCTTCGACACTACATGCTCAAAATAGATGTTGATGAGGTGATGATTCCTCCTGCAATCCTTAACCAATGCCAACAAATCAGTGTCATTTTCTAGCCTCCTCAAGCCATTATCCAGCAGCGTTCCAGGAAATTTCCACAAGCAATTGTTCATCTCAGCATATCCCAACTCCTTGTAGTATCCCTTCACAAAGAAAACGTCTAGAGTGTCTGAATCTACACCCATTAATACTCCAGTATTATCTGGTTCATAACACAGATAGCCTAATTCATCTGTTTAGAACTTTCCGCCATGGTGAAGTACAAAGGTCATAGGGGAACCTTCCATCTGAAACCAAAACAGCAACATACACAACTCATGCAAATTTTTTTCCCGGAGAGGCAAAGCATATTCAACATCAACTGCCAAAATGAATCTAACACACACATATGCAGCTACACAGAGCACAAACAACGTTCTCAAGAATCCAAAAACAGGGTCATATCATGGATAATCACCAAAACCGTAAGCCTGAACACAGTCTCCTAAACCCTAACATTGCAAACAGTAACAATAGATTTCCAACGATAATACAACCACATTGATCAGGAGATAAAACCACAATCACTCTCACAAAATAAGAAAAAAAAGCTAACCTACCTCTCACGCAAGGCGATGGAGTGCCCTTTTCAGTTGACCAATGTCGTCGCAAACCGGTCACCAACAACTCTAGCACACTGTCGTCGTCGGTCAAGCCTGGTCGTCGCCGTTCAATGCTTCGTCTTCCTGGAAGAAACAACTAAGAGGAAGGGATTGCAGAGGTTCTTTCTTTTCAGAAGAAGGATGTAACTAAAGAGAGAATAAGAAACAGGGATGAAAACCCAAGCGTTGTAACGGGGAGGAACCAAAACGACGCCGTTTAAGGTTTCGCTGACGTGTCATACTAATGGCCAGACGTTCACGTCGTTACTCAAACATTTGACAGAAGGACTAACGTTACCAATTTTAAATTTTTCGGAGACAAATTTTATTATCTTTTTCTTACGGAAACTGGTTTGATAATCGAACTATCTTTGGAAACCAATTTAGCTATTTACTCTTGTTTTATTTATAAATAAAAAATCCAATTCTACATTGGGTAGATTTATCTGATTTATCCCTCCGTATTTTAGTGACTTATCCCTCGGTATTTTGTTTATTTATTTTTTTGGTAGTATTTTTAAGGTGGTCAAACTTTGGTCCATTTTTCTTGATAACACGAAACAACAAAAGGCTAGTTGTTGTGTTGGGGCACTCGAGCTTCCCAAGTGGGACCCACTCCTCCAAATTGAATTTGCAACTTCTCGCCACGCGTACCTGGCGCGTGGAAAGATGAACAATGTTGATGTCAGGTGGGCCCCACTAAATTATTAACGCCGTCGATCTGAGTGCATAGCGTGATCGTGCGGTGGATATTCGGAGTCAAAGACCTATCTTGATGGCTCTCTTTGACCAACACATGCCACTTTTTTCTCCTTTTTCAATTATTATTAGAAAACGAAATAATAAAATATTTCATAACTTTGACTGGGCTGTCACCTCAGTCGAGATGAACTTCGTTGAAAGTCGTGGAGTTTGGTGGAATTACCAAAATGGTCACCAGACCCACCAACATTTCCATTTTATTTGCTACCTTTATTTTTAAAATATTTTTTGTACCTGAAAATGAAATGTCCAAGATGTCCCCAAATTGTCTATTTAACATCCAAAACAATTTTATAAACTTATGCCTTCAGAAGTTGAATACAAGTATATAACAAAATATATTACGTTCCCTCCTAGCAATTGCATGCTTAGTCCATTTTCACTTAGGATTGGGATAAGTGGATTGGGATTTTTAGTAGGGCTTTAATTTTGTTATTGGAAAGATAAGCTTCTACTTTTAACTATTATTACTACATGTATTTGGTTTTACTTTTGTAGAATTAATTTCACTTAAGAATTGATTATGCCATAAAATTAGTTAGAATTAAAGGATAAGTTGGACAAAATAATATTTTAAGTAAATCTGTTTTTGGTAATTATATTCAAAAATCATTTTGAGTATTACTATCCAAATATTATTAATTTTTGTCACAATGAATTTAAAAATAAACTTTAATTAAATTATATCTTAAAAACACATATTAAGGGTATAATTATAAAAATTTTTAAGTTTTTAGTACATTTAATACGTTATAAATTATTTTATCTTTTTAAAAAATTTTGGTCAAATCTTTTTTTTAATATTCTTAAAATATAAATTACTAAACTTCAAAATTAATTTATACATATTCAATTATGAATATAATCAAATTTTGTAAAAATTAACATACATACACAAATAGTAATATAATTGATAATTGATGTTGAACTCATAGTTAGTTATGAAACTTTAGTTAGCTAAAGAAAAAACATCATCTAAATATATATATATATATATATATATATATATATATATATATATATATATATATATATATAATTGATAAAAGTGATCGTTTTATAAGCAAAAAATTAATTTAAGAATGTGAAATATTGTAATCCTTTGTCATGACATAAATAGAGAAACCTAGTAGTTTCTACCTACAAGATTAGTATAAATTTAAAAAATTTAAAAAGTTTGTGAAAACTTTATACCATATATTACATATTTTTGTTATGAAAAGTTATAATTGGACTTCCAAAGTTTGCTCATAATAAAAAGGGCAATTTACTTAAATAAATAGAATGGCAGAATCTTTTACCTAAATGTGTAAAACTGATTGTTGTTACGTACATGTGCAAAAACGTACTCTATGTAATCCGTGGCAACTCACCACGGTTTACGAAACGTGCATAAATCGTGACAGGTCACAACGGTTTAAGGGCAAAAAATATTGAGTGTAAACCGTGGTAAGTCACCACGGTTTACGAAGAATGGATGGCATGCATAAACCGTAGTAAGTCACCACGGTTTATGAGAAAAGTGGCTTACACATAAAACCCGGTAACCCACCGCGGTTTATGTGTGTGTAGCTATATAAGTAATCTTGTCTAAATTTTTGTTAACAAGGTAATTATTTAATATAGAAAATCTAAACAGAACATTTATTTTTTTCCAAAGATAGTACTACTATATACATTTTTTCACAAAAATCCTGTAATTAAATATTTTGTTAGTACACTTTGTATCATGTTACATTAAAAATAATAAAAAAATTAACAATAAGGTATTAAACATATATATAGGATAGCATGTTACCAAAAATAGTATAAAGGATATAACAATATAATATAAGCTATAGCATGATCACCAAAAAATAATATGGGCATGAGTAATGGCAGAAAAATACAGAATCAAGAGTACAGAACTAAGAAAAATCCTAAAATGTAAATCTCCATCTGTAAAGTAAAAATAAAAAAATAAAATAATAATCTCAATCCGAGACCATATAAAAAAAATAGTATATAGTAATACATAGCAATATATATGGCATATATTGTACTATCCTGTAATTATAATGAACAATAGTTATAATAAGCACCAAAGAATTATGATCTATAACTTGAGCCTGAACTTGCAGCTACTGCTCTTGATTCTAATGGAGTTATTAGCATTAAGATTATCCACAACAATCCAGCACCTAATCCTGAAGGTGATCTTGAATAGCTTCAACTTCCCAAACTTAATTCTCACCGGTTGCTTGGCCTTCAACTGAAGAGGAACACTTCCACTTTGCTGCAGTTGTTGCTTGAATAGGCAATGGAGGGTGAGAATCGCTTGTACCGACTAAATGGCGTCGCTCATGTGGCAGGATATATCGACGAAATGTGAGGCATTTATTATGTGTAAGTTACTTATATAGCTACACACACATAAACCGCGGTGGGTTACCGGATTTTATGTGTAAGCCACTTTCCTCATAAACCGTAGTGACTTACCACGGTTTATACATGCCATCCATCTTTCGTGACCTGCCACGGTTTATGCACGTTTCGTAAACCGTGGTGGGTTGCCACGGATTACATAGAGTACGTTTTTGCACATGCACGTAACAACAATCAGTTTTACACATTTAGGTAAAGGATTCTGCCATTCTATTTATTTAGGTAAATTGCCTTAATAAAAATGGATATTTATTCAATTATTGATTATCTTTTTTAAATTATTTTATCTATTTTTTTTTATAGAATTCCATAACTAGATAGATAAGAGGTAAGATATAGTAAAATAGAATTTGAATTTAACTTTAAATTTATCTGCAAATTAAGATTTTTATATAAATTCATTTTTATTTTATTTACGAATCGAGAATATCTTAATTCTAATTCTATTTATTCTTAATCTAATAGATATTCGATCTTATTTGTAGGTTATCAAAAAATATAATATTATTATATAATTTAATAATAATTTAAAATAAAATTAACTTTTATATTAAAAAATATATTAAATTATTAATTAATAATATTTTTAATAATTAAAAATTTTTTATATTTAATAAAAAATTTTTAATTTAATATTTATTTAAAAATATTTTTATATAAGTATATAAAAAATATATATAAAAGGTGCAGATTAATGATTGAGACTTAATTTATACCTTATTTTATTCGTTACGGATCAAATTAACAATTCTATCCGACTAAATTGGATTGAATTGGATTGGATACTGGGTTCATTCAATTGATGATAATCTTTTCTAAAATATTTCTCCTATCCTTTTTATAGAGCTCCATAATGGTCATTTCGATGTGGATAAGACCAAAAAATGAGATCCAAATGAACCTAAGAAAAACGCAAGAAGAAGGGCAAAATTGAGAATGCAAATATGGGAAAAGCACATCTTGTGCTTGTGTGTGTTGATTGTAATGATGATGATAATATTACTTTAATAATCACTTCAAATTAAATAAATGAGGTCCCTCTGGGTTAGGTTTGACCACTGCTCATTGGAGCTCATTATTCTATGTCATATAAAAAAATATTTTTTAATAAATATTTAGAACATAGTTAATTTTTTATTAAGATTTCCGAATAATAAATTTAAGCTTTAGTACATTAGATTTATTTTAAGGCAAGACGGTAAAATCAAGAGTTATTTGGATGTTTGAACAAGGAAAAAAAAAGAAGAGTCAAATACAATTTTAAAATTAAATGAAACAAAAAATATGACTAAATTATATTTTAACCGTTAAAATTAGATTAAATATATTAAAATTTAGGATTTTTTTAATAAAAATATGACATCTTATCTTATAAATACATAACTAATAATAATATACTGTTATTTTTTTCAAAAACTCTCTCTCTTTTTATCTCTCTCTAATAAATTCTAAATAATATTCCCCTACTCTCTTTCTCTCTCTTCCTTGAATACTTTCTTCTCTCTCTTGTCTCACTTTCTCTCTCTAAAATCTTCACACTTCCCAGCCAGCTTTTCCAATCTGCTTTCTTTGACTCGATAAGGGGGTTTTCTTCTCCGTAGAATCAAAACCACAAAAGTTCCCATTTTTACCCCCATTTTCCCCCTTCTTCACTCCGACTTGCATCTTGCATGAGCTCCAATCTCGCATATCGGTTAGTTCAATTTCCCTTACATGCTTTTAGATTCGTATAATTTTAACCATCTTTATGTATATATATTTTTTAAAAGAAATGGATTTGTTTGTGAATTTGTGAGTTGTTTTCTTGGCTTATTTGTAACTATTTGTGTTTCAGTTCCGTGTTCATTTTTTCTAACATCATTTGCCTTTTTTTTGGTGGGGAGTTTTGTGTGTGAAATTTCTGGTGAGGATGTAGTTATTTTAATCTGGGAAATTTATATATTTCATTTTTGAAAAAATTATAAATTTATTTTACTTTGATGTTGTGAAAGGAAACGGAGTAACTTGTTTTTGTGTTGGATTTATTTGATGTTATGGATCTGAGCTGTTCTTGTGGAGCTATTGAGTTTCAGCAAATTAGGTAGTTAGGTTCATTTGCCCAAAAATGTCTTTTGCTTTTTCACATCCAAATACTTGAAATTTTATTTTATGGTTTTATTTTATTTTATTTTTGTTGTGGAAATAGGCTAGGGAATGGGATAAAAACAAGCTGGCACTGAGGTTTATTAGAATATTACTTGCTCAATTATTGTTATGCATGACTCCATGTGTGGATTTGATTACTCTTTGTTGGTCCTCAAAATTTTGGAAAGTTATTATTTTTTTTTCAATTAGTAATTTATGTTATGAAATTCTCTTTCCTTGATTCAACATTAAAAAGGATTAGATAGGAGGAATATATGTTGATCGGAAAATGTTTTATGCTTAGTCCCTTTTAATTTGAGAGAATCAAAATTAGGTGCCAAACTATGCCTTTGCATAATGCATGCCAGCATCATTTGTTGTGGGTTGTGGAACAATGGTGTTTATGATGGTAACACTATTTCATTGATTAATCCATGCACCAAACTCTATCCAGTTAAACTAGATTTGGTTCTTGTGATTGTCAAACAATATGCTGTTGAACCACATTAAATTAGTTTTTGGTTATATTTTATTTATTTGCTTTTTTATTTTGCTTTTTGCAGACATAAGCAAAGTAGTTCTATAGAACAGCCTAGTACCTGTACAAAGGATGGGGTGTTTTACTGTTTTGAAAAGCAAGAAGAAAAAGCATGACCAAATTGCATATGTAAAACGAGTAAGCCACAGTGAGCATGTACCTACAATATTGCCTGAACCTCATACTCGCACGCTCCAATCTGCACCTCCTAGTTTTAGGACAAGAGTTAAACCCATTCAACCTAGTAAAATGACTTACAATAGAACAAGAGCATTATCTGCTCCATCAACTCTTGATGCAGCGGAACAAGATGCTTTGGCTTCGGTTGAGTATGAGGAACAAGAAGAGTTGAGACACCGAGGAGGAGGATCAATGAAGGAGCAGCATTTGTCTAGCCCACAACCTTTACCGCTTCCATCTCCTAAGGGTGGCAGTTCATTGAACGCAATGGGCAGCTTTAAGTCAGTGACAGCTAATGTTCCTCCAAATTCTTCTGGACCTTTGCCGCTTCCACCTACAGGGTCACTTCGAAACTTTCAGTATGAGGAAATTGCAGCTGCTTGCCTCAATTTCTCCTTGGATCGATGCATGTCGGAATGCCTTTCTTCCACCATATATAAAGCTTCCTTTGGCGATGATTCTTCTTCAAGCTCAAAGAAGTTTGAAGCCACTGTCACACGTCTACACCCATCAAATCAGGTAATTATTATTTATTTAAATTGTATCACTTATGTTTCATTTGTTGTTTATCCTATGCATAGTGATTGTTGAATGAATGTCATGATAATCAACACTATGGAGAAAAAATGCGTTACGTATTATCTGAGAATGGCCATATTTTTCCATATATGAATTGTATTGTGTTAGGCTCATATTCTTCAAAGTTTAGCTGACCCATCCAACTTGTTTTTGAGCAATGTTGGCCTCATTCATCGTCCTGGCCTCTGTTGATCATGCATTTGAAATTTTGAATAGAAACCCTTGTTAAATGCTGAATACCTTGCTAGTTGAAAACATAACTGTCAGTTCGTGTTAGTTTATATTGTGAGATTTTTTATTAATTCCCGTTATTACCACAAAAAGAACGTGTTTCTTTCGTGATCTTAATGTGTGTTTCTCCTTTCAGGGCTTAAAGGAATTCATAAGTGAGGTCAATACTATAGCATCTTTGCAGCATCCAAACCTCTGTAAATTGCTAGGGTTTCATGCGCGTGAAGGTAAGGAACAAAGAATGTTGGTTTATGAGAGGCTATACCATGGAAGCTTGGACCGCCTGTTGTACGTGAGATCTGATGGCCCGTCTCTTGATTGGAACACAAGAATGAAAATTGCTATATGTGCTGCACAAGGTCTTACTTTCTTGCATGAAGAAGGGCCTTTTCAGGTAATTGCCGAATTGAATACATTAACCTGAAGAAACCTGTGTGGTCTTGTCTGCCTCTTGTATCTGCATATGCATTTTAGATATCGTGACGTGAGTACCATAGTGCCTGAGTAATTTTGCTTTCTGAAATGAATTATTTCTAGGATGAATTGCGATTTTCTTTCCAACGGCATTTTAGTGTATTACTGTTCTCAGTTAAATGGCTAATTGATATGGTTGCTGATATGCCGATTTATATATCTGCAGGCAATGTATAATGAATTCTCAACAGCCAACATACAGATAGACAAAGATTTCAGTGCCAAGCTTTCAGGGTATGGTTGCGTTGGACAACTTCCTGAGGAAGAGATATCGAGCAGTTCATCCGTAAGTCCTTTGACTTAAACGTTGCTCTGATTCAGTTGGTCTGGATGAAATATTCCCTTAAATTTTGTTCCTGTATATTGTATTAATGAATTTAGTTATTTTACAGGCTGTTGGCAACCTATCAATGGAGACACTGGAAAAAGGAATGCTCACACCAAAAAGCAACGTATGGAGTTTTGGAATTTTTCTTCTAGAACTTCTTACTGGAAGAAAGAATCTGGATAGTCGTCACCCCAAGGAAGAGAGAAATTTGGTCAAGTGGAGCCGTCCCTTCCTAGCCGACGATTATCGACTCTCATTGATTATGGATCCTCAACTCAAGGGTCGCTTTCCCTCCAAAGCAGCGAGAACCGTAGCTGACATTGCCCAAAGATGCCTTCAGAAGGAGCCGTCCGAGAGACCAACCATGAGGACTGTTGTCAAACACCTAAAAATGATACAGGATTTAAAGTATTCTTGCCGGTTCCCGCTTCAAGAACCAGCCACAATCTCCGGAAAACATATGTCGAGATCCCCAAGTCTTAACGGCATCATTAGCCCTGCTCCTAGGCTGAGTTACTCGCCGTCTCCCCCACCAGCAGTGGCCCCGCCATCTGTTTCACCTCCAAGATGGTCCGGAGTCCCATTCCTTCCTCCGCGTGCATGTTCCTCTACCCTCTCCCTGGAGGAGCTCGATAGGCAGGAGAGCCGCAAGTCATCGTCCTCGGCCTCTAGGAGGGCTAGTGTGGAAGGTTTTTGAATGTCTATAACTGTTCCATTTTTTATTTATTATTTTTTTTGGTGTGTTCAACACAAATTTATAGCAGATAAAAAAGATGTGGTTCTTCCACCCTTTTTTCTTTTTTCCTTTCTGGATCCCTCAGTCGTGATGTTGAGAGGATGCTACTTTGTAGATATAGTGCAAAGTTTTAAGTTTATATTGTCTTGTTAGCATTTTGCCCTTTTTCCATTCTCCATAAGACTAAAATAACGACGGGATAGAGTAATTTCTAACATCTAGTTTGTGAATTAGCAGCATATTCTTAAATTCTTAACAACGTTGAAATTGAAAAACAAAAAGTAGCTCTAAGATAATATAGCTCATATTAACATTTTATTAAAATTATGCTCTTCTATAAAAGGCATTATTAAAGTTTAAACCCTAAACTTGTTAGAAAAAGAAACTACTACTCTTCATGAATAAATAAGTGGTTTTATGAGCATGGCATGCCGATGATGCATGTCAAAGAAAGAAGGAGGCGATCTGGGAGGTAGAGCACATCAGGCATCATAAGTTGAAGAAGGAAGGAGTTGGAATCTTAATTGGGAGTAAGAATGAAAGCTTTTGAACCAAGGACTGAGGGTAAAACAGCGGGGACCTTACTCGAAATGAGTAGATCATTGCTGCCTTCAGGAGTGGTTCTTGGCGGGAGGATATCAGCGGCTTCCGTCGATATGCTTCCAACAAAGTTGTGAGAGAAGACTGTATTCCTTAGGTTATGTGTTGGTGAGTAAATTTCCATAGTGGTCCCTGTGATTCACGGCATTACCCAATGTGGTATTCGAGATCTCAATTTTACTATTGTAGTCCCTAGATAGAGCTCCGTGCACCATAGTGGTCTCTGAGCATCTTTCTATTGATGACACAGTTGTCACAGCGCTAACGTGGCATCACTTTGCCACGTTGGAATGTGCAATGACTAGCTTAGCTAGCGAGATTGCAATTTGGACCTAATTTCGTCAATTCCTCTCTATTTAACTTTAACGTTCCCAAATCTTCTGAATGTTACCTTCTTCTTCCTCCTTTTCTTCTCGTTCTTCTTCTTCTTCATCTTCATATTAATGATGGGTGGTGAGAGCACTACAGCTGGAAGCTTTATCCGCTCACCATCAATTGGGTACTGGACGAGAACACATAATAGGAGCAGAAACTCGCGGGTGCTGAAATGGTGTGGTTGTGGTTGCTATCTAGTTCTTAGGGGGTCTAGCACAAATTCAAATCCAAACAAATCATTCTTTAGTTGTTCCATTATAACGTGAGTTAACATGTTAGTATTGTGCTGTTGTGAATGTTCTTCTTTATGGCTTGATCATAATTTAATTTTTTGTTGATTTCAGACAAATAGAAAGAGATAATGTGAGCAGATTTTGGACAAGATGAACCTGCTGGAAAGTCAGAGTCTGTTAGTGACAATCAAGAAGTGAAGATGAATTTTAATTGGAGACTTGTGAGGTTGGAGGATGATGTGAATGGTCAAAAATTGATACTCTATTTTTTTAGTTATGCTTAGGGGTGTTTGCGGTGCGATTTGATTCGGTTATTTAAGGAAAAGCCATCCGAGGAAAAGCCATCCGATCCGATCGTTTATTAAAATTGCGGTTCGGTTTGGTTCGATTTTTTTGCCAAGACCATCCAAACCAAATCAAACCAATTAAAATCGGTTTGGTTTGGTTCAGTTTGTTCGGTTTTTTAAATTCAGACAAAAACATATATTGATTGTTCAGACCAATATGAGCACATAGCTCATCATAAATTCATAATGATACAAAAATTAAAAAAAAGGAAGAATCATATAAAACATATAAAAAAAGATAGGAGTGGATACAACTTCTATAAAATAAGGAACAATCATAACATAATATTTATAAAAAAACTAGATTAGTGAAAAAAATGATTCAATCAATTTGTTGGTGATCTTTGCAGATTTGTTTAGAGGAGCAATACATGTCCACCACTCTACAGTTCCACCTTCACTTTCACCAATATTATCCCTCATACTATGGCCAAACTGTAAAAATATTAAGATATAACATTAAATATCAACACAACCGTGAATCAAAACCAAAAATAGAATAACAATAAATCATCGAAGTAGTTTAAGCTTCTCTGGAGAACATTTACAGTTATGGATATCCTAACAGTGAAATTTATAAATAATGTAGCAACTCAAACAGATTTTTTTAATTATGTTCTGCAATGTAGAAGCTTCTATGTAAAGAGAGTGAAATATGATATAGCTTTAAAACTATAAGAAATGGGATTCAGAGAAGTATAGCAGTGTGCATAAATTAACTAACCTCAGAAATGGAGTGGCTTTGTTGATGGATTTTATATCTGCTACTATGCAATGCTGGTAGACCCTTTGTAAAAACAAAACTTCTGACCTGCATCTCACAATTAAAGCATTAGTAAAGTAGATTTCTCCAATTACTCTGTTTCTCCAATTTAAATCACAATCATTTCCCCTTACTTCACAATTTAAAAAGAAGCATTAAACAAATTCATTGGTTTAACCCGCCACTTACCCTGACTCCTATAGCAAGAACCACTATTCATGATTTGCTTCATATCAATTTCAAACTAGTGAACAAATATGAACCTACAATAAACCATAACAGTTAACAGTAGCAGTAGAAATAATAATGATTAATTAACAAATTAAAATTAATAATTAACAAATTAAAAAAAAAGATAATAGTAGCAGCAGCCAGCAAAAATTAGAAGAAGAGAGAACAGTAAATCAAGAAGTAAAAAATCAATAGAACACAGAAAATCAGCAATAAAAGTTTAAATCATTAAGCAGCAGCCAGCAATAAACAAGCAATAAATTGAACAAAACCAGATAATCTTAACAATAAATCAATCACAGAAACAAGCAGCTGAAGTTTAGATCATTAAGCAGCAATAAACAAGCAATAAACTCAACAAAACCAGATAATCTGAACAATAAATCAAGCATAGAACCAGCAATAAACAAGCACTTTTACCAGCAATAAACAAGCACAGAACCATCAATAAATCAAGCACAGAACCAATAATAAACAAGCAGCTGAAGTTTAAATCATTAAGTTATAACCCTAGGCCTAAACTGAACAACAAATCAGCAAAGTTTACCTGAATAGATGGCTCAGGCTCCATATGCACTTGAATCGGACAATCGGTGGCTGGGTGGGTGGGCTCCAGAAACGCTGTTGGGTGGACTGGAGGCGGCGAGGTCGGAGGTGGCTCCAGAAACGCTGCTGGGTGGACTGGAGGCGGCGAGGTCGGAGGTGGCGTGGTCAGAGGTGGCTCCAGAAACGCTACTGGGTGGAGGCTGGGTCGTGCACCGGCGGTGGGGGTTCTCCTCTGTGCGGCAGTGGGATTTAGAGGAACTGAGGAAGGCTTCGATCTGGGATTTGGAGAGGGATTTGGAGAGGGAAGCTGTCGCGCATAGGTTTGGCCGTCTCGGGAAGGAGAAGGATCAAGGACGCGTTTGGGGAACAGGGGGAGTGGGGGTGTGGCCGTCTCACGCTCTCACGTCTGGGTCTGGGTCTGGGTCTGGGTCTGGGCCTGGGGGTGGGGTAGGTAGTTTTAAATTTTTAGGGTTTTGGGAAGAAGCGGTTCGGTTCGGTTTGATTAGGGTTTTGGTGGTAAGAACCGAAAACCGAACCGAACCGTAAAAAAACAACAACACATCATTTTTTGGTTTTTTCAGTTTTCGGTTAATTCAGTTTTTAGTTTTTTCAATTCGGTCTGTTGGTTTAGTTCGGTCTGGATCGGTTTTGAACACCCTTAGTTATGCTTATGTTAGTAATGCTAGTTTTATTGGTGGTGTTGTATTGTAAATTATAAGTAGCCTAAAACTAATGTAATTAATAAATGAAATATGAAAGAAAATCTAGATTTCATATTTTTCTGTTTGTTCTTGAATTAAGAATATGCTTCCTCATGAATGATGAACATTTACTCGATATAAGAAAGCAAATATGATAATTGAAACAACTAGAAACCATGACAATAATATATTACTATCCAAAATAAATGAGTCAAACAACTATGATTAGTCCATCAGACAGGTACAAAGTAATCTCAATCAAATGGTTTCACAACAAAACATTAAAGGGGCTACACAAAGTTTTTTTCAAAGTTTGGCAATTTTTTTCCAAAACAGAAAGGTCTATGCATAAATAAAAAGAAGTCTTTAATTCTTCTTTCTTAGGACCTTAAATTTTGGAGTGGATACAAACTTCATGAAGTTGGTAAGTCTGATTGTTGTTCCCGAGTTAACACTCAGCATCTCTTTATATATAATAGGAGAGCACATCGGGGTTATTTACTCGACAAGTGGAGCTGCCAATGAACGATGAATGTTACACTCCAATGTTTGACAAGTGGCAATTATAAAAAGATAATTATTTATATTATCCAATATATTATTACACATTACACATTGTACAAAAGGGATCTGAGTTCAATAGACTATTACACTTTACAATGTTATTGCACCCGAAGCTTTCTTCTTTTATTTGGCATTTTAAATTGTTTATTCTAATTTCTAACCCTCCCTTTAAATACTCTATCTCTCCATCTTCTTCAGCCATTTTTTGAAACAAGAAAGACTCTTTTAAATATTCTTTCTTTATCTTCAGCCATCTCAAAAACAAAAAGGAGTAAACCCTCCCTCTAAATACTCTGTCTCGATTTTTTGTGAAAAATCATACACTGAAAATCAAGCATAATGGCCAAAACATTTGACTACTTGCTCGATGTCAACCCAAGAAAACTGGCATGGAGTTTCAACATATATGTGGTGAGAATTTGGGAGGTTCCAAACAAATACAATGAAAAGAAAATTGGATCAATAGAGATGATTCTTTAGGATAGTAAAGTAGCTAATCCTTTTATATATAGCAGTTATTGTGCAAGTATTTGTTTTTTAATTTACTGATACTTATTTCTCCCTTCTCCGCTAATTTCAGGGCGATAGAATTCATGCATCCATACCCAAGTGTGTTGTTGCTAGGTGGAGAGGCAATATCTTTGAGTTTCAGATGTACGTTATGCGTAACTTCATAGTTGTGAGCAACAAAACTAAGCCAAGGACTACTAATAGCAACTGGATACTAATATTTTTTTAATGGACAACGGTCACACATGTAAACAACCCAAGCTACCCTCTTGAAGCATTCCGTTTCAGGTCTATTTCAGATTTGTTGAATGCTGAAATATTGGACGATACATATCTTTTTGGTGAGTATTACTTACACTGTTTCAAAAGTTATTGTGTGAACTTTGTTCGAAGTATATTTATTGAGATTGATAGTCATAAATTATTGATGGTTCTTGCTCTTTAGACATGATTGCTGAAGTAGTTGGAAAGGAAGATCCAAGGAATTTGGTTACCAGTACAGGCAAGAAAACCAAACGTATGGCTGTTGTGTTAGAAGACTTATAGTATGTGCTATTTTTGAAAATTGACTTTTCAAATATTTCCAGACTATAAAATACCATAAAGCATCCTTATGTTTTCAACAGGAACAACAGGATTGGGTGTACTTTGTTTGGGGAGATGGTGGATCAAATCTGATCACACCTTGAAGAAGGAAGTGTGGAACCCTTTATTGTTGTGCTGCTATTATTCAAAGCATCCTGGTGGAACGGCAAAATCACTGTTCAGAGTCACTTTTACATCTCCAAGATCCACATTGAGAGGGATTTGAAAGAGGTGGTTAGTTTTAAGAACAGGTTTATTTTTTTAAACTTTAACTAGTTTATATCCAACACATTTAAAGAGAGTCAAAAGTTTGAGAAGTTCAACATTTCATTGAATTGTGTAGGCTCCTGAGTGGTGCACCACTAAACTCAATTAGGATTAGTCATCTTTCATCTCAGGAAACTTGGTCTGTGGCTGATGAACTAAAGCAGGGGTCTGTTGGAGTGAAGACCATCGAGGAGACCCTAAATGATGCAGAGGTAAACTAATGGAAGCATTTACTAATTAATTTTTTTATAGGAATATATTTTAATCTTAGAAATTGATTGAAGTGCCTAATCGAGTTTTAAATAGGTAGCTGCATGTTGGATTGCTGCAACCATTGTTTCTATCAATGCTGGGAAGAATGATTGGTTCTACAAAGCATTAGAAAGTGCCCAAAAAAAATTAAAACTTCTACTATTGAAAGATATGAATCTAAGGGTTATGGACACACAGCAGGAACTGCCTCAATTAGGTGTGGCACTTAAACTAGATAATAAAACTTATCACTAGATGACAAATTTATTAAGTGGAGAGCACTATAATATAAAGACTGTATTTCATCTTCAATTTTATTGTTAGCTGTATACTTATGAATACGGATTGAATGACAGGTACAAGGTTGAGGTGATTGTCTATGATGGTACTGACAGTATGACTTTGTTCCTTTGGGATAGGGAAGCAATTCCACTTTTTGAAAAGAGGGCAGATCAAATAAAGGAAGAGGAAGTAAGTGTACAATCCTAACCTCATAACTTTAAAATGTTGATGTATCCATGTAAAGTAATTTCTTTTTGTGAATTTGATCGCAGCCTATTAGTGAGGTGGAATACCCCCACCCTTGATAACATGCTGGATAGAAAGTTTCTCTTTAAGATTAATATAAAGTCAGCCAACATCGATCAATATGACCAAGTTTATACTATTAGCAAAGTTTGTGATGATGAGGACATCATAGAAAAGAACTTTCCAAAAGAATCAAATACTAATTCATCTATAAATCTCACTGTGAGTTAATAAAGTATTATTAATGTTTGTTATACATTGTGTTTTCTAAAAATAAATTGTTCACTAATTATATAATTAGAATTCTCATTCCCATATCTGTAGGAAATCGGATGCAATGATTTCCTCGAGATTACAGAAAATGTGGCTGATATTAAGACTGATAGCGATAATCTGTGTGTTCTGGTATGGAGATAATTTTATCTGTAGTTTTTCTTCAGACATAAATGCATTTAAGATTTAAGATATGTGTTATTTTATAGCTTAGCAACCAGTGATATGTAGGTTACGTCTTTAGTTTTTGTATAGATGTAGAACCAAAAGAAACTAACTACTGAATAGTACCATCATAGACAAAGTATATGAACTCCTTTACTTATTATAAATCAGTCAAAAGCATATTTAATCTCATTATAATTTAAATTTAAGCCTTATTATTGGCAACCTTTCTATTCGGCTAATTTGACAACCTCCAATAGAAAAAGATTAAAAAAAAGTCAATTTAAACCCTATTTGTTGGTTGTGAATTTTTTTTCTTCCTTAATTTATGCATTTTTGAAAGAGTGAAGAAAAATAAGTATATTTAAATATGCATATTTTCTAAATAAATACTAAGAAAGATTAAGAATACTTAATATATGTTTCATTGTGAAGTTGATCCTAAATACTATTTGATATCCATTACTTTTTGTGAAGGATGTTGTGGAATAGGCTGTTTCAAGTCTCAAAGTACAATACCTCTACTAAAAGAGCTCTCAATAGTGTAAAGTCAAGCACAACAACTATTAATGAAAATGATGAAGAAGGGCAGCTCTCAACCAATAGGTTCAGCCATAGTCGAAAAATAATAATATAATATAGCATTGAGTTTTGAAATAGTGTGTTGTTATAAAATATGTATATTTAAATTTAGATGAGGTTGAGTATGCTTTTTTTTAATATTATATATCTATGTACCTCTATACTTATTTTCCTTCACTCTTTTGAAGATTGATAAATTTAGGAAGAAAAAAAAAATTCAAAACCAATAAAGAGGGTTTAAATTACTTTTTTTTTAATCCTTCCCTGTCTCCATGATCCTTTTTTTTATGTATTTCCATTGTAACTCTAAATTAGAGGTTGTCATATCAACCGAATAGAAAAGCTATCAATAATTAGGCTTATATTTAAATCATTAGGATGTTATGTATGCTTTTGACTGATTTATAAAATTCAAAAAGGAGATATTTCTTTAAAAAAGAGATAACAAGTGAGGGAGTTCATATACTCTGTCTGTTCTTATTACATGGTTTTTGATATACTAAAAATTAAAATAGAATGAAGTAGAGTGTTGACGGATTATGTTATGCAATTCCAAGATTTTAACTTCAAGTGACAATGTGAAAAACTCTTTTTTTTTGTTATTTGCTATGGAATGCTTGACAATTCATTATTTATGGTAACCAAATGAATCAAATAAAGATAAATTCAGCAATGGTGAAGATTTAATGTTACTCAAAGGAGGATAAATCTTTTTTTTTGCTATGACAGTCTATTAAAACAATATAATTATATAGGATGAAAAACAAAAAAGGTTGCCATCGATTTTGCTATATCATTGTTTAAAGACAATATCAAAGAGTAAAGTGTGAAGAACAACATAGCTTATTTCACACAATTAATTGTATTTTTGTGAATAGCCCTGCAGCTGGATTTTGCTATAACAAGATAATATAATGAAATAAAATGCAAAGCATAGTGTAAGCATTTGGATGTATGTTATAGTAGTATTTAAAAGCAATATCATCTATTTAAAGTGTAAATCAGAATAGAATCAGATTTGCAGAAGTAAAAGCTTTTTTTGATGAATGTGTATAATAAACCCAAGACCAAATTAGACATACATTATTATGAGATGTTGTCAGATATCCTATGTAAAAGAGATTAATGGAAAATTTCTTTTGCATGTAACCAGGATATATACAGTTGAATTAGTGGGCTTTAGACATCAACCTAGGTTAGCATACAGTGTACAATTTTATTTCCAATAAAAAAAGTTAATTGTATGGTTAATTATTAATTATTTCAATCTAAATTCGGTGGACAGATACCATATAATCAACTGTATGAAATCACATGCAACCATGTTAACTTTAATGTATTTAATGTAGAAAAACAATCATTCTCAAAACTGCTATAGTAAATTTCAAGTATCGTTGTCTTCACATCTAACTCTTTATACTTATTTACCAAGAAATAAAAAAAATAAACTCAATAATATGATTGCTATATATTTTAAATGCAAAAAGTTTCAATCTAATATCTAACCATGTATGATAATAAAGATATTAAACTAATCTTTCATGACTTCTTGAAAATTTCAATGTTTGGTTTGCCTAATTTTTCTCTCTATAACGCACCACATTTACAAGAAGCAATGATTTTTAGCTTCTGCATTGCACTAACGAGCTTTTAGCTATTGACATTTAACATTTATTTTTCTTTACCAACTTTATCCTTTATACATATTATTGTATTATTTATAGAATTCTTATTATTTCTCTTTATATGAGCTCTTTTTTTCTATTATTTATATTTTTATTATTTTTTTGTTTCACATTATATATTTTAAAAATTGTAATTTTTGTACATTATATTTATTATTTTCTTTTTATAATATAATTTATTGATCCTATTAGGTAAAATAAATTAAACAAAAAAATTAACCATAAATAATAATAATAGTAAAAAATTGTAGCGTACTAAAAAAGAGTATTAAGAGTACTAAAAATATACTATATAAAAATATCTAAGAAAAAAGTATAAAAAAATTAAACATGTATAAAAAAATACCATTGTAATTTAATATCATGTCATTTTTAGTAATTATCTATCTAAAAGTGATTTTAACTAATATTATCTAAACAATATTTATTTTATCAAAATCAATTTTGATCTAGAGTTGCCAAATATAAATTATGTTGGCACAAATTTACTTCTATCCAAAATTAATTATATAAAATCACTTTGATTCAAACTCCAGTTTGACAAACCACAATCCAAACACACACTAGAACTACCACCCTTAAAGAAAAAAAATTGAATATAATATTTTTTGATAATGAATATTTAGGAACAAATGTGTTTTGATGTTCCAAAATATTTTGAAGGATCGATTAATATTTTAACTTTCTAGAATTATATATTATCAATTATTATTGGAGCTAACAATGGGTCATAATTAAATTTGTTTGACTTGAGTTAATAACTTCCAACTGTAATAGTTTATATGAATTGGAATAGATATCTAATAGGAGAGTTGCAGGAAAAATTGAACTGCCCAAAACGTCTATATAAATACACATATTGGTAGTATGGAGGAGCACAAAAATTTTCTTCTATAGCTTTTATTGAGAGAAACAATTATTTAGCTTTTTGAAAAAAATGAGTGACATCACACCAACTAGACTGCCCCTTTCACATCTTGTTGATGACCTTTTATGGAAGATCTTTGTAAAGTCAGAACTGAAAACTGTTGACATTGAATAAAACATGGAGGTTCAAGCTCTCTACAACACTGTTCGTGAAACAAAATTTCAAGAAAAATAAGGATAGGAATCAGAGTCTTATTATTGGAGTTGGCTACCCTCCATCAGCTTCTAACTCTCAATGGTTTGTGATGGCTGATGTAGAACATGGACATCAGCTTCAACTGAATATTCCAGCTAACATAAACCAACTTGGGTTCTATTCCATGGTTGGGTTTGACAATGGGAACCTATGCATAAAGTACTGCCAGGGTGGTCTTAACTCCAACCTCATGATACTGAATCCCCTCACCCAATACATGAACTACATATCTGATGAGGCCAAGAGGCACTGTTGTCACGCTGTTAATCTTTATGCTCTTAGATACTTGGTGGATTCCATTGAGTATCGCATTGTCCATGTCTACAAAAAATATTTTTTTGAGAGGCACATTTCATGGATGTTGTACAATTCCTTTGAAGCGGACTGGAAATATTCAGGAACATTTATCAGTGATGTCCTGAAGGTTGGGCCTAAGTCTATTGTAGACAAAGAGGTTATCTATTGGATTGGGTGGGAAGGAGTTGGCTATGCGGAGCCTACCAGCATATTATTCTTCTCTCTGCAACAAATGATCTTTAATGAGGCAAAGATCTCGGAGCAAGTAAAGTTAACCTATCATTGTGTGACACATTTTAAAAATGGCATATGGTTTGTCTCCTATGGGAACATTGACTTTACTAGGACTCTTTTTGTCTGGCAACTTAGCTGCGTTGGAGATGATGTGTTATTTTGGGACAAAATGCTGAAGATATCAGGTATTGTGATACCATTTAACCTAACATTATATGTGGGGAATGATATCCTTTTAGTGTTGGAGTCCAGAAATAGTCATGGGGGAGCAAATGATGCTGAAATAACCGACATCTTGGTTTCGAAGCTCAAATACATGACATTGAGGAGGAAAAATCTTTTGGTTCGTACTTGGCATGAGGATTTATCTGTCAAGACGGTTACTCTCCACTCCAAAGGGCTTTACATGGTTTAATCATAGTTTTGAGTATGGTAGACTTACGGGAATGTTGAATGTGCTTATTTAGGGTATCAATTATGTTGTCCTCTACTCTTTTGGTATTTTCATTTTAGAGAAGTGTTATTCCAGTCCTTTTGGTCTTATTAGAACTAGATGTCAATTGTTTTATATGTTTTAGAAGGATAAAATTCTAAGTAATGTGTCCTCTAATGTTCAAGTTTCAGAGTTGTCCTTATTAGTGTCTTTGATTAAGGGTTTATTCCAAATTCTGTATGTTTTTATTAAGTTTTAATGATATCAGTTGTCAGGATTATATTGATTAAATATACAGCAACAAAAAAAAGACAATATAAAAACTCAGTTTCAAGTGAGTACAAATGTTTAAATAAACCAAGTTGTTGAATTAAATGAATAAACCGAGAAATGCATTGATAGATACATACATACATCAAGACTAAGCAAGGTATTAAATTTTAGAAGAAAATTTTGAAAAAGTCGTTTAATTGGTAATGCATATAGGAACTAAAGCAATATTATTACAAATAATAGATCACATTATAGTAACAAAGCAAGACTACTTTTTTCTTTTAACCAATAATTAATAATTTGGAGGTACTTAACTAAAAGGATGATATTAAACATTCAAACACTGTAATTTACACAATATATTAATAATCTAAAATAAGAAAGAAGTTTTGTTTAATTCAACAACTAAGTATTACGTGTCCCATAATTTAAGAATGCTTAATTTCTTCTTTATTTTATTAATTAGTACAGTGTAGAAGAGTTAAATTAAAAGTTCATATTTATGTGAGACACACTAATTAGAATCATTAATGTTAAATATTTTTTATCTTTTTCAAAATATTTAAATTAGTTTAGATTTTTTAATTTGTTAGGTCAATAGTCCAATACGCAATGCATAGGCTTTCTAAGTTTTTCTAAGAACAAAATCTAAGAAGACACTTAAAATACTGACATGTCATCTTTATATTTAGTACACAGCTTAGCATTAGAGTAAGCTATGAAATAGAGAGATATTGTATCATACATGTGATAGAAATGTAAGTCTATAGAGACACTTGGAAGGAAAAACCACATTGACATAGATAGGAATGTAAGTTTACAACTAGGTCACAACATTTGGAGGAGCAATTTAGACAGAACATCAGCTACACTTGCCAAGAAAAAAAAGAAAAACTATCCTTGAGGAGAAGAGGAAGAGACAATGAACAGTAGATTTGGAAACATCAGAGCTAGGGGTGTTCAAAACCGATCTAAACCGAACAAAACCGACCAACCGAACCAAACAAACCGAAAACCGAACAAACCGAAAACCGAAAAAAATCGAAAAAATGATATTTTGCTGTTTTTTAGCGGTTCGGTTCGGTTTTTGGTTTTAATAATGAAAACCCTAACCGAACCGAACCAAACCGGTTACTTAAAAAAACCCTAAAAATCAAACCCCCCAACCCCAACTCCCCAAGTAGCCGCCACTCCCAGTCTCCCACACTCAGCAACCTTAGTCCCCACTCCCCAACTCTCTCCACTCTCCGTCTCCCCTTGAGTCCTCAACCACCCCACAGTGCCAAAAACTCCTCCTCCCACCCTCCATAGAGCCGTCGTCCTCCCCAAAGGCACCCTCTCGGCGGCCCTTCCTCGTCAGTCGTCACGCTTCCCTCTTCTCGGTTCTCGGCGCGGTCCTTTCTCTTCTGACCTTCCTCATCGTGCTTCCCTCTCCTCGGCGGGGCTCTGTCTGATCTCTCCCTCCCTTCCTCGTCGTCCTCCACACCCCGCAGCTGCCGTCTCCTCCACGCACCAGGAGCTGCATCGTCCTCTACGAACAGCATTCTTCGTTTCTTCCAGAACTTGAGAGGAGTCACCAACATTTGATTTCATTCAATTCACCCTTCATAAACCCTAATTTTCAACCAGGTAACGTTCCTCCTAGTTTTCTTTCTTTTTCCCTTTCAGCATTCTCTTCTAATATCAAATCCTAGGGTTTATCACACAGAATTTTGACGATTTGATTCGTGTTGCGTTGAAGAAATAATGTAATTCGGCTTTCAATAATTTTTTCTGATAAAATAATTGTTCAATTGGTTGTTTATTATATGTCGATGCTAATTATGCGTGGGATTATGCCATATTTAATCACTGTATTTTGTGTAGATTGTATAACAAAAAATTTCATAGCTTTGATGGTTATGCACTTATGCCTGTGATTTTGGTAATTTGATAATTTGACCTGAGGCTTAGTTCAAATAATTCAGTTAATCTTTCATTGTACTTTCTTTCTATTGTATTAATCTTATGAAATGTAACTTGGGGTTACTTTTGAGGCAAAAAATTAAAAATTTCAGGAAGTCTGTGTAATTTGTGAATCTGTGAATTGTATAATTATGTTTTTTTTTAATTCTGGTTTTAGCTATGTTTGTCTTTGTTTGTGTCTCTCTTGGATTGTGAATTTGTGATGCTGTGACATGCCTTGTTTTGTTTGGCTAATTTTTTTTACCTTTTAAATAGTATTAGCTTCCTGATTTGATGAGGTTTGTTTATTCTAGTTTAGTCTTATAAGCTTGCTTGAATTTGCTTGAAATTTCTTCTGATTTCACTAATCATTGATTTCACTGTTGCTGGTTGTTGTTTTATTGCTGGTTCAGTGATTGTAAGTTCTTTTATCTGGTATAGTACAAGTCAGTCAATATTATGAGATACTGATTTTTATTTAATATTTCTGTGTTTTGCTGCTCCTGCTTCTGCAGTTCATCCTGAAAGTTGGAATCCTATGTGGTCTGTTTCAAGGTCAGATTGATTTTAGTTATGATATTTCATTATGTGATTTGTTTTCTAATCTATTCATTTAACTTTTGGATTGTGGTTATATGCTTTTACACAAGTAACCTGTATCTGAGAGTAGTTGTAGATGTTGGTTACTTTTCTATACAGCTTTCTAATGGTCTATATTGAACTTTTTAATTTACCAATGCAGCATACTCACAGGGCTTCTTTCATTCATGGTGAGTGCTTTCTTTCTATTCTAATTAAATTCTTATTCCTTTCATTTCCTATCTTATTTCTTTGTTTGGAAGATAGTTGTCTTGGCTCACAAAATCAGAATTATGGGGTAAAAAATGCAAGTTATTGTTCCTTTATAGCTTTAGTAGCTTGCAGTTGGTACCTTGCCATGTATGAGATTTTCTTGCTGAGTGTTTTATATCTGATAGACTTCATTCTTTCAGATGGACAACAGCCCAACCACCGTCAGTGTAAAAACCACCTCCGCCGAGAAGCAGCGTTTAGCAAAATCTTCCCTTTCTTTCAATTGCAAGAAGTAGGTCTATTGCATCATCTTTTCCCAAGTCACCATAGAATTTAGCAAGGTCCCTACAATTTGTGTCCCATTTTCTTTAATTATTATATTTGAATTCCTTTTGTCTTAAATTTCATTGGATCAAAGACTTTGTTAGCTATTGTGTATTTGTATTTGTCGATTTTAATGTTATGACTTTGTGAAATAGTATGGTAATATTTTTTTTGAATTGACTGAAAAAACCGAACAAACCGAACCAAACCAAACCGATTTTAATTGGTTTGGTTTGGTTCGGATGGCTTAAATAAAAAAACCGAACCAAACCGAACCGCAGTTTAATAAAACGATTGGATCGGATGGCTTTTCTCTTAAAAACCGAACCAAACCGCACCGCGAACACCCCTAATCAGAGCAACCAAGAATGAGACAACCTCTTCAGAATAAAAGATTAAACTCAGTTGATAAATATCGAAGTATGCATATGAAACTCAGTATCCAAGAATGAGACAACCTCTTCAGAATATCAGATTAAATTCAGTTGATAAATATCCAATTATGCATATGAAACTCAGTATATTTCTATTCATATTAATTTTTTTTTACAAATTTATAACTATGAAAAAGTAGAAACTATAAGTATATTGAGCATACTTTTTATGTTTATGCAAATAATGATCGAAATATTCTCCAAAATAACCAGAGAATTTATGATATAGAAAGTGGTTCAAGACTTAAAGAACGAGGACAGATTAATGAACCATCAAGTAGTAACTTTTTATAAAAAAAACTCTGAAGTTGTAATGTACCCGAGCCATGGGTGGACTAACATTGTTTGTTGTCGCAGTGACAGTTGTGACAAAAAAGAAGAGACAAACTAAAAACTGGGAAAATAAAGAAAAGGAGAATATTGTAACAAGTACCGAGCTTTCTCCCTCACAAACAGTCAGCACACTTGGATGATTAATCAACAATATGACACCGTTTCTATAGAATTCAGCCTCTAAAAGTACCATCCCAGGTTTCTAGATTTCATTTAGCGAATATTTAGATGTTTCATAAATCCTTGAAGTTGAGAAGTACATATGAAAGATGGATTTAATATGTTCAATACCAGTCAATGTGAGTAAGCTTATGTCTTTTCTAACTTGCTTTGATTTATAGAGATATAAATGAAATCAGTGGGCATTACAATAATTTTATAATTACAACACAACACATTATTAGTATTGAGTAAGAATACATTATTAGTGTAATAAAACTAATTGAAAGAATTATTTTACTAAGTATCTTAATTTTAAGTTAATTTAAAACCCAAAAAATGTTATTTGATTTTAATATATATGCCCATTGCACATATGTGAAGATCACTAAATTATGTTAAAGACATTGTAGTTGAGAATTGTTGACAACATAAAATTATAGTGAATTAAACTGATTGGCAGAAGAAGCAAAGAATTGGAGAAGAGAAAGGGCATTGAAGCTTGCTGGAAAGAGGAGTCCCTTTAGAGAATACAATCCCCTCGGTGAATGGAAATTTCATAGACATTGAATAGACATAAATAAGAACAAACTGCTTATAATAGAAGAAATTTGTGTATGTCTCAGAAAAATAGTAATAGTTTCATTAACTTAACCTCTGCAGGTACTGCATCAACAGTTACAATGATAGACACTTCAAAATAGCAGGCTGATATAGGTTTTACAAATAATATATAATTTTTTTTTGTTTACTTTTTTAAGTAATTACTGCAAATATTTTGCTAATGTTGTCATATTTGTTTATATCAATTTGTACAGCTGAAGATGGTCCCAACCGAGGTAGTTGCACAAACAATTCTAACTTAGATACTAACAAAACTACATGTGCAACCAATGTAATGTCAAACACAATGACTATGCACAACACACAAAAAGGCTCTCCTAATTAAAGCAATTGGTCTATGGGTAAGTGGTTTTACTTTTTATATTTAAATGGTTATTTTAGCACATGTAAGTGTGACTACTATGTCGTTGGTTTGTAACATACTTAAAAGTGGGGTTGGGATTTGGGTGGAGGACCCTAGTCAAGATATCAAGTTATATACACTTTAGAAATTTTTATACAATAATATAGGACACAGCTGCAAGTTATTGAGTTACAAAGCAAAGCTAAGAATAGGTTACATTGAATTGTTTGGGTAATACAAGAAAACTTATATTATAGTGTATTTGAGTCACTTTATAATTCTAGGATTTGAAACCAAACAAATAGAAATGCAATAAAAATATATGATATATAAATTCTAATTTATATAGGGATGAATATAATTTTGATTGAAAGTTCTCTTTAAAACAAAATGGATATTGTGAAGTGGAACACTGAGAATGAAATAAATCAACATATGTATGCATCACTTATCCAAATGAAGATGTAACTAAAAGAATTTCGTTCAAATGTACTTATCGATCATCATGTTTAGAAACATATATAACATGGAACAAAAGTTTTAAAGAATTTTGATATCTTTATATGGTTATGGTAGTGCACTAAACATATTTGCCAATTTAGAAGAAACAAAGAATGCAAGGAAGGAGAGAGGGTTCATACTTGCTGGCAAGAGGAAGCTCATAAATAAAATAGTCATACGTGGTAAGCTTTCGAAGAAATTTTTTTATTCCTATAAATTTAAATTGTGTTATCTAGATTTCATATAGATTCATAAATAGAGGATCCAAATTGGTAAACTAAATTGAAAATCATGATTGGGGTTTGTTCTATTAGTTTGAGAATGTTATTTTCAGAAATTAATTCATAAAAGGCAACTAAATCACATCTTTGATAATCTTAGTTAAAAAGGATTAGAACTCATAATTTTCATAATAGTTAGATATTTTTGGATGATTGAATGTAAAATTTAAATGATTGGAAAATAATAAAAATTTAAGGATCTAATTAGAATAACTGAGACTTTGATTTTAATATTATGAAATAAAGCAAAATTATTTTGATCATTTTAGAATTTTAAATTATAATAATGATGTTAAGTTAATGAATAAAAATTTTTATATGTAAGAATAAATATACAATTATTTATCTATTTTATTTAAGTAGTTTAATTTTGCAGAAGAAATAATTTAAAATACAGGTTTAATTCTTTTATAACTAAAAATTTATAATTTATTTTTTATTATTCTTATTTCAATGGCATAAAAATTATAAGATTTTAGCACAAAAAAATAATTTTGCATAACTTTTCTTTAAAAAAAATGATATATTACACTTTTTCGCTTTCAAGTTAAAACAAAGCTGCAAAACAACAAAAGGCACTTTGCCAAGCTACTAATCCATGATACATAAGGCTGTCTGAAGTTAGAGTAAACTACAAATTGAATTAGTGTTACCTTTGTATCATTTATTAAAGAAATGCAAAATTAATTTGATTGCTTTAAATTTTTAACTATAATAATAATGGTAAGTTAATTAATAAAAGAAATTTAAACGTCAGAATAAATATACAATTTTAGGCTAACATCCTTTTCCTCCAGTTGAAATAAGAATTTTATGCATAGAAATTAATGATATTAGTGGTGGTGCACGAAATTGTGATCTCAATGGCGCCAACAACTTGGTACGCACAATTGTAATCTCAACTCTTTTTTACAACTTTGCACAACTAACCAGCAAGTGCACTACGTCGTCCAAGTAATAAACCTTACGTGAGTAAGGATCGATCCCACGGAGATTGTCAGCTTGAAGCAAGCTATGGTCACCTTGTAAATCTCAGTCAGGCGGATTCAAATGGTTATGGAGTTTTGATAATTAAAATATAAATAAACATAAAATAAAAATAGAGATACTTATATAATTAATTGGTGGGAATTTCAGATAAGCGTATGGAGATTCATTGTTCATTCTGAATCTCTGCTTTTCTATTGCCTTCATCCAATCCTTCATACTCCTTTCTATGATAAGCTGTATATTGGGTGTCACCGTTGTCAATGGCTACTTCCTATCATCTCGGTGAAAATGGTCCTCTACGGTTTCTGTACGGCTAATCAACTGTCGGATTTCTCGTATCGGATGAAAAATACCATGCACAGATATCGTATGGCTAATGAGCTATTGGTTCTCGATCATGTAGGAATAGGATTTACTATCCTTTTGCGTCTGTCATTACACCCTACAGTCGCGAGTTTGAAACTCGTCACAGTCATCCCTTCCCAAATCCTACTCGGAATACCACAGACAAGGTTTAGACTTTCCAGATCTTGGAAATTCCGCCAATGGATTCTAGCCTATACCACGAAGATTCTAATCTCAGATTCAGATGCCCCATTGTCAGAGGGGAGTCGATGTGAATCGTTGATTAAAAACCCAAGAGATATACATTCAAGCTTGTTTTCATGTAGAACGGAAGTGGTTGTCAATCACGCGTTCATGAGTGAGAATAGTAATGAGTGTCACATAATCATCACATTCATCATGTTCTTGTGTGTGAATGAATATCTTAGAATAAGAATAAGCATGAATTGAATAGAAGAATAATAGTACTTTGCATTAATACTCGAGGAACAGCTGAGCTCCATACCTTAATCTATCGTGTGTAGAAACTCCACCGTTGAAAATACATAAGTGAAGATGGTGTTCATTAGCTTCGTCCCCAGAGAGAGAACCAGAATAACCAAGACCTTGGTCGAAGGACTAAACGTGCAAAGATGTGAGTACACTAGTAAAAAGTCCTATTTATACTAAACTAGTTACTAGGGTTACAGAAATAAGTAAATGATGCAGAAATCTACTTATGGGCCCACTTGGTGTGTGTTTGGACTGAGCATTGAAGCTTTCGTGTGTAGAGACTTCTCTTGGAGTTAAACGCCAGTTTGTAACTTGTTTCTGGCGTTTGACTCTAGCTTGCAACTTATTTCTGGCGTTTAACGCCAGAATAGGGCAGAAAGCTGGCGTTGAACGCCAGTTTGTGTTGTTTAAACTCAGAAAAAGTATGAACTATTATATATTTCTATAAAGCCCTAGATGTCTACTTTCCAACGCAATTGAGATCGCGCTATCTGGGTTTCTGTAACTCCAAAAATTCCATTTTGAGTGCAGCGAGGTCAGAATCCAACAGCATCAGTAGTCCTTTTTCAGCCTGTGAATCAGATTTTTGCTCAGGTCCCTCAATTTCAGCCAAAAAATACTTGAAATCACAGAAAAATACACAAACTCATAGTAAAGTCCAGAAATGTGAATTTTGCTTAAAAAATAATAAAAATATACTAAAAAGTGAATAAAACATACTAAAAACTATATGAAAATAATGCCAAAAAGCGTATAAATTATCCGCTCATCACAACACCAAACTTAAATTGTTGCTTGTCCCCAAACAACTAAAAACAAAATAGGATAAAAAGAAGAGAATATACAATGAATCTCACAATATCAATGAAACTTAGTCCCAATTAGATGAGCGGAGTTAGTAGCTTTTTGCCTCTGAATAGGTTTGGCATCTCACTTTATCCTTTGAAATTCAGAATGATTGGCATCTATAGGAACATAGAATTTTAGATAGTGTTATTGATTCTCCTAGTTCAGTACGTTGATTCTTGAACACAACTACTTTATGAGTCTTGGTTGTGGCCCTAAGCACTTTTGTTTTCCAGTATTACCACCGGATACATAAATGCCACAGACACATAACTGGGTGAACCTTTTCAGATTGTGACTTAGCTTTGCTAAAGTCCCTAGTTAGAGGTGTCCAGATTTCTTAGGCACACTCTTTTACTTTGGATCATGACTTTAACCACTCAGTCTCAAGCTTTTCACTTGGACCTTCATGCCACAAGCACATGGTTAGGGACAACTTGATTTAGCCGCTTAGGCATAGATTTTATTTCCTTGGGCCCTCCTATCCATTGATGCTAAAAGACTTGGATCCTTTTTACCCTTGCCTTTTGGTTTAAAGGGCTATTGTCTTTTTCTGCTTGCTTTTTCTTTTTCTTTCTTTCTCTTTTTTTTTGCCATTTTTTTTCGCAAGCTTTGTTATTCACTGCTTTTTCTTGCTTCAAGAATCAATTTCATGATTTTTTAGATTATCAATAACATTTCTCTTTGTTCATCATTCTTTCAAGAGCCAACAATTTTAACATTCATAAACTTCACTATAAAAAATATGCACTGTTCAAGCATTCATTCAGAAAACAAAAAGTATTGCCACGACATCAACATAATTAAACTAATTTCAAGATAAAATTTGAAATCTAAGTACTTCTTGTTCTTTTGTAATTAGGCACATTTTCCATTTAAAAAAGGTGAAGGATTCATGGAATTATTCATAGCTTTTAAGACATAGACACTAGACACTGATGATCATGTAGTGAAGACACAAACATGGATAACACATAAAGCATAAAGTCGAAAAACAAAAAAATAAGAACAAGAAAATTAAAGAATGGGTCCACCTTAGTGATGGCGGCTAGTTCTTCCTCTTGAAGATCTAATGGAACGCCTAAGCTCCTCTATGTCTCTTCCTTGCCTTTGTTGCTCCTCCATCATAGCTCTTTGATCTTCTCTAATATCATAGAGAATGATGGAGTGCTCTTGGTGCTCCACCCTTAGTTGGTCCATGTTGTAACTCAAAAGCCTTCCAAAGAGGTGTTGAGTTGCTCCCAATAGTTGTGTGGAGGAAAATGCATCCCTTGAGGCTTCTCAGGAATTTCATGAGGAACATGCTCTTGTTGAGGTCCATGAGTGGGCTCTCTTATTTGCTCCATCCTTTTCTTAGTGATGGGCTTGTCCTCTTCAATGAGGATGTCTCTTTCTATGTCAATCCCAGCCAAATTGCATAGGTGACAAATAAGATGAGGAAAGGCTAACCTTGCCAAGGTGAATGACTTGCCAGCCACCTTGTAGAATTCTAGAGGTATGATCTCATGAACTTTCACTTCCTCCCCAATCATGATACTATGGATCATGATGGCCCGATCCACAGTCACTTCAGATCGATTGCTTGTAGGAATAATGGAGCATTGGATGAACTCCAACCATCCTCTAGCCACAGGCTTAAGGTCTGGTCTTCTCAATTTAACCGGTTTGCCTCTTGAGTCTCTTTTCCATTGAGCTCCTTCCACACATATGTCCATGAGGACTAGGTCTAAACTTTGATCAAAGTTGACCCTTCTAGTGTAGGGGCGTGCATTTTCTTGCATCATTGGCAAGTGGAACGCCAACCTTACATTTTCCGGACTAAAATCTAAGTATTTTCCCTGAACCATTGTAAGCCAATTCTTTGGATTCAGGTTTATACTTTGATCATGATTCCTAGTGATCTATGCATTGGCATAGAACTCTTGAACCATTAAGATTCCGACTTGTTGAATAAGGTTGGTAAGAACTTTCCAACCTCTTCTTTGGATTTTATGTCGGATCTCCAGATACTCATTTTTCTTGAGCATGAAAGGGACCTCAGGGATCACCTTCTTCTTGGCCACAACTTCATAGAAGTGGTCTTGATGGACCTTTGAGATGAATCTCTCCATCTCTCATGACTCGGAGGTGGAAGCTTTTGCCTTCTCTTTCCTCTTTCTAGAGGTTTCTCCGGCCTTAGGTTCCATAAATAGTTATGAAAAAACAAAAAGCAATGCTTTTACCACACCAAACTTAAAAGGTTTGCTCGTCCTCGAGCAAAAGAAGAAAGAAAGAAGGGGAAGAAGAAGAAAAAGGAGGAGAAGGGTAGAGAGGTAGGTTCGGCCAAGGGGTTAGGAGAGGGTTTGTGATGTGTGAAAATGAAGGAGTGAAGAGGAGTTTTTATAGGAAAAGAGAAGGACGATGGCCGAATGGAATTGGGTGGGTTTGGGAGGGAAAAGTGTTTGAATTTGAAAGTGAAGTAGGTAGAGTTTTTGGGGAAGAGGGATGGAGGTGATTGGTGAAGAGAATATAGGGAAAATAATAGAATTTGATAGGTGAGTGGTGTTATAGAGATGTGTGAGCGGGGAGAGAGAGGTGGGGTAGGTGTTCCGATGGTTACCTGAAATTGTAGGTTGATCTCGGATGAGATCTTCTGTGTTGGTCGGAGCCGCGTGTCTGGCAGGTGTACGGCGGCCGGGGCTGGTGTGTCCGACTTGTTGGACTTGGTGGTGGTGCTGATCCTTCGTCCCCGGAGGGTGGGAGTACCTGCAAGGGACTTCGATGCTTAAGTTAGTAAGGGTATTAAGCAGGTATTGAGTAGAATCAGAGTATGAGTTATATCTGGGTGCTCCAGTGTATTTATAATGGTGAGATGTGACCTTCTGTGGATAAGATAAGTTAGTTATCTTATCTTATCTTTAAGTGAGGTCATCTTTAAGGGAACCGCCTTTATCTCTATGGGCTTGGGCTGCCCTTGGATTTGGGACGTGTTCCTCTATTTGGGCCCTTTGTTTGGGCTTTCCTGTTACTTGGCCGAGATCTTTTGAGAAGAGGTCGGGTTGTCCTGACCTGAAGAGGTCGGTCGCTTTGTCTGTAGAACATCCCGGGTCGGACAGCTCGACCCAGGGTATGAACAGTGCCCCTGTTTGAGCTCAGTCTTCTTTTTTGAGGCCGAGTCCTTGACTTCGGTCCTTCTTTGGTGAAGCCGAACTCAAGCATTTTGTCGATTCCTTTGTATCAGTTTTGAATGTAGAACGTTTCCTTTAGAAGACGCGCGCTTTTACACCGGCGCTTTTTTGGGAACGTGCAAGGGTTTAATGCTTTTAATTTTGAGAATTAATTGCCCCGTTTCTCCTAGGCTCTTTACTTTGGATTTTGAAAAAACCTGAAAACGGTTTCTCTCCTTTTGCTCTTTCGTAACTTCTTTTCTCAGTTCTCTCCACTCTCTATTTTTTCACTTCTGCTTTCCTTTTGTTGCAGCGTCATTTGGTGTTTTTCAGGCGCTTGGGATCTTGCATTTCGACATTACTCCTATTCGCATTCTTTGTGAGAAGGCATTTTGATGAGCGGATAATTTGTACGCTTTTTGGCATTGTTTTTAGTATGTTTTTAGTATGTTCTAGTTAGTTTTTAGTATATTTTTATTATTTTTTAGTTAAAATTCACTTTTCTGGACTTTACTATGAGTTTGTGCGTTTTTCTGTGATTTCAGGTATTTTCTGGCTGAAATTGAGGGACCTGAGCAAAAATCTGATTCAGAGACCAAAAAGGACTGCAGATGCTGTTGGATTCTGACCTCCCTGCACTCGAAGTGGATTTTCTGGAGCTACAGAAGCCCAATTGGCGCGTTCTCAACGGCGTTGGAAAGTAGACATCCTGGGCTTTCCAGCAATATATGATAGTCTATACTTTGCCCAAGATTTGATGGCCCAAATCGGCGTTCAAAGTCACCCTCAGGAATTCCAGCGTTAAACGCCGGAACTGGCACAAGAATGGGAGTTAAACGCCCAAACTGGCACCAAAGCTGGCGTTTAACTCCAAGAAGAGTCTCTACACGAAAATGCTTCAATGCTCAGCCCAAGCACACACCAAGTGGGCCCGGAAGTGGATTTTTATGTCATTTACTCATATCTGTAAACCCTAGGCTACTAGTTTTCTATAAGTAGGACCTTTTACTATTGTAATCTCATCTTGGTTCTTCTGGTTCCCTCTCTGGGACCGAAGCCAATGATCACTCTTGTTCTTATGTATTTTCAACGGTGGAGTTTCTACACACCATAGATTAAGGTGTGGAGCTCTGCTGTACCTCGAGTATCAATGCAATTACTATTGTTCTTCTATTCAATTCCGCTTGTTCTTGTTCTAAGATATCACTTGTTCTTCAACTTGATGAATGTGATGATCCGTGACACTCATCATCATTCTCACCTATGAACGTGTGACTGACAACCACCTCCGTTCTACCTTTGATTGGGTGAATATCTCTTGGATTCCTGATACACGATGCATGGTTGATCGCCTGACAACCGAGCGCTCGCCTGACAAACGAGCCAGCCATTCCGTGAGATCAGAGTCTTCGTGGTATAGGCTAGAACTGATGGCGGCATTCAAGAGAATCCGGAAGGTCTAACCTTGTCTGTGGTATTCTGAGTAGGATTCAATGATTGAATGACTGTGACGTGCTTCAAACTCCTGAGGGCGGGGCGTTAGTGACAGACGCAAAAGAATCACTGGATTCTATTCCGGCCTGATCGAGAACCGACAGATGGATAGCCGTGCCGTGACAGGGTGCGTTGAACATTTCCACTGAGAGGATGGGAGGTAGCCATTGACAACGGTGAAACCCTTGCTTGAGCTTGCCATGGAAAGGAGTAAGAAGGATTGGATGAAGACAGTAGGAAAGCAGAGAGACGGAAGGGAAGGCATCTTCATACGCTTATCTGAAATTCCTACCAATGAATTACATAAGTATCTCTATCTTTATCCTTATGTTTTATTCGCATATCACCATACCCATTTGAGTTTGCCTGACTAAGATTTACAAGGTGACCATAGCTTGCTTCATACCAACAATCTCTGTGGGATCGACCCTTACTCGCGTAAGGTTTATTACTTGGACGACCCAGTACACTTGCTGGTTAGTTGTGCAAAGTTGTGTTTATGCCATGGTATTGAATACCAAGTTTTTGGATTCATTACCGGGGATTATTTGAGTTGTGAAAAGTATTGATCACAATTTCGTGCACCAAGTTTTTGGCGCCGTTGCCGGAGATTGTTCGAGTTTTCGGCAAGCTTTTGGTCCGGTAACATCAGTGCCAAATATCTGATCCGGCAACAGCACCAAGTTTTTGGCGCCGTTGCCGGGGATTGTTGAGTTTGGACAACTGAAGGTTCATCTTGTTGCTTAGATTAGGTATTTTTTTTTCGGAATTCTTGAAGATGAATTCTAGAGTTTCATGATGATTTGTTGAAGTCTGGCTGGCTGAGAGGCCATGTCTAATTTCATTGGACCGAGGTTTCAACTTATCATCACAAGAGCTTGTTGATTTCTATCAATCTTGCTGTTGGAGCAGTGATCTGCTAAGGCTTGGCTGGCCATTGGCCATGTCTAGTGTTTTGGACCGAAGCTTTCTTTGAAAGCTTGGCTGGCTGTGAAGCCATGTCTAATTCCTGGACCGGAGTCTTAGACTAAACATTGCATGATTCCTGGAATTCTCATTAAGAATTTTGATACCTTTATTTTCTTTTTCCACTTAATTTTCGAAAAAGCACAAAAAAATTACAAAATCATAAAATCAAAAATATTTCTTGTTTGAGTCTAGTGTCTCATCTTAAGTTTGGTGTCAATTGCATGCATTCATTCATGTGTCCTAAGTGATTTTCAAGTTATTCTTGATGATTTACTTTCTCTGATCTTTGAAATTCTCTTGACTTGAGTGTTTTATGTGTCTCATATGCATTCTCATTTTGTTAGTGTCAGTAGTATACAAACTGCTAAGTTTGGTGTCTTGCATGCATTGTTATTTGATTTTAGTTGCATTTTGATTATTCCTCATTATTAAAAATCCAAAAATATTTTTAATTTGTGTCTTTTCAAGTCAATAATACAGAGAATTGAAGATTCAGAACATACAGCAGAGGAATTGCACAGAAAAAGCTGGGCGTTCAAAACGCCCAGTGAAGAAGGACAGACTGGCGTTTAAACGCCAGCCAGGGTACCTGGTTGGGCGTTTAACGCCCAAAAGGGTATAGTTTTGGGCGTTAAACGCCAGAATGTGCACCATTCTGGGCGTTTAACGCCAGGATGGCACAAGAGGGAAGATTCTGTTTTCAATGCAATTTTTTTCAAGTTTTCAAAGTTTTTCAAAACCAAATCTTTTTCAAATTATATCTTTTCAATCATATGTTTTCAAAATTGATTTCTTTCTATTTTCAAAGAATACTTGCTATCAATTAATGATTTGATTCAACATATCAAGTATGTTGCCTTTTCTGTTGAGAGAGGTTTAATGTCTGAATCATATCTTTTCTTGATAGCCAAGTCATTAATTTTCAAAATCAATTTTTTTTTTAAAATGTTTTTCAAATCATATCTTCTCAATCACATCTTTTTAAAACCAATCATATCTTCTTAACCACATCTTTTTCAAAATAGTTTTCAATCAAATCTTTTTTATTTCTAATTTCAAAATCTTTTTCAAAAATCACTTGATTTCTTTTCCACTTTCATTTTCGAAAATCAATTAGTGTTTTTTTTCAAAAATGTTTTCAAAATCTTTTACTTAATTTTCGAAAATTACTTCCCTTCTTCTCACATCCTTCTATTTATGGACTAACACTATTCCTTAATGCAAATTCGAACTCCATCTTCTTTGATAAGTTCGAATTTTCTACTTCTGTCTTCTATTTTTCTTTTCCTCTGACACCTAAAGGAATCTCTATACTGTGACATAGAGGATTCCACATTTTCTTGTTCCCTTCTCTTTCTTATGAGCAGGAGCAAGGACAAAAGCATTCTTGTTGAGGCTGATCCTGAACCTGAAAGGACCTTGAAGCGAAAGCTAAGAGAAGCCAAAGCACAACTCTCTGTAGAGGACCTAACAGAAATCTTCAAAGAAGAAGAACCTATGGCAGCCGAAAACAACAACAATGCCAACAATGCAAGGAAGGTGTTGGGTGACTTTACTGCACCTACTCCCGACTTTTATGGGAGAAGCATCTCTATCCCTGCCATTGGAGCAAACAACTTTGAGCTTAAGCCTCAATTAGTTTCTCTAATGCAACAGAATTGCAAGTTCCATGGACTTCCATTGGAAGATCCTCATCAGTTTTTAGCTGAATTCTTGCAAATCTGTGACACTGTCAAGACCAATGGGGTTGACCCTGAGGTCTACAGACTTATGCTATTCCCTTTTACTGTAAGAGACAGAGCTAGGATATGGTTGGACTCACAACCTAAAGAAAGCCTGAACTCTTGGGAAAAGCTAGTCAATGCCTTCTTGGCAAAGTTCTTTCCACCTCAAAAATTGAGTAAGCTTAGAGTGGAAGTCCAAACCTTCAGACAGAAGGAAGGAGAATCCCTCTATGAAGCTTGGGAAAGATACAAACAATTAATCAGAAAGTGTCCTTCTGATATGCTTTCTGAATGGAGCATCATAGGTATTTTCTATGATGGTCTCTCTGAACTATCCAAAATGTCTTTGGATAGCTCTGCTGGAGGCTCTCTTCATTTGAAGAAGACGCCTACAGAAGCTCAAGAACTAATTGAAATGGTTGCAAATAACCAATTCATGTACACTTCTGAAAGGAATCCTGTGAACAATGGGACTAGTCAGAAGAAAGGAGTTCTTGAGATTGACACTCTGAATGCCATATTGGCTCAGAACAAAATATTGACTCAACAAGTCAATATGATTTCTCAAAGTCTGTCTGGAATGCAAAATGCACCAAGCAGTACTAAGGAAGCTTCATCTGAGGAAGAAGCTTATGATCCTGAGAACCCTTCAATGGAAGAGGTGAATTACATGGGAGAACCCTATGGAAACACCTATAATCCTTCATGGAGAAATCATCCAAATCTCTCATGGAAGGATCAACAGAGACCTCAACAAGGTTTCAACAACAATAATAATGGTGGAAGAAACAGGTTTAGCAATAGCAAGCCTTTTCCATCATCTTCTCAGCAACAGACAGAGAGTTCTAAGCAGAACACCTCTGACTTAGCAACCATGGTCTCTGATCTAATCAAAACCACTCAAAGTTTTATGACTGAAACAAGGTCCTCCATTAGAAACTTGGAGGGACAAGTGGGTCAGCTGAGCAAGAGAATTACTGAACTCCCTCCTAGTACTCTCCCAAGCAATACAGAAGAAAATCCAAAAGGAGAGTGCAAGGCCATCAACATGGCCGAATTTTGGGAGGAAGGAGAGGCAGTGAACGCCACTGAGGAAGACCTCAATGGACGTCCACTGGCCTCCAATGAGTTCCCCAATGAGGAACCATGGGAATCTGAGGCTCAAAATGAGACCATAGAGATTCCATTGGACTTACTTCTGCCATTCATGAGCTCTGATGAGTATTCTTCCTCTGAAGAGGATGAGTATGTCACTGAAGAGCAAGTTGCTAAATACCTTGGAACAATCATGAAGTTAAATGACAAGTTATTTGGAAATGAGACTTGGGAGGATGAAGCTCCTTTGCTCACCAAAGAACTGGATAACTTGTCTAGGCAGAAACTGCCTCAAAAGAGACAGGATCCTGGGAAGTTTTCAATACCTTGTACCATAGGCACCATGACCTTCAAGAAGGCCTTGTGTGACTTAGGGTCAAGTGTAAACCTCATGCCTCTCTCTGTAATGGAGAAGTTAGGGATCCTTGAGGTGCAAGCTGCAAAAATCTCACTAGAGATGGCAGACAATTCAAGAAAACAAGCCTATGGACTTGTAGAGGATGTTCTGGTAAAAGTTGAAGACCATTACATCCCTACTGATTTCATAGTCCTAGAGACTGGGAAGTGCATGGATGAATCCATCATCCTTGGCAGACCCTTCCTAGCCACAGCAAAGGCTGTGATTGATGTTGATAGAGGAGAGTTGATCATTCAAGTGAATGAAGAATCCTTTGTGTTTGAGGCTCAAGGATATCCCTCTGTCACCATGGAGAGGAAGCATGAAGAGCTTCTCTCAAAACAGAGCCAAACAGAGCCCCCACAGTCAAACTCTAAGTTTGGTGTTGGGAGGCCACAACCAAACTCTAAGTTTGGTGTTGAACCCCCACATTCAAACTCTAAGTTTGGTGTTGGGAGGTTCCAACATGGCTCTGAGCATTTCTGAGGCTCCATGAGAGTCCTCTGTCAAGCTACTGACATTAAAGAAGCGCTTCTTGGGAGGCAACCCAATGTTATATTTTATCTATTTTCTTTTGTTATTTTATGTTTTTTGTAGGTTGATGATCATGAGAAGTCACAAAATCAATGAAAAAAGTAAAAATAGAATGAAAAGCAGAAAGAAAAAAACAGCACACCCTGGAGGAGAGCGTGCTGGCGTTTAAACGCCAGTGAGGCTAGCTGTTGGGCGTTTAACGCCCAGTCTGGCACCATTCTGGGCGTTTAACGCCAGAAAGGGGCACCAGACTGGCGTTAAACGCCAGAAAAGGGCAAGAAGCTGGCGTTAAACGCCAGAAATGGGCACCAGCCCGGCGTTTAACGCCAGAAATGGCTAAAAACGCATTTTTGCATGCCATTTGGTGCAGGATTGACTTTTCCTTGACACCTCAGGATCTGTGGACCCCACAGAATCCCCACCTACCCTACCACTCTCTCTCTCTCTCTTCTTCACCAATCACCTTAACACCTCTTCCCCAAAAACCCTTCACCTATCCAATCCCATCTTTCTCTTCACCACTCACATCCATCCTTCATAAAACCCCACCTACCTCACCCTTCAAATTCAAACCACTTTCCCTCCCACACCCACCTATACATGATCGAACCATGAGCCCCCCTCTCCTATATAAACCCATCTTCACTCCTTCATTTTCACACAACCTAAACACCACTTCTCCCCCTTTTTGGCCGCACACAAAGCCATTCCCTTCTTCCTCATTTCTTCTTCTTCTACTCTCTTCTTTCTTCTTTTGCTCGAGGACGAGCAAACCTTTTAAGTTTGGTGTGGTAAAAGCATTGCTTTTTGTTTTTCCATAACCATTTATGGCATCCAAGGCCGGAGAAACCTCTAGAAAGAGGAAAGGGAAGGCAAAAGCTTCCACCTCCGAGTCATGGGAGATGGAGAGATTCATCTCAAGGGTGCATCAAGACCACTTCTATGAAGTTGTTATCATGACCTCAAACCCGTGGCTAGGGGATGGTTGGAGTTCATTCAACGCTCAATCATTCCCACTAGCAACCGGTCCGAAGTTACTATAGACCGGGCTATCATGATTCATAGCATCATGATTGGAGAAGAAATAGAAGTTCATGAGGTTATAGCTCAAGAGCTTTATAAGGTGGCGGACAAGTCCTCTACCTTGGCAAGGTTAGCCTTCTCTCATCTCATTTGTCACCTCTGTTATTCAGTTGGAGTTGACATAGAAGGAGACACCCCCATTGATGAGGACAAGCCCATCACTAAGAAAAGGATGGAGCACACAAGAGATCCCACTCATCATGAGATCCCTGAGATTCCTCAAGGGATACACTTTCCTCCACAAAACTATTGGGAGCAACTAAACACCTCCCTAGGAGAATTGAGTTCCAACATGGGACAACTAAGGGTGGAGCATCAAGAACACTCCATCATCCTCCATGAAATTAGAGAAGATCAAAGAATCATGAGAGAGGAGCAACAAAGACAAGGAAGAGACATTGAGGAGCTCAAGCACTCCATAGGATCTTCAAGAGGAAGAACAAGCCGCCATCACTAAGGTGGACCCGTTCTTTAATCTCCTTGTTCTTTATTTTCTGTTTTTCAAATTTTAGTGCTTATGTTTATCTATGTTTGTGTCTTGTGATCATTAGTGTTTTAGTGTCTATGCCTTAAAGTTATGAATGTCCTATGAATCCATCACCTCTCTTAAAAAAAATGTTCTTAATTGAAAAAGAAAGAATTGCATGAATTTTGAATTTTATAACAGTTTGATTATTTTGATGTGGTGGCAACACTTTTGTTTTCTGAATGTATGCTTAACCAGTGCATATGTCTTTTGAATTTGTGGTTCATGAATGTTGGCTCTTGAAAGAATGATGAAAAAGGAGAAATGTTACTGAGGATCTGAAAAATCATAAAAAATGATTCTTGAAGCAAGAAAAAGCAATGAATACAAAAAAAAATTCGAAAAAAAAAGAGAAAAAGAAAGAAAAAGAAAGAAATAAAGTGTGATCCAAGGCAAAAAGAGTGTGCTTAAGAACCCTGGACACCTCTAGTTGGGGACTCTAGCAAAGCTAAGTCACAATCTGAAAAGGTTCACCCAATTATGTGTCTGTGGCATGTATGTATCCGGTGGTAATACTGGAAGACAGAGTGCTTTGGGCCACGGCCAAGACTCAATAAATAGCTATGTTCAAGAATCATCATACTTATCTAGGAGAATCAATAACACTATCTAGATTCTGAGTTCCTAAAGAAGCCAATCATTCTGAATTTCAAAGGATAGAGTGAGATGCAAAAACTGTTCAGAGGCAAAAAGCTAAAAGCCCCGCTCATCTAATTAATACTGATCTTCATAGATGTTTTTGGAATTCATTGCATATTCTCTTCTTTTTATCTTATTTGATTTTCAGTTGCTTGAGGACAAGCAACAATTTAAGTTTGGTGTTGTGATGAGCGGATAATTTGTACGCTTTTTGGCATTGTTTTTAGTATGTTTTTAGTATGTTCTAGTTAGTTTTTAGTATATTTTTATTAGTTTTTAGTTAAAATTCACTTTTCTGGACTTTACTATGAGTTTGTGTGTTTTTCTGTGATTTCAGGTATTTTCTGGCTGAAATTGAGGGACCTGAGCAAAAATCTGATTCAGAGACCAAAAAGGACTGCAGATGCTGTTGGATTCTGACCTCCCTACACTCGAAGTGGATTTTCGGGAGCTACAGAAGCCCAATTGGCGCGTTCTCAACGGCGTTGGAAAGTAGACATCCTGGGCTTTCCAGCAATATATGATAGTCTATACTTTGCCCAAGATTTGATGGCCCAAATCGGCGTTCAAAGTCACCCTCAGGAATTCCAGCGTTAAACGCCGGAACTGGCACAAGAATGGGAGTTAAACGCCCAAACTGGCACCAAAGCTGGCGTTTAACTCCAAGAAGAGTCTCTACACGAAAATGCTTCAATGCTCAGCCCAAGCACACACCAAGTGGGCCCGGAAGTGGATTTTTATGTCATTTACTCATATCTGTAAACCCTAGGCTACTAGTTTTCTATAAGTAGGACCTTTTACTATTGTAATCTCATCTTGGTTCTTCTGGTTCCCTCTCTGGGACCGAAGCCAATGATCACTCTTGTTCTTATGTATTTTCAACGGTGGAGTTTCTACACACCATAGATTAAGGTGTGGAGCTCTGCTGTACCTCGAGTATCAATGCAATTACTATTGTTCTTCTATTCAATTCCGCTTGTTCTTGTTCTAAGATATCACTTGTTCTTCAACTTGATGAATGTGATGATCCGTGACACTCATCATCATTCTCACCTATGAACGTGTGACTGACAACCACCTCCGTTCTACCTTTGATTGGGTGAATATCTCTTGGATTCCTGATACACGATGCATGGTTGATCGCCTGACAACCGAGCGCTCGCCTGACAAACGAGCCAGCCATTCCGTGAGATCAGAGTCTTCGTGGTATAGGCTAGAACTGATGGCGGCATTCAAGAGAATCCGGAAGGTCTAACCTTGTCTGTGGTATTCTGAGTAGGATTCAATGATTGAATGACTGTGACGTGCTTCAAACTCCTGAGGGCGGGGCGTTAGTGACAGACGCAAAAGAATCACTGGATTCTATTCCGGCCTGATCGAGAACCGACAGATGGATAGCCGTGCCGTGACAGGGTGCGTTGAACATTTCCACTGAGAGGATGGGAGGTAGCCATTGACAACGGTGAAACCCTTGCTTGAGCTTGCCATGGAAAGGAGTAAGAAGGATTGGATGAAGACAGTAGGAAAGCAGAGAGACGGAAGGGAAGGCATCTTCATACGCTTATCTGAAATTCCTACCAATGAATTACATAAGTATCTCTATCTTTATCCTTATGTTTTATTCGCATATCACCATACCCATTTGAGTTTGCCTGACTAAGATTTACAAGGTGACCATAGCTTGCTTCATACCAACAATCTCTGTGGGATCGACCCTTACTCGCGTAAGGTTTATTACTTGGACGACCCAGTACACTTGCTGGTTAGTTGTGCAAAGTTGTGTTTATGCCATGGTATTGAATACCAAGTTTTTGGATTCATTACCGGGGATTATTTGAGTTGTGAAAAGTATTGATCACAATTTCGTGCACCACATTTCCAGATTTCGCCTTCCCTCTTTGAAGCTTGCTGCTCTTTTCCAGGTTGGTACTAGCTTTTCTTACTTTTTTCTGTAGCTTCGTCTTGAATTTTGGTGAATGTTCTGGTTTTGCATGTTTGAACGTTTGGACCTTTTTGCGATCTTTTACTTGTTGCTGTGATATGCTTTTGATACTGGTAGAAAATCTACATCTGTTTCTTACTTTTGGAGATTGCTTCCTATCTGATCTTTGAAAAAAGGTTGCATCTTTAATGGTCCCGTGCTTTGTTGTTTTGGGAATGTTTTTGTTTGGTAGGCTTTGTAACGATTTGCTGTGTTTTTCTTTGATGAAAAGCGCTTGTTGTTTTGAATCCTTTTTGAGAAATGCTGGGATGTGATCTGTAGAGTATTTCTAGAAACCTTGCTTTATGGCTGCCTCCAAAGGATTCCCCAGGACTTTGGTTTGAGTCTTGGGATTTTCCTTTTCGTGGTTTCATCATCTGAGAAGTATTGATCGAGTTGTTTTCTCCCTATTCGAGATGTTTGTAGTAACCCCTATCTTCTTTTCTTACTTGTAGAATTTAGTTGGCCTCATGTCTTCTCGCAATAACATTGTAGAGATGTCTTCCAGAGTTCCCGAGGGGATGTCCGATTGGCTGGACTCCCTTGTTTTGTTGTGTGTTTCCGTTGTGGATGCTGAATTTTGCACAGAGCTGAGGAAGCGTCATAGGATTTGTGGTAACAATGCTCGCGAGGGTGATTACGAGCTTGTTGCTCCTGATTCTGATGAGAGGGTTTACTTTCCGACTTCCATTGAGAGGGAGCGTCCCTTCTTCTATGCCTATGAATACTTTTTCAGCCAGTTGAATGTTACTTTTCCTTTTACTGCTTTTGAAACCGACCTGTTGTGGTCGTGTAATATAGCTCCATCCCAGCTTCACCCCAATTTCTGGGGTTTTATTAAAATTTTTCAACTTCTCTGCCATGAACTAGATGTAACACCTTCCCAAATTCTGTTTCTTTACTTGTTTGTTTCTGCCAAACCTGGCGGTTCTTCAAAAAAGAAAGCTTCTTGGGTTTCTTTCCGGTCCGCCCAGGGCCATAAAGTGTTTGCAATGTATGATGAGTCCTTTAGGGACTTCAAGAACTACTTCTTTAGAGTTCGAGCTGTTGAGGGGGCCCACCCCTTTTTTCTTGATAAAAATGACGAGCCCTCCTTCCCTCTAGAGTGGCAGAAGGATGTAAGAGTGTCTCGCTATACTTGGGAGATGCTTGATGATGTCGAACGCGTTTTTGTGGTTGTTCTTGAGGATCTCTGGGGAAAACCACCTCATCTTGATACAAAAAGATTTTTGACTAATCCGTCCTTGGTTCGGACTGCTTTGGGTATTTGTTTGTCTATTTGTCTGACTTGTTTCTATACTTATTTCCTTTTTCTTCCTCTTTTGTAACACTTTGTCGTGGCTATTTTTGTGTTTGTAGAGATGTCAAAGAACAACGACTCTATGAAGGCCTTCAAAAGGGCAAAGAAGGCAACTGCTACTCTGAACATCTCGGCCAAGGTGGCCGGCGAGGGATCTTCACAGGTCCCCATGAAGCCTCCTGTGCCGAGTTCTCTTGGGTCGAGGAAAGTAATTCCTACTCCTCAGTTTCATTAGGTCGATCCTTCTCAGACTTCTGCTGCTGTTTCTGGTGCCCCACCCTTGAAAAAGCAAAAAACATCCGAGCCTTTTAACTTGGATGCCCCGGACTTTGATGCCATCGAGTTTGTTGACCAGCAAATTGCCCCCTATGGTGGGCTTTCCATGGACGACGTGTCACTTCTTCAGCATTTGGATTTTATCACTAAAAATAGTGTGAAGATGGCTCATATGGGTGCGGCTATTTTTCGAACAGTTCAGGGGATTCTGATTCATGCCACCAAATCTTTTATGGAGGAGGCCAAGTTAGAATTTGATCGGATCAAGGGTCTGAAGGAGGAGTTAGAGGTGAAGTTGGCAAAGGTGGAGAAGGAGCTGGAGGGTGAGAAGGCCAGCTCTATTGCCCTTGCTGCTTCTTTGAAGCTGGCTGAGGACATGGCACTGAAGCACAAGGATAGCTATGTCTCAGCTTACAAGGAGTTGATGCGTCTCCGGGATGATTTGGAGACTGCTCGGGTTAATTATGGTGAGCTTCAGAGTCATCTTGTGGGCAGCGTGACTGCCGCCTCCGAGAACCTGATGGAGCAGTTCTGGGTTGTCGCTCCTGATGCCGACTTGACTCTCATCAGTCTGGACAATGTCGTGAAGGATGGTAAGATTATCCCTGATGATCAAGATGATGATGATGCTGATCCTCCTCCAGTGCCTTCTCTTAAGGTGTGAACCTCCTCGGTTCCTCCCATTACGTCTGATCCGGACTGCCAGATCCTGAATCGGGATGATGGAACTGTAGATGCTGTGCCTCTTCAGACTCGTCCTCCTTTTCCCTGTACTGATGCTGCCGGGAAGGCTCCCAATCTTTAGCCGTTCTTTTTTCTGAATATTTTGTGTAAATAGCCCGGTTTTGTGGGATTTTTTGAACTTTGTTTTATTTGTTCTTCTTAACTGCTGACGCTTCTAGTTGTCTGCCTTGCAACTTTTTTGAAAAACAAAAGTAGCTTCCGAGGTTGGTATGTGGTGACCCCTTGAAGTTTTATCGTATTATGCATGATATCTGTTGAAATTTTGCTGTCTGGCCTGTTTGGGTTGCTTTCGTGTTTATCGTTTGTAGCTTGGATCCTTTTGAGGCCGTGCCTGTGGGGGGTCCGATTTGTTTCTCGGTTTCCTCGCTCTTGTTTGTATTTTTAGTACCTCATAACCGATTTCTTTATGTTGGTCCCCTTCTAAGTTATTTTTGTAATCCTCGTTCGCGGACTTTTTGTCAGGAATTACTTTCATAACTTATTTTTGTGGGAGACCGACTTCGTTAGGTCGATCTCTACTAAGTTATTTTTGTAATCCTCTTTCTTGGACCTTTGTTAGGTCTCTTTTAGGGATTACTTTTACAACTTGTTTTGTAGGAGACCGACTTCGTTAGGTCGATCTCTACTAAGTTGTTTTTGTAATCCTCTTTCTTGGACCTTTGTTAGGTCTCTTTCAGGGATTACTTTTACAACTTGTTTAGTGATAGGAGTCCGACTTGGTTGTATCGGTCTCCTTTAAGTTATTTTTCGTAGTCCTCTTTCTTGGATCTTTGTCAGGTCTCTTTCAGGGACTACTTGTATAACTTTTTTAGTGATAGGAGTCCGACTTGGTTGTATCGGTCTCCTTTAAGTTATTTTTCGTAGTCCTCTTTCTTGGATCTTTGTCAGATCTCTTTCAGGGACTACTTGTATAACTTTTTTAGTGATAGGAGTCCGACTTGGTTGTATCGGTCTCCTTTAAGTTATTTTTCGTAGTCCTCGTTCTTGGATCTTTGTCAGATCTCTTTCAGGGACTACTTGTATAACTTTTTTAGTGATAGGAGTTCGAGTTGGTTGTATCGGTCTCCTCTAAGTTATTTTTCGTAGTCCTCTTTCTTGGATCTTTGTCAGATCTCTTTCAGGGACTACTTGTATAACTTTTTTAGTGATAGGAGTTCGAGTTGGTTGTATCGGTCTCCTCTAAGTTATTTTTCGTAGTCCTCTTTCTTGGATCTTTGTCAGATCTCTTTCAGGGACTACTTGTATAACTTTTTTAGTGATAGGAGTCCGACTTGGTTGTATCGGTCTCCTCTAAGTTATTTTTCGTAGTCCTCTTTCTTGGATCTTTGTCAGGTCTCTTTTAGGGACTACTTGTATAACTTTTTTAGTGATAGGAGTCCGACTTGGTTGTATCGGTCTCCTTTAAGTTATTTTTCGTAGTCCTCTTTCTTGGATCTTTGTCAGATCTCTTTCAGGGACTACTTGTATAACTTTTTTAGTGATAGGAGTCCGACTTGGTTGTATCGGTCTCCTTTAAGTTATTTTTCGTAGTCCTCGTTCTTGGATCTTTGTCAGATCTCTTTCAGGGACTACTTGTATAACTTTTTTAGTGATAGGAGTTCAAGTTGGTTGTATCGGTCTCCTCTAAGTTATTTTTCGTAGTCCTCTTTCTTGGATCTTTGTCAGATCTCTTTCAGGGACTACTTGTATAACTTTTTTAGTGATAGGAGTCCGACTTGGTTGTATCGGTCTCCTCTAAGTTATTTTTCGTAGTCCTCTTTCTTGGATCTTTGTCAGATCTCTTTTTAGCGACTACTTGTATAACTTTTCGTTTTGGGCAGACTTTATTATGTCAGGCCCTTCTAAGTTAAAGTAATCCTCTTTAATAGGGTTGGCCAGACCTCTTTCCAGGGTTTACTTATAACTTGGGTTGACCTGGTCCGACTTCCGCACGTCGGCCAGTCTTTAAGTTATTATATTAGCTATCCGTAAGACCTCGTCAGGTTCTTTTTTGGATTGCTTTCAATAACTTCTTACATTATTCTGTGTTCATCTTTGCCGATTTGTAGAAAATGGTTGGCATCTTTAGATCGTCCTTTGGGTGAATCGCGTTTTCACCTTTATCGGACGATTATCTTTATCGTGGTCGGGCAGTGAATTTGTTTTTCACTTTCTGCCGACCTGTTGCTTTATAATCAGACGATGAATACTTCAGATTAATGCGTCTTGGACTCTTGTGGAATATCTAAATAAACTTTATTCAAAGAAAAAATGCAAATATATACATGTGAAAATTTTCTTATCCTTTAAGTCGGGCATGATCTAGATCTCAACATGGTGCCTCATTAAAAAACCTTTTCAGGAAAAAGAGCGCATCCATTTAGTGAGATCCTTGACCTTTTCTAACTGTAGTACCTTCTTAGGTTGCAGGCGTGCCATGATCGGGAAAGCTCTCGTCCTTCAAGCTCGGACAGTCTGTAGTAGCCCTTCCCAAGTACTTCTATGACTCGATAGGGTCCTTTCTAGTTTGCTGCCAGCTTCCCTTCTCCGGGTCGAGTTGTTCCAATGTCATTCCGGATTAGGATGAGATCATTCTCTGCAAAACTTCTCGGCACTACTTTTTGATTATATTTGGAAGCCATTCGGCGTTTTAGGGCTTCTTCCCTGATCCGAGCTCTTTCTTGGATTTCGGGTAACAAGTCGAGCTCTTCTATCTGAAGTTGGGAGTTTGCTCGTTCATTGTAATGGACTACTCGGGGAGATCCTTCCTCGATTTCTATCAGAATCATTGCCTCCGCTCCGTATGCTAGTCGGAATGGTGATTCCTTTGTAGTAGAATGGAGGGTTATGCGATACGCCCATAGGACTTGTGGAAGTTCCTCGGCCCAAGCTCCCTTTGCTTCTTGTAGCCTCTGCTTTAGTCCGGCCAATATGACTTTGTTGGCCGCTTCGGCTTGTCCATTGGCTTGGGGATGTTCAACGGAGGTGAACTGGTGTTTTATGTTCAAGTCGGCCACCAGTTTTCTGAAGCCTGCATCTGTAAATTGGGTCCCGTTGTCCGTGGTGATGGAGTATGGTATTCCGAACCTCGTAATAATGTTCCTATATAGGAATTTTCGACTTCTTTGAGCGGTGGCGTTGGCTAGGGGTTCTACCTCGATCCATTTTGTGAAATAGTCTACTCCTACTATGAGGAATTTTACTTGCCCCGATCCCTGTGGGAAGGGTCCGAGAAGGTCGAGTCCCCATTTCGCAAATGGCCAGGGTGAGGTCACGCTGATGAGCTTTTCTGGTGGAGCAATGTGAAAGTTGGCATGCTTCTGGCATGGTGGGCATGTCCTCACAAATTCTGTAGCCTCCTTTTGTAGAGTTGGCCAATAGAATCCCGCCCGGAATACTTTTTTGGTGAGAGCTTGCGCTCCAAGATGATTACCACAAATGCCGCTGTGCACTTCCTCCAGGACTTCCTTTGTGTTAGAAGTCGGTACGTATTTTAGTAAAGGTGTTGATATCCCTCTTTTGTATAGTGTGTTGTTTATGATAGTGTAGTACTGTGCCTCCCTTTTCAGCCTCTTTGCCTCCTTTTTATCTGTAGGGAGTGCTTCTGTTTTGAGGTAGTTTATTATGGGGGTCATGCATCCTTGATCCCAACCTATTATGGCTAGGATTTTTTCTTCTTCCGCTATTGACGGGTTCTGTAGTATCTCCTGGATGAGGCTTCTGTTGTTGCCCCCTGGTTTGGTGCTGGCTAATTTTGAAAGGGCGTCAGCTCGGGCATTTTGCTCACGAGGTATGTGATAGATCCTATATTCCCCGAGTTGTCCGAGTTGTTCTTTGGTTTTATCCAAATATTTTTTCATGGTCGGATCTTTGGCTTGGTAGCTTCCTGTTATTTGTGAGGTGATGACTTATGAGTCACTGTAGATGTTGAGTTTCCGAGCTCCAACCTCCCTGGCCAGCTTCAAACCTGCTAATAGTGCTTCGTATTCTGCCTGGTTGTTCGAGGCCGGGAATCCGAATTTAAGGGAAAGCTCAAGTTGAGTTCCTAGGTTGCTTTCGATTATCACGCCCGCACCGCTTCCTGTTTTATTCGAGGATCCGTCCACGTATATGTTCCATTCTATGGAGATTTCCGGGGTGTCTGTGAATTCTGCGATGAAGTCGGCCAGGTGCTGTGATTTGATGGCTATCCGCGCCTCGTATTGGAGGTCGAACTCAGACAACTCAATTGCCCATTGTAGGATTCTTCCTGCTAGATCTGTTTTCTGCAATATCCCTTTTATGGGTTGGTTGGTCCAAACTTTAATGGTATGCGCTTGGAAATATGGGCGAAGCCGCCGGGATGTGAGGATCAGAGCGTAGGCAAACTTTTCTATTTTCTGGTAGTTCAGCTCAGATCCTTGTAGCGTTTTGCTGATGAAGTAGACAGGTTCTTGCTCATGTTCGTCTTCTCTGACTAGTGCTGAGGCTATTTCCCGGCTCTCTACTACGAGATATAATATGAGCGGTTCTCCTTCTCGTGGCCGAGATAGGATAGGTGGCCGTCCTAAGAACTCTTTGAAGTCTGGGAAGGCTTGCTCATATTCTGTCGTCCACTCGAACTGTTTTTCCTTTCTTAAAGTAGCATAGAAGGGAAGAGATCTTATTGCAGCTCCTGCTAAGAATCGGGATAGAGCGGCCAGCCTCCCGTTGAGTTGTTGTACTTCTTTGACACAAGTTGGGCTTTTCATGTTGAGTATGGTTTGACACTTGTCTGGATTTGCTTCAATCCTCCTTTGTGTGAGCATGAAGCCCAAGAATTTGCCTGCTTCTACTGCGAAGGTGCATTTTGCGGGATTGAGCCGCATGTCGTGTTTCCTGATAGTGTAAAATACTTGAGCCAGGTCGGATAATAATGTATCTTTGCTTTGTGTCTTTATCAACATGTCGTCTACATAAACTTCCATGGTTTTCCCGATGTGATCTGAGAAAACTTTATTCATTAGCCTTTGATAAGTAGCTCCTGCGTTCTTGAGACCGAAAGGCATCACAATGTAACAGTAGTTTGCTTTCGGCGTTAGGAATGAGGTCTTTTCTTGATCTGGCGGATACATGGGGATTTGGTTGTACCCTGAATACGCGTCCATGAACGAGAGATACTTATATCCTAATGAAGCATCTACTAGAGCGTCGATGCTTGGGAGTGGGTAAGGGTCTTTTGGGCAGGCTTTGTTGAGGTCGGTGTAGTCGGTGCACATTCGCCACTTCCCATTTGACTTTTTCACCAAGACGACGTTTGCTAGCCATAGTGGGTATTTGACTTCCCTTATGAACCCGGCCTCTAGTAGCGCCTGTACTTGTTCTTCTACAACTTGAGCTCGTTCTGGTCTGAGTTTTCTTCGTCTTTGTTGTACCGGCCGGGATCCCGGGTAGATTGCCAATTTGTGGCTCATTAGTTCGGGATTAATGCCTGGCATGTCGGCAGCTTTCCATGCAAAGAGATCAACATTATCTTGTAGGAATCGTATTAGTGATTCCTTTGTGTCTCCTTTCAGGATCGTGCCAATATTAGTTGTTTTATCTGAGGTGTCTCCGATCTGGACTCTTTCTACTTCTCCTTCGGGTTGTGGTCGAAATTCTTCTCGCCTCTGAACTCCACCGAGCTCGATTATATGGAACTCTCCTCCTTCACCTCGGAGGTTTAAGCTTTCATTATAACAGCGACGTGCCATCTTTTAATCTGCCTTTATTGTAGCTATCCCTTCCGCAGTTGGAAATTTCATGCATAGATGTGGAGTTGAAACTATTGCACTGAGTTGATTTAACGTTGTCCGACCTATTAAGGCATTGTAGGCTGAGCTTACGTTGACCACGATGTAGTCGATCTTGAGTGTTCTGGATTGGTTCCCCTTCCCGAAGGTTGTATGCAACGATACGTATCCCAGTGGTTGAATTGAGGCATCTCCTAGTCCAAACAGGCTGTTCGGGTATGCTCTTAGCTCTTTTTCTTCTAGGCCGAGTTTGTCGAAGGCAGTTTTGAATAAGATGTCGGCAGAGCTTCCCTGGTCAATTAGTGTACGGTGAAGGTTGGCGTTTGCCAGTATGATCGTAATGACCATGGGGTCGTCGTATCCCGAGATGATTCCGGATGTGTCTTCTTTGGTAAACGTGATTGCTGGGATGTCTGGGGCTTCCTTTTTTCCTTCGACGTGGTATACCTCTTTGAGGTGTCGCTTGCGAGATGATTTGGAGATTCCTCCTCCAGCAAATCCACCGTGTATTACGTGAACGTGTCTTTCTGGCGTGCGAGGTGATCGTTCAGATCGTCCAACATCCTCATCCCTTCTTCTTTTTCTTGGTTCGTCATCCCGATTAGCCAAAAACCGATCTAATTTTCCTTCTCTTACTAGTTTTTCTATGACATTTTTCAAATCGAAGCATTCATTGGTGGAATGTCCTCGAAGTCGGTGATATTCACAGTATTCATTCTGATTTCTTCCTCCTCTTTTGCCTTTAAGTGGCCGAGCTGGAGGGATTTTCTCTGTATGGCAGACTTCTTTGTAAACATCTACCAAGGATACCCTAAGAGGAGTATAGTTATGATACTTTTTGATTTTCTCTCCGGAGCGATCCTCCTTTTTCTTGGATTCTTTGTCTCGGTAGGCCGAACCGAACCTTGAGGATTCGCCAAGTCGAGAATTTTCCTCCATGTTGATGTATTTCTGTGCCCATTCTTGTACTTCGTCTAAGGATGTCGGGTATTTCTTTGATATAGATTGGCTAAATGGTCCTTCTCGTAGGCCATTTATGAGGCCCATAATGGCAGCTTCTGTTGGAAGACTTTGTATGTCCATGCATGTTTTGTTGAATCTTTCCATGTAGTTGTGAAGGCTCTCCCGATCTCCTTGCTTGATCCCTAGTAGGCTAGGCGCGTGTTTGGCTTTGTCCTTTTGTATGGAGAATCGGGCCAGGAACTTCTTGGCCAGGTCGTCGAAACTCGAGATGGATTTTGGAGGTAGGTTGTCGAACCATTTAATGGCTGTCTTGGTGAGGGTTGTTGGAAAGGCTTTGCAGCGAACTGCATCTGAGGCATCAGTGAGGTACATTCTGCTTCTGAAGTTGCTGAGATGATGGTTGGGGTCCGAGGTGCTGTCATATAGAGTCATATCCGGAGGCTTGAAATCTTTCGGAATTTTGGTTTTCATAATTTCTCTGGTGAATGGATCTTGATCTTTCTGAGAACTATCCTCTGTGGATGGTCGAGTAGCTTTAGTTTTGAGATCAGCTTCGAGTTTTATAAGCTTATCTTCTAATTCTCGGCGCCGCCTTATCTCCCAGCGTAGATCTTCTTCTTTTTCACGTCGATGTTGGGCTTCTTTCTCAAGTTGCTCCAATCGATTTTGAAGTGCTTCTATTACTCCTGGATTTGATTAATTTTTGTCTCCGTTGGTTTCTGGAGTATCTTTGAGTATTGTGTCTGCGTTTTTATGCGGCGTTTTGTCTTCCAAACCTGAATCGTGGTCGTTGTCATGGTCATCCTCCATGTTAATGGGATGACTTCCAGTTTCCCCGGCAACGGCGCCAATGTTCCGAGGGTTACCTGAAACTGTAGGTCGATCTCGGATGAGATCTTCTGTGTTGGTCGGAGCCGACGTGTCCGGCAGGTGTACGGCGGCCGAGGCTGGTGTGTCCGACTTGTTGGACTTGGTGGTGGTGCTGATCCTTCGTCCCCGGAGGGTGGGGGGTACCTGCAAGGGACTCCGATGCTTAAGTTAGCAAGGGTATTAAGCAGGTATTGAGTAGAATCAGAGTATGAGTTATACCTGGGTGCTCCAGTGTATTTATAATGGTGAGATGTGACCTTCGTGGATAAGATAAGTTAGTTATCTTATGTTATCTTTATCTTATCTTTAAGTGAGGTCATCTTTAAGGGAACCGCCTTTATCTCTATGGGCTTGGGCTGCCCTTGGATTTGGGACGTGTTCCTCTATTTGGGCCTTTTGTTTGGGCTTTCCTGTGACTTGGCCGAGATCTTTTGAGAAGAGGTCGGGTTGTCCTGACCTGAAGAGGTCGGTCGCTTTGTCTGTAGAACATCCCGGGTCGGACAGCTCGACCCAGGGTATGAACATTAGGTGTTATAGAAATTGTGATCTCAATGGCACCAATAACTCGGTACACACAATTGTAATTTCAACTCTTTTTCACAACTTTGCACAACTAACCAGCAAGTGCATTGGGTCGTCCAAGTAATAAACCTTACGTGAGTAAGGATCGATCCCACAGAGATTGTTGGCTTGAAGCAAGCTATGGTCACCTTGTAAATCTCAGTCAGGCGGATTCAAATGGTTATGGAGTTTTGATAATTAAAATATAATAAATATAAAATAAAGATAGAGATACTTATGTAATTCATTGGTGGAAATTTCAGATAAGCATATGGAGATGCATTGTTCATTCTGAATCTCTGCTTTCCTATTGCCTTCATCCAATCCTTCATACTCCTTTCTATGGCAAGCTGTATGTTGGGTGTCACCGTTGTCAATGGCTACTTCCCGTCCTCTCAGTGAAAATGGTCCTCTACGGTTTCTGTATGGCTAATCAACTGTCGGATTTCTCGTCTCGGATTAAAAATACCATGCACAGATATCGTATGGCTAATCAGCTGTTGGTTCTCGATCGTGTAGGAATAGGATTTACTATCCTTTTGTGTTTGTCACTACGCCCTACAGTCGCGAGTTTGAAGCTCGTCATAGTCATCCCTTCCCAAATCCTATTCGGAATACCACAGACAAGGTTTAGACTTTTCGGATCTCGGGAATGCTGCCAATGGATTCTAGCCTATACCACGAAGATTCTAATCTCAGATTCAGATGCCCCATTGTCAGAGGGGAGTCGATGTGAATTGTTGATTAGAAACCCAAGAGATATACATTCAAGCTTGTTTTCATGTAGAACGGAAGTGGTTGTCAATCACGCGTTCATGAGTGAGAATGGTGATGAGTGTCACATAATCATCACATTCATCATGTTCTTGTGTGCGAATGAATATCTTAGAATAAGAATAAGCATGAATTAAATAGAAGAACAATAGTACTTTGTATTAATACTCGAGAAACAGCAGAGCTCCACATCTTAATCTATGGTGTGTAGAAACTCCACCGTTAAAAATACATAAGTGATGATAGTATTCATTGGCTTCGGCCCCAGAGAGGGAACCAGAATAACCAAGACCTCGGTCTAAGGACTAAACATCCAAAGATGTGAGTACACTAGTAAAAAGTCCTATTTATACTAAACTAGTTACTAGGGTTACAGAAATAAGTAAATGATGCAGAAATCCACTTCCGGGCCCACTTGGTGTGTGTTTGGGCTGAGCATTGAAGCTTTCGTATGTAGAGACATCTCTTGGAGTTAAACACCAGTTTGTAACTTGTTTCTGGCGTTTGACTCTAGCTTGCAACTTGTTTCTGGCATTTAACGCCAGAATAGCGCAGAAAGCTGGCGTTGAACGCCAGTTTGCATTGTCTAAACTCGGGAAAAGTATGGACTATTATATATTGCTGGAAAGCCCTGGATGTCCACTTTCCAACGCAATTGAGAGCGCGCCATTCAGGTTTTTGTAGCTCGAAAAATTTCATTTTGAGTGCAGGGAGGTCAGAATCCAACAGCATCAACAGCCCTTTTTCAGCCTCTGAATCAGATTTTTGCTCAGGTCCCTCAATTTCAGCCAGAAAATACCTGAAATCATAGAAACATACACAAACTCATAGTAAAGTTTAGAAATGTGAATTTTGCTTAAAAACTAATAAAAATATACTAAAAAGTGAATAAAACATACTAAAAACTATATGAAAATAATGCCAAAAAGCGTATAAATTATCCACTCATCAAGTGGTCAGTCAAATCAAGACATGCGCGATCTATTGTTAATGTAAGGAAACTAGATATGGTAATCTTATTGTAATGTATGTGACCAATTAATGTTTCAAGTTTCAGAAAATAGAAAGAAGGTTAGAATAGATAAAAGATCCACACCAAAGGCTGCAAGTACTGCAAGAGGTAAGCTATTCCTAAAATTTGAAACTTATATTACACAAAAACTACAAATGGTTTTGTAGGGTTAAGAAATTTTGGTATATGTACTTCTTCTGGGAGCCTATGAGAATATTATTTTGGTTCTGTGTAATAGGATCATATAACAAAACATCAGGTGATGGAATAGGAAGGGATGCCAGAGAAAGCAAAGGTATATTATGGATTTCAATTATTGGGGTCATGTGGGAAGTATCGTCAACTATTAACATAATTTGAAATAGCATGAAGATACTAAGTAATATTGAATTTCAAAGATTATTTGCATATGGGTGATGCAATTCATGAATGTCAATTCTGTCATGCGCTATTTTGGTACGATGAAAGGTCAAGAAAACACTATAATATAAGTGAACCCAAGTATACACTCTTTTGTAGAGGAGGATAGGTTGAAATACCACAACTACAAGATTCTCCAAATCTTTTATACGACTTATTGTACGCTGATGGGATTAAAAGCAAACATTTTCAAGAAAACATTAGAAGTTACAACAGTATGTTCCAATTCACTTCAATAGGTGCAAAGATTGACCGAAGTGTAAATTCTTCAAGGGGACCACCTACTTTTATATTGTATGGAGAGAATTACCATTTGATGGGTAGTCTTTTACCTCCAGAAGGCTGCACTACAAAATTTGCTCAGCTATATATTTTTGATACTCAAAATGAGGTCTCGAATCGAATGTCAGTTATACGGTATGACACAAACCTAACTTCTGAAATACAAACTACATAGTATTTTAGAATACGATACATTTTTGTGCAAAACTGTTTCTATTTTTATTCAACTTAATCTTAGGATGTGCTCTTTTTGTAACACCCTACCATACAGAGTCTTATGCTTAAGTCATAAAACTGAGGTGGCAAGATATTATGACCTCTAAAAATAAATAAATATATATATATTAATATAGTTGAAAAAATTTTATATCTAGGAGACTTTGAAGGAAAGGGAAAAAAACAAAAGTCGCAACGCTCACGTAAACGAAAAATTTGCATACAAAGAAACATAAGATATATGTATATGAATAATAAAAAGAGAGTGTCAAAGATATAATTAACAAAGATTCCAAATCGGTTTGCGAAGATAAACCGTCCAGAGCATATATATATATATATATGAAAGAATACCAAAATGACCAAAAGCAGAAAAATGACAACTTGTTTCTCCGAGTCAACCTCTAAGAGGGACAAACATAAAATAAAAGGTGGAGAATCTATATACATATATAAATATAAACAAAAATACACCCCTGAGTCCCAAGAGTTCTTCGCTTCATTAGAGTATCCAGAATACAGAGTGATGCTTCTCAACATGCATCTGAAAAATCACGAAAGATGTATGGGGTGAGAATCGGAAGTTCTCAGTATGGTTAAGGTACCCACATATATAATAAATAAGGTCCCGGGAAGGCCAGAGGCGATCCTAAGGTACTTAAGGTTCTAACTCAATCCTAACTTAATCTCTCAAATTACAATTCACTCACTGTCTCATAAAAATCTAACTCTACAATGTACCTTCTACCTCCTTTGACCCTCCAAATTCACCAGTGCACAAATAAACAATACAAGTAAAGGCAAACACAATTAGAGTACATGTAATGCAAGTAGCAAGTATCACAATTAGGCATACTAATTCACATAGGCACTCCAAATTAATGCACAAACAAGCAAATTAAACATATGCACATGATGCATGCCTATCCTACGACTTATTATATCATCTGTCGGTTATATAGCCAACCTTACACGTCCTGGTAGCTAACCATGGACAGAAACACCTATACAGAGCAAGTGAGTTTGAGCTACAACCTCCTTGCTACTATCTGCTTAACCCAAAGCCAGTGGAATAACCACTACTGTGACTACTACTCAAGTGGGTGTTTAGAAGCTCAACTTGGAGCAAGTGGAATAATCCATTACTACTGCTACTACCCAGGCATCACAATCACTAATCTGGAGCAAGCGGGACAAACTACTATCCTTGCTACTATCCAGGTATCTCAAACATACATTCAAACAGTTTAAATCAAGCATCATCGTTATCAAATCTCAAACATTAACCTCGAGTAAGCAGGACAAACCACCATCCTTGCTACTACTCAGGTATCACAAACATACATTCATTCAAAAATCCATAATTAAATTCATTTCTCATAACTCTTCTTCCCTATCTCAAACCCGGAGCAAGTGGACATCGCCACTGCTTACTACCCGGGGTCACAATCACTTTTTCACAAACACATCAAACCTCAATTCCAAAACCTTCAAAAATCCCAACCCCTTTAAAACTTACTAAGACCCACCATAGTAACTCAAAACGAAACTTAACTACATCACATAAGTCCTCAATACACTAATTTACCATCTCCATCAAGTTTTCAATCCAACAACCCAAGTTCAACACAACATGTTTAATATACATCATCATGATCATAACCAACAATTTCAAGTTCAATATAACAATATACATACTCATCAATACCTATATCATCATACACTTCAAATATCATCTTTCCACCATCATCAATTTCCCTCATGACCAACAATCATCAATCAAACATAACACATCAACTAATATAATATGTATCAAACACAATATTCAACTTATCCTAGGTCGTCTAACCTAAGTTTTCACGACACCGTACATATTATATACGAGAAACCAAAATCATACCTTGGCTAATTTCTCCCCAAGCTCAAACATCTCAATTCAAGCCTCCAAGGTTCCAAATCAAGTGTTATAGGTTCCAGCCACCAAAAGCTCCAATTCAAGTATACCGCACTTCACCAATTTGACTTCAATTTCACATATATACAACCTAATGTCGTATAATTCCATATACATACAAATTTTCAATATCCTAATCTCATGAAATTGAAAAATTAGAAGGAAATTAATGATTCCTTACCTTACCCATGGATTAATTGGACAAAACTCAACAATTATCCACCGCTAGAGTATCCCTAAACCATCAAAATAACCAAAATCACTCAATACTCACACCAAAATGTGAATTTAGAAAGTAGAAAAGAAACTGGGCACAATATATAGAGTTTCTTACCATTTTATTCGAATAAAAATGAAGAGGACTTTGAGACGAACGCGTGGCCACTGACGGCTCGTCAATCAAAGTTCCGGATTGAAAGTTACGTGGATTTGAAGATTGAAATTGGAACCTAAGGTTTGCTAATGAGGTTTCTTCCCCTCTCTGAATTTTCCACCGTGAAACATGATAAGGAAGAAAGAAGGGCTGTTGCCCTTTAAGTGGGGGTGAAATTGGATTAGGCCTTGGCCCGTTTTAGGTTCGGTTTATCCAGTTTGGTCTGTTTGGCCCAATCTTATGCCAAATTCTTTAAAATTAGCGCCAAAATTCATATTTTAATTAATCCTATCTCATTAAAATATAAAATTATATTTTCTAATTTATTTAATTAATAATTAATTTATTAACTAATTATTCACTAATTACTCGGAGTTTATATTTAGCACATGACAAAAAAAATTTGCCAATTTTTTTTTTATAAAAAATGATACATCACATTTCTTCGCTCCTAAAGTTAAAACAAAGCTGCAAAAGCTACTTTGTGAAGCTACTAATCCATGATACATAACAATGTCTGAAATTCTTAGGTAAACAACTGAATATGTGTAATGACTTAAGGTGGCGATTATAGTATCATTTCCTCCTATTATATACCTCATCTAATAAAAAAGAGAGAAAGAAAAACCAAAGCCTATTCCACCATTTGCTAGAAATGAATTATACCTTCACCAGTAAACTTACCAACATCAAAACAAAGTTATATTGACTAGATTCATATATGTTTCCAAGATTAACTTTTCCAAGCAAAACTAGTACAGTTGATAGTTATTAGCTCAAGCCAAAAAAGTTAATTAGGCTTTTAAATTTGAATTTAACACTTCTTTTACATACCTTAGATTATATTCATTTAAAATTATTAACTTAAAAATCTTGAAGATTAGGAAACATAATATTTCAATTTTGAAAATGATAAATTAAAGCAAAATTAATTTGATAATTTTAAATTTTAATTTATAATAATGATGTCAAGTTAATGGATGAGAATTTTTACACATCTGAATAAATTTACAATTATTTATGTCTCTTGACTTAATTATTTTAAATTTTTTAGAGAAATATAATAAAATAATTTTATAATTTACTTTTTATTATTTTTATAATATCATGTAAGTAACAAACACAATTGCTTCAATCCTGTTGTCACTTACTTTTGAGTTTCGTTATTCTTTGTAGATCTACATTTAACATAAGAAGAGTTAAAGAATTTTACTCTCATTGATATTAAGAACAAATTGAAAAGTTACAATAAGAGTCTTGGGGACTTCCCATCTATGCCAGTCCCGGATGTCGAATTAACTTCCAGTGCTTTGATGACTAAGGGGGTTAATAGCCTAATATGTGATGAGCTTCGTTATGTCAGATGTACATTAGCAGAAGAGCATAACAATCTCTTGGGTCAGCTGACAAATGAGCAGAAATATGTATATGATAAAGTAATGGATGCTGTAACCAAAAAGAAAGGCGGAGTTTTCTTCTTATATGGTTATGGTGGTACAGGAAAAATATTCGTTTGGAAGACATTGGCATCTGGGTTGAGATCAGAAGGGAAGATTGTTTTGACAGTTGCATCAAGTGGAATTGTTTCTCTTCTACTACCCAGTGGCAGGACAGCCCACTCACGGTTTGCAATCTCCCTTAATTCGGATGAGTTTTCAATATGCAACATAAAACAAAGGAGTCCACTTGTAGATTTGTTGATTAAAACTAAACTTATTATTTAGGACGAAGCCCCTGTGGTTCACAAACATTGCATTGAAGTACTTGACAGGACAATGTGAGACATATTAAGGTTTACTAATGTAAACAGTCTTAATAAACCATTTGGAGGGAAGACAATTGTCTTTGGGGGTGACTTTAGGCAGATACTACCGGTTATACCAAAAGGTAGTAGACAAGACATTGTATATGCCACAATAAATTCGCCTTACATTTGGGATAGTTGCAAGTTATTGATGCTAACTAAAAACATGCGTCTACAAGCGGGAGGCAGCAATGCAAGGTCCGCAAAAATAAAGGAATTTGCAGATTGGATATTAAGCATTGGAGATGGAAGATGTGGAACATCTCTAGATGGAGTTGATAAAGTTAAAATTCCAGATGACATCCTCATAAATGAGTCAGATGATCCTATATTTGCTATTTGTAAGGCAACTTATCTGGAGATGTGGGAAAGAACAAACAGTGATTTTCAAGTTGAGGAGCATGCTATTCTGGCACATACCTTGCAATTGGTGGACGAAATTAATAGCTACAGGATGAATTTGAATCCTGCCGAAGCACAAACTTATTACAGCAGTGACAAAGCGTGTCCAATAGAGAACAACAATGACATTCTGGCATCAGTACACACTCCTGAATTCTTAAACATAATTAGGTGTTCGGGCATGCCAAACCATGAGTTAACAGTCAAGGTAGGGACACCTATTATATTACTAAGGAACATTGACCATTCTGCTGGACTATGCAATGGTACTTGGTTGGTTGTTACTAAGCTTGGTAAACACATAATAGAAGCAAAAAGTATCTCAGGAAAAAATACAGGTCAAAAAGTATTCATCCCTAGAAAATGAATCTAAGTCCTTTTAACCATAGGATACCATTCAAGTTTCAAAGGAGATAGTTTTCTATTATGGCTTCTTATGCAATGACGATCAACAAGAATCAGGATCAATTATTATCAAAAGTTGGTTTGATTATAAGGAAGCCAGTATTTACGCATGGTCAATTATATGTTGCAGTTTCAAGAGTTACAAATAGGAAGGGGCTTAAGATATTATTATGCCATGATGAGGACAAAAGCAATGAAATAGACAATGTGGTATACAAAGAAGTATTTAGGAATCTCGGTTAAAGATGGTAAAATAATGGAGTTGCTGAAAACTCACCATTTTAGGTAATTATTTTTTAAGTGTAATTTTTTCTCGTAGTTATGATTTATTTTTAAGGACTATTTAGTATGTGCTTCCAGAAAGTTATTATGAACAATTGGCTAATATTGTGATGATTATTGAGAAATATATATGTTCTAAAAAGAATGTGAAAGATGGATTTAATAGGCTCAATACCAGTCAATGTAATGTAGCTTATGTCTTATCTAACTTGCTTTGATTTATAAAGAGATAAATCATGCATTGGGCATTACGATTAGGATTAATTTTCTAATTACAACACAACACATGGTTAGTATTGAGTAAGAACATATGTTAGTGTAATAAAACTAATTTTGAGAACTATATTATTAAATACCTTAATTTTAAGTTAATTTTAAAGTCGAAAGAAGTTAATATTGTGATTCACTTTATAAATACGACAGATAGACATTCATGGGAAAGAACAGAGACAACAAACTCTTATACACCCCACAAAACACAAAATATACTATTATTGTATTTGTATGATAGCTATCAAATCAGTAAGCATAGACCATAATTAACTTAATTTATTTATCAATCATTAATATAAGCCACGGAATATGAAAGCAAGCATTTGATAGTGATTTCAGGAGACTCATCATCAAATTGAATAGCTTATTTCATCACAGATTAAAATGATTGACCCTCAAATGTAAAAAGTTAACAATGGCAAATCAATAGAAATGGAGACCCGAAAGGAAAGTGAACGAAAGCTAATCACATTTAGAATATATAAAGCTGCATGGAGGAATAAATTAGTCTATCAAAGATGAGAGATGTCACCTCTTCTTCTGCCTTCAAAAACATCCTCAGATGCTCACTTTGTTGAAGTTTAGGATGTGATGCTATCCTATTTACAAATAGGTCTAATACTTGCCGCTTCATCTCAATAAATTCAGCACTGAAACGAATTTTTCTTCTGCAGTAATAAACCATGACATGTGAAACTTCAGAACACCTTTAAAATGAATATTCAACGGGAATGAACAAGTCATTATCTAAGTAAGTTATGATCATGATCAAACTGTTCTTATGATGACCATAGTTATTTACTAGAATATATTTCAAATAGGGACCTTCAACTTAATTGTTGAACACAACCTACTTTTTTTAATGCTAGAATTTTCACTACTAAAAATACTTCAGTTAAAATATTCTCATTACTACAATTAAGAAGGCAAATTTAAGTAATTAACTTCTGAAAATTAATATAAACAAGAAGATGATGCATTTAAAGAATCAAACTAAAGGTGCCATAAGCACGCATTCCAATGATGATCCTTTTGTGGGATAAATAAGATTATTTACATCATCCTGGAGCTGATCATTAAGTTTAGGACTTTAAGCATTTATTTGCAAAATGATATAAGAGGTCAAATTATATTGGTTATTTTAAACTGTCAATATAAAAAAAATAAATTCATAATATATCTAAATGAAAGTTTCTTAAAACCTACTAAGGAACTTCAATAATAAATGTAAAAGGATTTATATGTTACCTTTGCTGTGAGAATAATCTCTCTAAGTAGACCAAATGTATTGTTTTGAAATATATGTCATACTATGTTACACCTCCATGGAAGTTTGATATCTATGAATAACACTAAAACTTCCAATAAAGGAATAGTTGTTATACTAGATCCCTCAGGAGCCAATAAAAATTGAACTTTCAACTAATTCCTGTCCAATGAAAAAAATTAGGTAAGATAGCACAAGAAATTTGAAAACAAGCGATACATAGAAAAGTTTATCAACCAAACAAAAAAGACATTTTAAAACTAATGCTTCAAAAGAAATAGTATAGCAACATCAAAAACCAAGTTGAACATCTTTCAAAAGGTTCCATAACAAGTACGATTTTCAGGTTATGTCACAACATACATACAAATCAACTAATATTGAAGCACGAATAGAAGTAATGTTGCCCCATTCTGACCATATATGCATGTTATATTCGAAACTCCTATAGAAAGTAATGAACTTAAATTAAGCCAATGATTCCTACCTATTCTGATGTAAGGATCGAATACAAGTATATACCAATGGCTTCACCCGGTAGTTGGCCAGAAGACAAGTAGAAGAGTAATCTAAATCAGGAAAAAGCCCCACAACATCCCCTGCTGCATATATTTTCATTAGTTTCAACCCCAACAGTACATATTACAGAAACAACAAGGATGTAGGCATATGTTCTTTTTGTCTGTGTATTCTAGTGATTGTTCTTTCATTTAAACTCATCGAAAAATGCAAGAAGAACAATTAATTTTAGAAAGTTGTGAAGATTATCATTAATTATATTATTGGTCAAGAAGACTTATGAAAATATGGGTGGGTTTATAGCTTTTTGTTAATGTTGTTTTGGAAAGTTTCCTTTATAGAAGTGTGGTCTTTGCCACCATGACGTCGGGATTTTTGCCAGTAAAGAATTTCATAAAAAACAGTCGCGTTGTAGATATAGTCTCTAACCGACAGAAATCCCTTCGTACAAACGTTTTGGTTGTCACAAGTAACAAACCCCTAAATAAATTGTTAACCGAGTATTTAAACCTCGGGTCGTCTTCTCAAGGAATTGCAGGGAGGTATGTTCTTATTATTGGTTATGAAAAGGGTAAAATTGGGGTTTTGAGAGTGAAGAATAAATATGGCAAATAAATTAAATGGCAATCAAAATAAATAAATACTGTAAAGCAACTTTTGGCAAGATGAGAGAAATTAGAAGTCCAACTTAGTTATCCCTCTCAACAATAATAAAAGTTGTATCTTAATTCCACTTTGTTAACCTTTGAAGCAAGGTAAGTCAAGGGACTAATTAGTTTGACCTTCGAATCTTATTTATTTCCTAAGAAAAAGTTGGGATAATTGAAGTTCAGTTCAATTAGCAAGATAACGATTATCAATTACACTGAGTTAGATAACTGTTGAGTTACTGATTTCTTAACCAAGACCAAAAGGGAAAAAAGTAAATTGTTGGAATAAAATATCTTCAGATTGGAAGCAATGGTAACGTAAATAAAAGCAAGCAATCATAAACTGAAAATACCTCAATTATCATTAATTCAGACAATAATCTGTGACATGGAAGAATTCATAAATTAAATTATAAAAATAAATAATTAACACAAATGCCGGAATAACTAAATAAAGTGAAAAGTAATCTTAAAACAAAGGAATATAAAACCTGGATCGAGAGTCACTCTTAAAAACAAAAAGAAGTCCTAAATCCTAAGAGAGAGAGGAGAGAACCTCCCTCAAAACTAAATCTAAATCATGAAAAGTGAATTATGAAAAGCCTCTCCATGAATGGATGCATTCCTCCACTTTATAGCCTCTAGTCTATGCTGTCTGTACTTGGATCTGGGCCAAAAAGGGCTTCAAAAATCGCTGGGGCGTATTCTGTAAATTCTGATTCATGGCCTCTGTCACGCGGTCGCGTCATTCGGAGCTTTTCCTTGCCACGCGGTCGCGTCAGTCACGCTTCCGTGTCGTATGCGTTCTGCTTAAGGCGCGCGGTCACATCAGTCATGCGGCCGTGTCGCTGCATCTTTGCTTCTGGCACGCGATCGCGTCATCCATGCGGTCGTGTGGATACTAGTTTCCTTAAAGCTCCGTTTTGCCTTCTCCTTCCATTTTGTATGTTTCCTTTTTTCATCCTTTAAGTCATTCTGCCTTAGAAAATCTGAAACTACTCAACACACTAATCACGGCATCGAATGGAAATAAAGGTAATTAAAATAATTAATTTTAAAGCCTAGGAAACATGTTTTTCGCATACATCACGTAATAAGGAAGGGAAAGTAAAACCATGCAATTAATGTGAATAAGTAGGTGAAGGATTATATAAATCACTAAAATTAAGCACAAAAGAACTCATGAAATATGGGTTTATTACACCACTATAGATGAATTGTTAAAACATGAAGATTAATCTAAATATTTTTATAATAAATTACTCTCATCAATTGAGTTTGAACAATCTTTCAAAATTACAGTAGAGAGTTGCACAACATCTAAAAAACAAGAATCAAATCTCTATTAGGCAGATCATTTAACATTGTACATAGTCAAACCAAAGCTTGGTAGATTTATTAGTTACCTGGATGGGAAAAATACTTGCTCATTGACTCATAAATGAAAGCAGCTTGAGTTCAGAAGCATAGGCATTTTTATGGTAACTCGATGGCATTCTTGCACGGTTCAAAAAAGGCGCACGAGTGCCTAATTTGTCACAAGACTTTTCTAACGGGACAGGCGTTAAGCGGACATGAGAGGTGCCACCACCACGGCGGCACGCCCGGAGTTTAAGCGGTGTTATAATAGAGGAAGGTGTCGGATATACTCACACCGCTTTTAGCTATCGTGAATTCTCACCCGTTTCATTGTTGATCTGGAAACGAAATGGTAGCTGCAGCACATTATGTATATGAGCTGAGTTTAACATTTTTTTGGGAGGAGGTGGTGGTTGGCGGCCAGTAAGTAATTTAAACTCTTACTCTTTTTTGGAAAGAATCAGTAGAATTTCACATTAACTCCTTCTGATTAGTTAAAGCACATTAAACGTCTCCCTCTCAGTTTAATTGGTGCATATTTAATGTCTCTCTCTTCATTTGAATATTCAACTTTTAATTAACTGCCAAAGTTAATGTAACGGTCATATGTTAATTTGGTAACCAAAAATTCAGCTTATGCATTTGTGGATTTCAAAGAAAAAGCATAAAGTATAAAAAAGTGCATTTGTTGATTAAATTTTTTTAATATATTAACATATTAATAATAATTATATTTTATACAAATATAAAAAATATTTAATACACAAATAATATTTCTGCATGTGTGTTGTATTTTAATTAATCTATTTATTTTTTATTTTTTTACTAAAATATTAATTTTTTTAAATAACACACAACATATTAAGGTATATACTAGTATTTATTTTTTTTATATAAGCGATGTAGGACTTTAAAAGATACCCTCAATTATTCAAGTTATACTTATAAATTATAATATAATATTCATATAAATATTAATTACATATTATAGTAGAACAATAGTGTAGTATATTAAATATTGATTATATATTTATTATAAAAATATAATAATTTTTATAATAGAATAATATTATTATTGTAATTATAAAATCAAATAAATTTAATTGTGTAGTACAAAGAGTTCTAATATTAAGAAGTCCATAACCAGGGAGGTATGACCTTCATTATAAAATAGTCCGCGCATATACGTGGATGATACACTAGTTAGATTGAATGGGACATAAGTTGGTGGTAGAGAGGACCTTCTTTTTGGAGACAATTTTGAAAGTCTTGGTGGTGCATTAACTTATATGAAAAAAAAACTCCTTAGATAAGAATGAGTATTCACAACAAATCATTATGTCAAATATTTACATACCTGTTGAAAATCTTCTGGCTCAGAGATAGTGAATTGAGATAGATCAATCTTCACAGACTAGACCTCATGAGCTACAACAATAATAGGTGGTGCATTCATAGGAGCACGATCAGCTGGATTATTGTCTCCAACACCCTCTTCCCATGAGAGGGAGACTGCTCAGATGGTTGCTCAGTTATAGAGATACTTGCATCACTTTGTTTGCTCTTAATAACAACATTAGCCACTTTTTTCTGTTTGTAATCTTGTTTTATGTGCCTCTTCTTATCAAAGAAACTACATGTGAATGATCTAAGATGTTTTTTCTTATGTATGTTGTCTTCACTGGTGGCATCAGATTTACAGGCAGGTTTAGCTTTTTTAGATCCTCCACCATTTTTATCTACCTCCATTCTTCTCTTCATCTGAAACTTTTCTAGTTTTTTCTTAATTTTAAGTGTTTGGAGTATGTTATATTCATCAGCTTTTTTTCACAATGGTTGACTAGAAATTAGGTTGATATGTTTATTGTAGGTTTTTTTTATATGCCTCTATTATTAGTCATTTATGGCAAAATTTTTCTAGTGGCATGTTGACCATAGATAGAACAACACATGCATGTACACAAGAAATACTTGCATATGATAAGCAATTAACATATATTAGCATCAATTTGACAGTAATTATTTGAAAAAAGTATTCCAATAATAATTAGACTAATGGTATCTGTGAGCATCCAAAATTGGCAAGTATATAATCTTTTCTCTTAAGTCTACCACATGATTAGTAAGGTGCCCAATAACCTCAAACTTATCATGTTCGTTATCTTCTGTCCATATTGATTTTCACATCTTATACTCTTTTCTTACCTTCTCCAATCTACTCTTAATCACTGGTGTGAGGAACCCAGCATGATTGTTCAATGTCACTTTGTTTTTGGCTATGGTTCTCATCACAAACATTCTCACATCCTCAAGAAGTGTTATGATAAGCTTTGTTCTTAACTCCTTAATCTTAGCATTGAACGTCTCACATGCATTGTTGTATATGTTGTCCAATTTGGATTTGTGACTAAACTGACTCCCAGTCCATGCTTCTCTGGGCCATTTGTTTAGGTAAGTCCAATCATCTTTATTTAGTTTTTTATTTTCTTCATATTGTCCTTAAATTTCTGATAGGTTGTAGCGTTGGTACACTCTCACAACAGTTCTCTAAGTTGAAGATCCTTGCAATTTTTGTTAAAATTTCTCCACAAATATCAAACACAGAAGTGATATACATACCAGGCATCACCTCTTGTATTGCTGGTATGAGTCCCTGCCAATAGAAAAATAGAATGTAACCATGTAGATAGTTATTATTTCTCCCAAATTTAACAACACTTTCCCATAAATATATATGATGGTTAGCATTTTGGCCAATTGCTAAAAGGATTTGACTACCAAACTGAGTCTTCGGGAAGGCACCATTTAAGCCAATCAAGGTACGGCAGCTAGCTTTAAATTCTTTGTTATATTTGTTTAAGTAGATATACATTTTCTTAAACATCACTTCTCCATTTAGTTGATGTATTGTTGATATCTGGATGGTTAATACGAGATTGGTCTTTAACAGTGCTAACCCATAGTGTCTGACCATCTTATATTGCTCACATTCATCCCCATATATAATACTCCTAGCATCCATCAGAGCCCTTGAAATGGAGTTCTTGTTTAGGGTGAGATCAAATTTTGTCTTATTTGGATATTTTCTCACCTTCTTTACAAATTTACTACACACCTAAATTTCTATTAGCAGTTATATTTCTATGCTTTATAGGACAGGTGTGATCATTGTTAAAAGTTTTTATTTGCCAACAAGTGTCCCCTTGATCACGTAAGGCATAAACCACACATGGACACTCCTCACTTTACAAACACCCATGTAACTAATGTTAATTTTTTTAGCCTTATACGCCTACCTTGTTGAATTGTGTACTCCCTCACAGCTTTCATGAATTTTCACTTGGTGTTGAACTTCATATCAATCTTAAGGTGTAATTCTCCAAATCTTGAACCCTCTCTAAAAATTGGACATGCATCATCAAAATGAACTTCATCAAGCTCATCTTCTGAATTTGGATGAGTCTTCATCTCCTCTGAGTCCCATGAATTAGTCCCATCCGAGTCGACTCCAGGATCAAGACCATAGTCAACACCCTCGGTACCATGACCTAGAAATCCAAGGTCCACCTCCTCATCACTTACTTCCTCTACCAATGCATCATTATCAACTAGTATTTTTTTTTTCTTTTCTTTTGAAAGTGCAGATACAATCCTCTCTTTCTGGACTTTCTAGCCCCGCCTACCACTCTTCACCTCTTTACCTCCATCATCATCTTCAATGGAACTCTTATCTAATCCTGACTTGAAATTAAAAGGCTATCTTTTGCATTCTCATAAGAGTCATGAGAGTCAAAAGACACTTCAAAAAGAATCTCATTATTATAAATCTTTCTCTTGAAACTCTTTGTACCAGACTTTGTGCAAGGTCTCCTAGATAGAATTGACTTTTGGTCTTTATGAAATTTTTGGACTTGCTAGGGATGATAGGCTTGGTGGGTTTGCTCGGGATGGTGGGAATGATGGACTGAATAGGCTTGGTAGGGATAGTGAGATAGGTTGGATTGATATTGTTAGTGTTATTAGGAGTGGACTAGATATTGTTAGTTTTGGAGTTGGTTGATTTTGGAAGAGTCTTCTTAGTAGGAATACGATTGTTAGCTAAATTAGGCCCAAAAGTAAAATTTGGTTCACTACCTTGATGATGGGTCAGCATTGAATCTAGAAAAAATATTTAGGAAAAGATTAATAGGACTCTATTTCTTTGCAATAGGTGCAGAATCTTCTCCATCATCATCATCTAAGTACATCGCACTCTCCTTGCCTCGTAAAATCTCTGGAACCGAGATCCCATGTTCATAATATACATCTATAACTTCTTGATTGTTTTTAACACAGATTATCATTTTTTTTAATTCTTTGTCAGTTTAGATTTTTTAGACTATTCTCCAAGCCTCTTTCAGAATATACCACTAGCAGTGTTTAATCTTATTATATTCAAGCTTTTTATAATAGTTTCTCATATAAAACATATCTAAAGTATTCACACCAAAATTACCAAGATAACTCCTATTATCCGATGAATATATCAACACCTTTTTTTTTAAATTGCCCCCATGATGATACATGATGTCCATAATTTTTTTATTTGAAGAAAAAAAATCTATATGCATTACTTTAAAATCCAATAGAAGTGAACAAGATTTTAATTTACGTATATACACAATAGTATAACAACATCCCAAATCTTAAACACCATTTTTATCAACCTTGTGTCACTTTATTAACTCACCCATGTTCTATTGGAAAAAAAAATAAAGCCTAAAACCCAACCTACTAGAAAAATTTAAAAATCCTAGTAACTACAAGAATGACAAATATATATATATATATATATATGTTTCCAATACATTCACACTACGATTATAGTAAAGAATCATCACCTCATTGCAGAAAAAATTTAAAATAATAGTAACTATATTTTTATTGTGAATGATAATGGCAAAATCGCTTGGGTCTAGAAGAGGATTAGATGATTTAACTCAGTTCTTTAATGTTAGTGAAACAGTTGCAAAGTAAAAAATTCCAGAAGTTTAATTATACTATTGAATTATGTTTCAATATCGTGTTTGGTTTAAAATAAATATAAAGACTAAAATAAGAAAAATTACTTAAATACCTTTATTAATTTAAAAAAAAACTAATCCCCCATTCTGTTTATCTCTTCCCTCTCAGACTTAAGAGATTCTTGATTTTTTTTATTCTTCCTTTCTCAATCTCTTTTAAAATTCCACAAGATCAATCATTTCAAGATAATTAGCCTCACCATTAGAAACCCATGTTTAAATCCATTCATTTTCTGACAAAGTTTTGATCTTGAAACACAAACCTCTATTATCATCATCATAATGTCGCACAAGATGATCATGTTTTGTTTCTAACTTTCAATAAGTCGTCGATAACTACTGCTGCAGTAAGAGAGCTCATCGACCTCAACGATAGGGAGGTGGAATGGAGTTAGCCAGAATCAAACAAAATAAAATATTGTCGCATCAAAAAGCTTTAGATTTGGACCGATTCCAACGAGCTGGTTAAACTACAAAGGGATGTTGTTGTTGGCGCCACACCATCGCCGATTTCTGCAGTAATAGGAAGAACGATATTTAAAAGAGAAAAAACCTAATCTTAGCCCTACCCAAATGACTGTGTAGAGGATAAACTTGGAAAATAAAAAAAAAAAGTAATATGGGCATTTGAGAAAGAAAATATATTATTAAAGTTTTAATTATCATTCCTAAAAATTTTAGTTCCTACTTTCTGAAAATACTGAAAAGACTAAAATTTTGCATTCAAAAATTAAAATTTTAATTTCAATATTTGTATTGATAAATCACAATGCTATATTTCAGTCTCTCAATCTCAATGTCAATACTCATTACCAAACACTACCAGGTAAGTTTTAGAAAGCGCCGGTTTAAAAGATACTTTTCAGATGCCTCTGGCACTCTGACGCAAAAAAAATGGTTTTAAGTGTTTCTTTTACTTTTCGGTATCACTTCTGTTGGTAAAGTTTATTTTAAAAGTGACTACATACTTTGTATTTATTTGAAAAACAAATTTTTTAAATTTCTAATTGTTTACTATAGATTGTTGTCCTCATTTATATAGGCCGGTCCAATGAAAAGTCCAAATCTATTAATTTTTCTAATTATTTATGATTTAGAACAAAAAATAACTTTAAAAATTAGTTGATATTAGCTAAAAAATAATTTTCTAATTAAATTCTTAATTAATATCTAACTTTTAAAAAATATAATTTTATAGCTTAAAATTTTAAAGTACTTTGTTTTTCGAAAATATTTATCAAATTTTTTCAGATAATTTTTTAAATTAAAATGCAGTTTTACATTGCCAATATATTATTTCATAATTTTTTAAATAAATATAAATATTTTTTAATTAAATATATATATATTTTAATTAAATATAGTCTTTATTTAAAGAAATATAAATATATTTAAATTAAATTTAACATATGCAATAAATGTTAGCTAATATAATCTTCCAAAAAGCTATTTAAGGAAGTGGACAATTACTAGTTACATTTCCTATAATAATTAACATGCCATTGACTTCACTAATGCATTTTAGTTTTAGACTATATATAAGACAAGAAATCAATTAATTTGTCACTTGGCTATAATAATATTAGTGTCTCTTATATTAATATCAGTTGTATAATTGTATATTCTAATACCTTTTTTATATTTTAATATTTAATAAAAAGATTCTTGTTATGAAAAAAAATCGTGTATGACTTTTAAGAATTATTTAATTTTAGTTATATTTATTTGGATTAATTTTAAATAGTGATTCATATTTATTTGTCTACATAATAAATATGTTTTCTTAATAACATTAAATTATATTTAGAAAATCATAAACAACATCAACTTTTTAAAAAACCACCATAAAATTTGTGTATCATTTTTTTTGTGTAAATCCAACATTGTTGACGAACAAAAAACTTTTTTAGTATTTAACTTCTGAACAAAATTTGCCCAACACACTATATATATTTATGTTTGTTCCCTAAAACCAATGACAAATTTAAAATTACACATTCAACGTTGCTTGGTGTTAATGGCTTCTCGAAAATTCTATCCTTCTCTTCTTCGTTTTTGTGTTCTTGTTCTTTTTCTATTGCTTCTTGTTCTTTTGTTATTGGTGCTTCTTCTTCTTCTCTTAATTTTTTAAGTTGTTTAGGTTGAAGGGAGGGGTGTCTTGGAATTGTCATTGTTGAGGCCTGTGTGGTGGTGGAAGGGCCAAGAGGATCAACAATAAGAGTTTGGAGTTGGTTCCATTAACATGTGTCAGTGATGCTAAAGTTTGGTTTGTTAAAATTTTTTAAAGAAGTGTTTGTATTTTTTAAGAGCACAAGTTTTTTATTTTATGTTTGGTAAATAAAAAAGATTATATATTTGTACTTGCAATTTTTAAAAAATTTAGATATTTTTAAAAGTACATAAGGTAAAACTTTTTAAAATTGATTTGTGCTTTTCAAAATTTAAAAATTTAATTTAACTTCAAATATTAACTAATTTTTAAATTTAACGCTTAAATTTATATCCCTTATAATATTTTTAAATTTTAAAAATTATTTTATCAAACGTAATTATTATTGTTTATGTTTATTAAAAGTTATTTTTAATTTAATTTATCAAACATAATGTTATACTTTTTTAAAAATCATCTTTTAAAAATTAGCTTTTATAAACTATTTTTAAAAAATAAAAATTTTACCAAACTAAACTTAAGTCTACCACACCTCTATCTCTTCTTGAAGATCCAAAAAGAGTGGTGGTTTATCCACATTCCTTTTTTTTTTGTTGTATGAATTTGTTTTTATAGTTTATTCAAATTCTCATTAAGCTTTTTAAAATTTTAAAATTTATTCAATGAATTCATAAAAATTTTAAAATTAATTTAACATTAATTTAAATCATCATATAAAAACATATCATTATATAAATTGTTATATAAATGTATACCCAAAAACCGTTATATATATATATATATATATATATATATATATATATATATATATATATATATATATATAGGAAGAATTTCACCTGTACCAGTATACTTTATTGGTATACTGGTGTATATTAAATCTGCACCATCAGAATATTATTTAAAAATATGGATGGATGAGATTTTTTATATAACATGGGTTTATAATGGAAAGCATTATGAGGTGTGTACCAAATTTTGCATTCCACGAGGTATGATTTATGAAAATTACACCCTCCTGCCCCTTAACACAGACTTCCCTTGTTGGTGGCTTGGTGGCTTGGTAAGTGCTAACTAGTTTTTTGGATGGCTTACCCTTTCGTTTTGTTTTTTTTTTTTTTTTTTTTGTGATGATCTTTTGTTTTGATTTAGCTTATTCCTTATTGCACGGCTAATGAACCTTTTTGGTGCATGATTTTTCTTGTATTAATTTGTGGGTAGTGAATGATTTTTGGTACATTATTTTTGTATAATTTTTTCCAGCATTATTTTTGGTCCTATTATTTCAAGTATTACACAAGTATTATAATACATTAGAACATAAAATTTTTTGTTCTGATATTAAAAAAAAAAAGTAATCCTTTATCATATCGGTATAATTGAAAAGTGAGATTCAACCAAATAATATTTTTAATAATATAAAATTTGTTAGAAATTAAAAAAAGATAAATTTAATGTATTTTTTATAAAAAAAATTAAAAAATTATCAAAATTTATTATTTTTGTCATTAATTAGTCATTAATATTTAAAAATATAGAATAAAGTATATTATTAGACTAAAAAATTGAATTAATAACTAAATAATGACAAAAAAGAATAAATTCTAATAATTTTAATATTTTTTATTTTATTTCCAAAATAGTCTTTATCATATATATGTATATAGATAAAAAAAATATTCTTTTTCCCATTTACAAAACTTAAACCCAAAATTTTTTAATTAAAAAATAAGATATTCATATACTCATCATCTTTACTAATCTTGTATTGTAATAATTATATATATCTTTATATCTTTATCTTTATAATATACAAATGGGGAGCTTATTTGCTGACGTGGCGCTCATACGTGGAGTTTTGGAGTTCATTTGCCGACGTGTCGTCACTAGAAATTTTAAGATTTATATTTATAAATCATAAATTATTATTTGTTTAAGTTGTTATTTTCAAATTTTAAGTTTAGGTTGTTTTACTTAGGTTATTATTTTTTAAATTTTAATTTATTTTATTTAAGTTGTTATTTTTTAAATTTTAGACTATTGTACTTAGGTTATTATTTTTTACATTTTAAATTATTTTACTTAGATTGTTCTCTTTAATATTTTAACACTATTTTTTTAAAATCTGTTAATTCTTTTTAGTATTATTTTTTAAAGTTTTGTTGATTCTTTTTAAATTGCAGCTACATAAATTCTTTTAAAGAAATTTAGAGTTTTAAAAAAATTTACGTTAATTATACTTCGGTTGTTACATACTAATATTACTATAACGATTTACGTTAGTTTAGATATTTTAAATTATTATTTGTTTAGGTTGTTATTTTCAAATTTTAAATTTGGGTTGTTTTACTTAGTTTGTTATTTTTTAAATTTTAAAATTAAAGTCAACCAAATTTAAAAAAATTTAGTTATGATGCAAGTATAAAAGTATAAGTTATGAGAGATGTAAAGCACCACAATTTAAAATACATTAATCCCTTTTTTTATATATATCCAAAATCTCTCTACTTATTCCAATGGCTGGTATTCACAAAATTGCTGACATCAATCCTACAATCGACAATTTGTGTGTACGTATACGAGTGATATGGTTATGGATACTACCAAGTTACGAAAATTTTCTATTGCCATACTCAATTGAGATTATTTGGTTCGATAAAAATGTGAGTTTTCTACTAATATTTTTTATTTTATTTTAAATTTATATTATTTATATTTTAAATTTGTTTGTTTATCCCCATCTAATTGTTCTTTGATTTTTGTTTATCAATTCTAGAAAAAAAAAATACACGTCTTGGTACGATTACACCTACTTAGTTGGTAAGTTTATTGTTTTAGAAAAAGTATAATTTATTTATAAATTTATTTATTTTATTGATAATTTCGGGTGTGTTTTGATTTTTAACAAATTTATTGATAACAATTTTTTTTATTTTGAATCATTTCAGATGTTGTTAGATATCTTGCTGGAATTGAGAGTGAAAGAATTCTTGAAAAGAATGACAAATCTATCAAGTACACTATTATTGAATTAGAGATTAATAATGGGTAATCATATATTTATTTTTATAAATCTAAAATTTTTGATTTTTTCATCTTTTTAAATTATTATTTAACTTATTTTGTTATGAATATTTTTATTAATATTATTAATAAGTAACAAACGTTTTTATTAAGAGAAACATTTTTGAAAAAAATGCAACATTTTCTCCTCTTTGATTATTAGTAGTATCTAATTTATAAATAATAATTAATAACTAATTATAATTTTAAGATGTTGACTATACCGGTGGTTTGCTTCCAACTTCAAAAGCTTTGTCAATCATTGAAGGAGAAAAAGTAGAAGATGTTAAGGTATTTGTTCAAAAAATGAATTTTTTGTTTGTTTGTTTTCTCAAAGTTAGATCTTTATTTTATTAAAAAATATTATTGAGATAAAATCAAAGGTGAGAAGGAAGTCTTTAATTTAACGTAGTATTTTGTACAGAATTTGTTGCTTGAATTCTCCAATGAAGTTGCGGACAGTGATGAATCCGAAGTATTGAAAAATGCTATTACACTAACCAAGCGACTATCTTTGGAGTCGGAAGATTCGAAGGTGCAAAGAGATACCTCAACTTGCAAGAAGATCAAACTTGAGAATTTGGATGCACATGTTTTAGAATCCCTTTTAGAGTATATCTAATAGAATAATACTAAGTTTGTTTTGGTGGAGACATTGTCTTTTTTTGAGTTGTTATTTTTCTTTTGGTTCTTTTGGATTTTTATGTTTGGAATTTAGAATTTTTTAAATATAAATTGAAGTTATTTGTTTATTATTTATGGTTTTATTTTTAATTTGATTTACACCGTTGATATTCTGTTAATTTCTAATTTAGTATTTAATGTCATAAAGTTATAAATTTTTCATATGAATTATTGTTGATACAATTAAATTAGTTATTAATTTTTAATGTGTACTTATTTTAAAAAGAAAATCTAATTATAATTTTTAATTAAAGTATTATATTTAAAATTTTAAATTTAAATTCGAATAAACTTTTTTTTTGAATTTTTAAGTAAGCAATTAGGTGTGAGAATATTTTTTAAAATTTTATATAATTTATAAGTTACTATGCTAATTACAAAAGATTATATTAAAGTAAATAGAATTATCAATCTTATTAAAATGTGAGGTTATTTATATTATTTAAAAAAATTAATTTGACATTTTCCTATACTTTAATTCTATTTCTAATATTGTTTCGACAAAATTGAATTAATTTAGGAAATTTTATTTAAAAATTTAAAATTTGTACTAGCTAATTAAAAAACTCTATTTAAAAATTTAAAATTTGAAATTCTAAATCTAATTCCTAATTAAGTGACTTCTTAACCATTTCGATTTTTAAATTTAAATTTTTTTACTTGCCACATTTATAAATTTTCTCTTTACTCAATTTACATTGTTATCTTTTAAATTGTTTCTGCACATAGAAGTACGTTCATTTTTTCTCTCTTTTTAAATATTTTTTCTAAATTTACGTAATTTATAAGGTTATTAATTTTTAGATTGTATTTAATTTTATTTATTTTTATCGACAAATAATAGGATTGATACTATTTATGACGAAACTAATAAAATCATTCTTAAATTAACAAATTCCTATATTCTTGATGAACAACGAACATTTAATTAAAAAATTTTATTTAAAAATTTAACATTTGCACCAGCTAATTAGCAAACTCTATTTAAAAATTTGAAATTTGAAATTCTAATACTAATTCCTAATTAAGTGACTTCTTAACCGTTTCGATTTTTAAATTTAATTTTTTCATTTGTCACATTTATAAATTTTTTCTTTATTCCATTTACATTGTTTCTATACAACAATAGAGGTACTTTCATATTTTTTTTTCTCTTTTTAATTATAAGCTATTCATTTTCAATTTCATTATTTAAAGAAATGAAAAAAAATTTAACTATTAGATGAATTTATCAACTGTGAAATTAATCTTTTTATTATTTGTTAAAAACTTTTTACTAGAATTTTGACATTATAACTCATTTATTTAATAAAATAAAATATTTTGTGACTAAAATATATTTATAACTAAAATTTTCGACAAAAAATATTTAAAAAAGTAATTTGGAGTATTACGACAATTCTCTCGATAAAATGCTTAACAGATTTTTTAAATAAATAAAATAAATCAAATATTTTCTTATTTTAAAAAATATATATTTTTATATTATATTACACATTTCATAAGTGTATCTTTATCTTTATAGCAATAGCAATACAAATAGGGAGCTCTTCTTATGCTGACGTGGTGCTCATATATTGAGTTTAGAAATTTATTTGCTTAAATGTCGACACTAAAAACTTTTAAACTCTTATTTATAAATTATAACATATTTTATTTACTTAGATTGTTACCTTTTGAATTTTTAAATACACTTTCTTAGGTTGTTGGATATTTAATTTTTAATATTGTTGAACTAATAATTTGCTTAGGTATCATCACTAAAATTTTTAAAAATATTATTTATAAATTATAATTTATTATTTGTTTAAATTGTTACTTTTTAATACAAATGGGGAGACTTTTTGTTGACGTGACGCTCATATGTTGGGTTTCGAGATTATTTTCTTAAATATCGTTATTAGAAATTTTTGTAATTTTATTTATAAATTAATAGATTATTTGGTTAGATTGCTAGATAATAATAAGGATTTAGTTTTTGAGTTTATTAGCAAGGTAGTTAGATATTTAAATCTTAATATTATTAAACTAATTTTTTAAAAAAATAAATTATTTGGTTAGATTGTTAGATATCATATCAATAAAGATTTAGTTTTCGAATTTATTAACAAGGTAGTTAGATATTTAAATCTTAATATTATTAAACTAATTTAAACAATATTATTTATAAATTATTTTAAAATTAAGATAGTTGTTTAATAATGAAATCAACAATTTAAAAGTGATAACAACAAAAAGCAAGTATTAGTAAGAAACAAGTTCAAAAACAAAATAATAATAACTTAAATTTGAAAACAGAAATAAAACGTCATCTTTAAAAGAGGTAGTTATTTTTTAAACTTAAGTTATTTCTTTAAGTTGTTTTACTTAGGTTGTTATTTTTTAAATTTTAAATTATTTTGCTTATGTGGTTATTTTTTAAATTTTAAGTTATTTGCTTAGTTTGTTATTTTTTTAAATTTTAAGTTATTTACAGATTACTCTTTTAAATCATAAATTATTATTATTTATTTAAGTTGTTACTTTTTAATTTTAAGTTATTTTTTCATAATTAATTTTTTTAAAAAAGTTTTTTAAAAAATACATGTCTCAGTTAAGAAGGCTTTTGTGACTCGATTTATGAATTTGCTAAGAGAAATCGATGATGGATAATCAATTATTATTTTTTAAATATAAATACTTACACATAATAAATGAGTAAAATGAAATCTATGAATTTTAATATTAACTTCATTGTAAGTTTATTTATTTGAATTTATTTCAAGATTTTATTCTATATATTTGAATATTTTATTATTTTGTATTTAAATTATTATTTTAATTTTATTTTGTTTAAAAGATTTTATAATATTAGTTTTGTTTGTACTTGAAAGATTTTAATTTATTAAAAAATTATTTTTTTAAATAAATATTTTTTCTATCTTTTTATTTAAAATATTATTATTGATATATTAATTTCAAAAATATAAAAATAACCATACTTTAAAAAAATACTTTGCATAGTTTTATCTTTATAAAATAAAATAAATAATTAATTTTAATTTTTAAATTATAACTATTTCTTTAATAAAAGATAATTTATAAATTGTGTTTAAAATTTTTTTAATTTGTTAATTTTTAAATTTTAAAATATAAAATATATATGTATATAATTTGGTATAATTTTTTGTTGTTATTTTTTAAGTTATAATTAGTTTTTTTAATATAAATAGTTACACGTATTAAATGAGTAAAACAAAATCTAAAAATTTTAATATTAACTTCAATGTAAATTTATTTATTTAGATTTATTTCAAGATTTTATTCTATAAATTTAAATTTATTTATTTTAGTATTCTCTAGATTATTATTTTAATTTTATTTTGTTATAAATATTTTTGTAATATTAATTTTTTTTTGTGTTGGAAGGATTTTAATTTGTTGAGGAAAAAATTATTTTCGGTGAATAAATATTTTTTCTATCTTTTTATTTAAAATGTTATTATTGGTATGGTAAATGATAAAACATATTTAAAAAAATGTATTATGAGATCAAATAATTTTATGATTGTAGGTATTTATCTACACGGGAGGCTGTATGGAGAATTTTGACTTATGATATTCAGTAATGAGATTAACCTTTTATTTACCTAGAAAACAGAATATCATCTTTAAAGACAATAACAATCTTGAGAAAATCATTGATTAAGAGAAAGGGAAATGTACGATGTTCTTAACATGGATGGAGGCTAACAAAGAATTTGAAGCAGGTCAAACTCTAACGTATACTGAGTTTCTAAATCAATTTGTTTATAATACAGAAGAAAGGGAATGATATCCATGCAAGAGAGAGTATTTTATCGGGAGATTAAATTATGTTTTACCGGATACATATGATATCTACTATATAAGAATTTTGTTAATTATTCAAAAAGTTGCACAACATATGAGTCTATTAACATATGAGTCTATTAGGACAGTTAATGGGATTACATATCCTAACTTCCAATATATTTTCTATTTTATGGGACTACTGTGTGACGATAGAAAATTCATTGCAGCTATTAACGAGGTCTGGTCATTAATTGAGAAAACTGTTTGTGATGCTATTGATATCTAATAGTGTTAACAAATTAAATCATATTTAGAATGCAACTTAGACATTATTGGTTGACGGGATACTATATATTAGGAGAAAAACATTGAAACCAAAGTATTTCACTATGTAGTCAATCATTATCGCATGTAGAACTTTACTTTCCAAAATCAGTGTTTATCAATGGGCAACTTTACGTTATTTTGTCAAGAATTAAGAGTCGCAATGGCTTGAACATTCTAATTCTAAATAAAGACAGTAATCCAAACTCATCAATAACAAATGTCGCGTTCAACGAAATTTTTAATAATATTTAGATAAGAAAATAGTATTTTCATTTTAGTAACATGTTATGATTTGCACTTTTATACAAATATTTGTCGTAGATATAACTAATTTATTAACTATACTTTCAGACTTGAAATAAAATGTGTAACATAAAACACAACATCATATGCCAATTACTTTTCTAATGAGGTTAGTAAAATACTAGGTTGTTTATAAATTTCATTAGTCTTATAATATAAAGTTTAGTGTAAAATTAACATGCTACTATTACAGTTATATATGTTCTTATTTTTTTAGGTCTCTTTTTTTATAATTCAAGAATATTATAAACTTCAAACTGTTCCATTTGTATTTTACTTTGAATAAAGATAAATAACATATTAAATACGTTTATTATATAATGACAATGATAATATTATACTAAACTTGGAAAAATTTATAATTATAAACTATTATTTTTTATTTATCGTGTAAAATTAAAATATAAGCCCGTGCATCGCACGGGTTTAACACTAGTTTAATAAATAAAAAGAAATTAAAAGGTACTTTTATACCTACTAATTTACTAGTTTATCTATCTATATATCTATTAATAATATATTAAAACAGAATTTAAGATAATTTCCAAATGTATTGTTAATTTTCTAATTTTTTAATATTATGCTACGTCAATTTAAGTGGTTAATTGATAAATCTTATCTAATTAAATTACTTTTTAATTCTTCAGTTTTTATTTGAAATATTTTTTATTTTTTTTTACAAAATAAAAAAATCTATTATTATTCTTATATTTATTATGTAATAAAATGATCTGTTATTTTATTTTGATAAATAAAATAGATAATACTAAAAAAGTTCTCTTATTCAAAATACCATTTATATTGTATATTTAAATAAAGTTTTTATTTCTTAAAAAAATATAAAAACTAACACAAATACTAATATTTTTAAATAAAAATTGTATATTAATCAAGACACTACACAAAAAAAATATAAAATATTCAGAAAATATCTTCAAATAAAAAATTTATATACAAAGATAAAATAAAAAGGATAGTACAAAACTCAAACAAACTTGTATTTTAAAAATATTTCATTTCTACAAAAAGACATGAGAAAATAAATAAATAAATAACTTCAATAAAAAATAAAAATAAAACAATAAAACAAACACTACATAAGAAGATTAATAAATATGTCAACTATAATAATACAAAAATAAAAACAAAAAATAAATATGTAACTTTATACAATTATAATATTAAATACCTATATCTTTTTTAAAAATACATAATATTTTACTTTATATTTTCTTCTACTTGAATAACTATATTAAATTATATACAAATTATAAAATTAACACTTTGTACAATATTTTTAAATTTAATATTAATTTATATATTATTTAATCAAATTATAAATAATATAACACTTTTAAATTTATACTATAAATTATTCTTTTTATGCGCATCATGTGAATTTTAGTCTAGTTATTATAATGTAATTTATTACTGTCATGAAATTTTTACTATTCATTAATATCATGACTAATTCATTATCAATGTATCTATTTCACTTATTAGCGGTAGAAGAGATTATAACAACAAAAAATTAAAAATTTTCCTTTGACAAAATTATTAGTCTTAGTCATAATAAATTAGTGCTAATTAATTTATGACTAGATCGATATTTAAAGAAATTTTTATGAAATATTATTTTATTTTTTAATAAATTTTAATTATCAAATCATTTTTTAAACTTTATTTTGTTAGAAAAATTAATTTTTATATTAAATTATTTGTCTATATAGATATTTATATTTTTATTAAATAATAAAAAATATTAAAAAATATTAAAATTTATTATTTTTTATTATCACTTAATTATTAATGTTTAAAAATATATGATAAAATATATTGTTCGATTGTATTAAAATACGTAATGTAACCAATTTTAAACACGTTAAAAATAAAGAAGGCAATTTACCAAAATTTTTACCAATTAGCACGTGCTGGTATCTAGTTTCTAGCAAATTCTCAAAATACTGTTCCATGTATTTGAATTTTTTTAATCCACTATCCAACTAAAACATTTGTTATAATATGTCATTATATGTCATTCAATCAAATAAAATATATTAATTTTTATTTTTTAAATTAGTCTAAATTAAATTATTAGAGGTATATGAGTGTATAAGGTATTTATAGAAGAAGAAACAATGATCATCATTAAAATAGTTTCACTTCTGATAATGTTGAGATCTTTCTTCTAAAAATGGGAGATAGATTTACGGAAGCAGTTACTTAAATAAGTATTTTGTCGATTTTTAGCAAATCAACGGTGGTTCGATATCTAATGGTCTGAGAACAAAATCTATTCCTCTGTGCGAGTACAAGCTTTTTAAAAGTGCATCAAAACGTCTTCGATTAGACTAATATTAAAAGTAAAGAATAAAAAAAATTTGTAAATTGATAATGAAAACTTAGAAATCAAAGTTTTCGAAGAATAAATGTAATGAAAGTGAAAAGGTTTAAATTGAAATTAAAGAAAAACGATAAAATGTCCTTGATTGGCTCAAAAGACTTTGACATAGGAATTTAAAATGCAGGAAGATAAATTAAATAATAAAAATAGAGAATATTTAATAAAAAAAATTTACTTTAAATGTTAAATTTACAGAAAAGTAAAGTAAATTGAAAGAGAAGAAATGAAGATGGAAAGAACCCTACAAAAAAGATTACTCGATTGCAGATTCAGGAATTCCTTCATATGTGAGTATGCTTGAGTGTTTTTTTGAGTAAAAGTTCCAACCTTTATTCTCTAACACTTTTTAGTATTTATAGGCCATCTTACATAAATGACAATTAATTTACAATTAATTACAATTAAATACAAAATTACAATTTTGAAATGCAATCCCTCTTGGTAACCGTTTTTGCCGCATAATTGTAGATATTCCCCATGATTTTCTCGTGTGACAGAAGCCACTAACTCTCCTACTTCGATAACTCATTCGACTAGCTCATCGAAGGCCTTACTCGATTTATCGAATCGAATCTCCTACCCGATTAGGCTTACTCGATTAACAAAACAATGAAAATCCAAATCGGCGCCAATCACTTTCAAACTCATGCTCATGCGTATATCCTCCCGAGAGACTATACCTAACTCATTCCGAATCAACTCGCTCTTATCGAAAATATTTTTTGATCAACAATAAGTATTAGGTATCTGCCCACGTTGAACCCGATCTTTTTGAGGAGGTCGGATAGGCGATGGAAGCCAATCTTATAGATTGGGTCTTTTAGCTTAATTTGGGCCTGGCTTATCATTTGGGACAGGATATGAATAATATGTATATTTTTTTACATAGTCATTTAATCGCATTTATTCTTTTAAATAACTATTTACATGATTATTGTAAAAGATAATGTTGTTAATTATAATACATAATTAAATAGATGCATAAAATTTTTAATGTGACAATATATCAAAATCAAATTAAAAAATATATAAAAATTTAATTATTAAAAAAATATTTGTAAATTAAGTTTCTATTATTTTATATAAATATATTTTGCATATACAAGCTTAGATTTTTTGGTATTTATATATAATTCTAATTTCAAATTATAAATACTAATGTATTAATAGACGTTAATGTACTAATTAATTTATTTTTTTATTATTAAATATGCATACAAGTAAATAAAAGTAAAATTAATAAAGATGATAAATTATTTATAATTTAATTAAGAGGTTCTAAGTTTAAGTTTTAGAAATAACAAAAATATTTTTTTATAAATTATATATGAATAGTATTTTAAGATTGAAAATATTCACTAACACTTTTTAATTTTCATATCTCTATTATATTTTTAATATAATTAATAACGTTCACAAAATTTATTTTAATATATATATATATATATATATATATATATATATATATATATATATTTGCTCTTATTTTTAAAATTTTGTAGGTTTGTCATTATATATCTTATATATCTTATTTACTGTAAACCCCGGTTAAATTAGTAGATAATTAGTCAATAAATTAATTTTTAATAAGGAAGATTAGAAATGTGAATATTATATTAAATTAGGATAGAGCTCATCGAAACGAGAATTTTGACACCAATTTCGAAGAAAACGGTCCAAGATTGGACCGAACGGACCGAACCGGTTAAACCGGGCCGAACCGGTTAAACCGGGCCGAACCGGTTAAACCGGGCTGTGGGCCCAATTAGTCCAACAATTAAAAAGAGCCACGGGCTCTTATTCTCTTCATTTCCCTCAACGATGCAGCAGCCTCCCAGGGAAGAGAAGAAGAGGAATTCGTTTACGGTGAATTCAATTTCCCGTAACTTTCTCGTTTGAGCTCCGATCGCCGCACCGTTTGTGGCCACGCGTTCACCGCGTTGAGCTCTACATTTCTACCGGAACAATTTCATAGGTAACTTGATATTCCACTTCAGTCTCTCATTTCCCCCAATTTTTGAGTTTTGAGAAAGGGTGTTGAATTTCTTTGATTTTTGATGTTTTAGGATCCAATTAGCTTGAGGAAAACGTTCACTCTTGCTTATGTGAAGCTTGGGTAAAGTGAGGATACGATAATTATATTTTATTTTCATTAAATTTGAGCTTTGAGTATTAAATTGGGTATATATGTGTTATGAATGTGTATTAGGTTGAAAATAGATAATTGGAGCTTGAAATTGTGAATACTGGAACTTGGAGGAAGCGGATTAGTTGAGGTTTTGAGGGCTGTGTTCTTTTAGAAAAATTTTCTTGGAATAATACTTGGGAATCGGCTAAGGTATGGTTTAGGTTTCTTGCATTTAATATATAATGTTCTGTGAAAACTTAGGCTAGATGACCATAGGATAAGTTGGAATGCGGGTGTATGTTTAATGTTTAGTAATTTTTCGATGAATATATTTGGTTGAAGTTTATTGGATAATTAGTTATTAATTTTGGATGGTGAATGTTATTATTGATGAACATGGTTAGTTTGGTGCTTGTTGATTAATTAATAATTTGGTGAATTATTGATTTGAGGTATCTTGTGTTAGAAGCCTAGGATTAGTGAACTATGATCCTTAATTGAATTTTTGGTTGTTGGATTCGAATATTGTATGAGTTTAATTGTTGATCTGAGGTAGATTTATTGTGGTGATTGTTATGATGATAAGGAAGGGTATGTTGAATTGAAAAGAATGCAGGTTTGGACCCGAAAAGGGTGGCAAAATCCGAGTTTTAGAGGAGATGCTGCCGAAATTTTATAGAAATTAGAGATTTTGTTTATATGATTATCTAAAAAGATTTAGATTCAAAGGGTATATGGTTTGATTTAGAGTTATTAAGAAAATGAGCATGTTTTAAGTCTGATTCATTTAGAAAAGAATGAGTTATGTTTTGAATTGGAACTATTGATGGACGGAATGGGAGGTGCGATAGTGAAGGATAAGGATTGAATATGATTAATGTATGATGATGAATGAAATGCGATTGAGAATGATGTTAATGTTGATGAATTATAATTGAATTATTTATATGGCTTATGAATTTGAATAATCTGAGATACGAGATTCCCTGGATAAAGTACCGTGGCTTGCCACCACGTGTACCAGGTAGAAAACTCGATACTCTGTTGACCCTACGACGTAAGTGTGACCGGGCACTATATAAATTCCCGGGAATGTTACCCCCATTGAGCAATATTGATTATTTGAGATAAAGCTATGCATAGACTCTTGGGGATGCACGTCGGGGGACAGTCTAAGGACAATTCAGACTTGTCGGGTTGGCTGGATAACCGACAGATGAGCCTCATCAGCCATAGGACAGGCATGCATCATATGCATACTATTTGAACTACTTGCTTGTGCATTAACTGGGTGTGCCTGAATGTATCTGCCATGCTAAATGTATATTTGTTACCTGCAGTACTTGTAACCTTCATGTGCTTGCTTTATCTGTTTGTTTGTCTGTGAAATCCTGATGGAGATGGAGGTTTGGAGGAATGGCAATATGAGATTTAGGTTTAAGATTAAGTTAAATCAGGTTTACATATTCTTAGAAAACCACCTTCTATGGCTTCTATTTAATACTTTAAGCTCTATAATCTGAGTGTCGGCGTTCTAGGATTGCCTCTGGCATTCCCAGGACCTTATATATTATGTGTGTGGCACCTTTACCATACTGAGAACCTCCGGTTCTCATTCCATACTATGTTGTTGTTTTTCAGATGCAGGTCGAGAGGCATCTCGTTAGGTGTCTGGACTCTTGAAGCGGAGTGGTTACTGGGTTTTTTTTTGTTATGCTATGATGTATATATATGTACTTAGTTTTCTCTCCACATAACTTATTCTTTTTTATCCTCCTAGAGGTGTATGGAGAGGCAGGATTTTGTTTATGTACATTTGGGTTTTGGATATGTATATATATGTATATATGTGTGTATATTCTCCGGCCAGTCTTGACTTCGCAGGCTGAGTCAGGAGCTCGTTATTTTGTATCTTTGGCACTCTATTCCTACTTCTGTTATCATATGTTTAATAGTTATGGTTTCCTTAGCACGCAGGTTAACCCGTTCCTTGAGCGTTGCGCTTTTATTTTGCGATTTTGTTTCCTCTTTTCTTCACGGCTCCTAGCATATTATAATTCTTCTGCTATTATAAATATATATTTTATTGTAGAGGTCGTAATACCACACCACCTCTGTTTTACGGCTTAAGCGTAAAGCTTAGCGTGGTAGGGTGTTACATTATGGTATCAGAGCAGTTCGTTCCTATAGAGCCTGAAAGACGGACTGATTGTGCTTCTGTGCATTCTCTGTATATGTGTTTATGTGCTACTAGGATATCTGACTGATATATATGGCATAAACGTTTGTGAGCATGCATTTGGAACCTAAAGCATTAGACCGGCGATATTGAGACTGATCAACTTAATATCACTTGTTTGGTGTATATAGGGACCAGATGTCAACTCGCGGACGCGGTCGCGGGCGAGGTAGAGGTAGGACAGGCACCGTTACTCCTGCCCCCATAGGGACTGATCCAGTAGATTTTATGGCTGCCCTGGGAAATATGGCTGCAGCTATGCAGGCGACAGCTGAGACACTGGGTAATCAGATAAATCAGGGCTATCATGGAAATAATAATGATGAGGATGGTCCTATGACACTTGCTACATTTCTAAAAGTTCATCCTCCAACCTTCAGGGGAACCTCAAATCCCACTGATGCAGATAATTGGATTCAGGCTATGGAAAGGGCGTTACAGGCACAACAGGTTCCTGAAGAGCAATGGGTTGAATTTGGAACCTATCAGTTGCAAGGTGAAGCTCAGTATTGGTGGCAGGGGACACGACGTATCCTGCAGCCTGATGGTGCTGCGATTACTTGGGAGGTTTTTCGGACAGAGTTCTATAAGAAATACTTTCCTAATTCAGTCAGAAATGCCAAGGAACTTGAATTAATGCAGTTAAAACAAGGACAGATGACTGTTGCTGAGTACACTAGTAAGTTTGAGGAGTTGTGTCGCTTTTCTCGTATCTGTCAAGGTGCGCCTGAAGATTTTGCTGAATGGAAGTGTATTAAATATGAAGGAGGTCTTCGGAGTGATATTCTGAGCTTCGTTGCCCCAATGGAGATCAGGGTGTTTTCTGAATTGGTGAATAAGAGTAGGGTGGCTGAGGATTGTGTGAGGAAGGCGGCAGCAGAGAAAGGAAGTTTGAGGGTGCCTTTTCAGAGACCTTCAGGAAGGAACTTTGCTCCGAGAGGTAGGAATTTCAAGCGTGGAGGTTCTATTCCGCAACAGACTCAGGGTCAAGGTAATTATAGAAGGCTGAATACCAATGGTAATCAGGGAAGAAGATTTGGGAAGCAGCCACAGCAGGATTTGAATTGTCAGAGGTGCGGAAAGTATCATCCTGGAGTTCCGTGCAGACTAGGACTTGGAGTATGCTATTCCTGTGGACAGCCTGGGCATATAGCCAGTAATTGCCCAGAGAAGAAGAAGTATGAGACTGGTAGGGTGCAGCAGCCGGGGAGAGTATACACCACTTCTACCGTAGGTGCTGAGGGATCTGAGACACTGATTAGAGGTAATTGTGAAATGGCTGGTAAAATCTTAAATGCTTTATTTGATTCAGGAGCAAGTCATTCATTTATTGCATTTAAAAAGGCCCATGAATTAGGATTGAGAATGGTGGTTTTAGGTTATGATTTGAAAGTATATAATGCTACTCATGAAGCTATGGTGACTAGGATAGGATGTCCACAAGTTTCCTTTCGAGTACAACAGCGTGAATTTGTGCATGATTTGATTTGTTTGCCTATGACTGGTCTTGATCTCATTTTGGGATTGGATTGGTTATCCAAGAATCATGTTTTGCTTGATTGTTCTGAGAAGTCAGTACAGTTTATGCCGGAAGGGTCAGAAGCACCGGTTGTGGTGAATAGTTACTATTTAAATTCTATGATAGTAACCTGTTCTGGAACTGAATGTCAGGGTATTATGTTATTAACTGCGGGAGTATCAGGTGATGATCAGAGTTTAGAGCAAATTCCGGTTGTATGTGAATTTCCAGATGTGTTTCCGGATGATATTAATGAATTCCCACCTAACCGAGAGGTTGAATTTGCAATTGAGTTGGTACCTGGATCCGGTCCAATTTCAATTACTCCTTATAGGATGTCACCTTTAGAAATGGCTGAACTGAAAGCTCAGCTGGAAGATCTGTTGGGTAAGCATTTTATCCGACCAAGTGTTTCTCCGTGGGGAGCGCCAGTGTTACTGGTAAAGAAGAAGGATGGGAGTATGCGGCTGTGTGTCGATTATCGGCAATTGAATAAGATCACTGTGAAGAATAAATATCCGTTGCCTAGAATCGATGATCTAATGGATCAGTTACAGGGAGCCGGTGTGTTTTCTAAGATTGATCTGCGATCCGGATATCATCAGATAAGGGTTAGAGATGAGGATATTCCGAAGACTGCTTTCAGGACGCGTTATGGTCATTATGAATATACAGTAATGTCTTTTGGGTTAACTAATGCCCCGGCAGTATTTATGGATTATATGAACAGGATTTTCCGACCGTATCTGGACAAGTTTGTTATTGTCTTCATTGATGACATTCTTGTTTATTCTAAGACTAAAGAGGAACATACTGATCACTTGCGAACTGTGCTGCAAATTCTGAGAGACAGAAAGTTGTACGCTAAGTTATCTAAATGTGAGTTCTGGAAGAGTGAAGTGAAGTTTCTCGGCCACGTGGTGAGTAAGCAGGGAATAGCTGTGGATCCTGCTAAGGTGGAGGCAGTGATGAATTGGGAGCGACCAACTTCAGTGACAGAGATTAGGAGTTTCTTAGGTTTGGCGGGGTATTATCGCAGATTCATTAAGGGATTTTCACAGCTCGCCTTACCTTTAACTAAGTTGACTAGGAAGGATACGCCTTTTATCTGGACTCCGGAGTGTGAAGAGAGTTTCCAAGCATTGAAGCACAGGTTGACTGCTGCACCTGTATTGGTATTACCTGAACCAAGTGAACCGTTTGAAGTGTATTGTGATGCATCTCTGAAAGGTTTAGGGTGCGTTCTGATGCAGCACCAGAATGTTGTGGCATACGCCTCACGGCAGTTAAGGCCGCATGAAATGAACTATCCGACACACGATTTGGAACTTGCTGCTGTTGTGTTTGCTTTAAAGATTTGGAGGCATTATCTCTATGGTGTTAAGTTTCATGTTTTCTCAGACCATAAGAGTTTGAAGTATCTTTTTGAGCAGAAAGAGTTGAATATGCGTCAGAGGAGATGGATGGAGCTTCTAAAAGATTATGATTTTGAATTGAATTATCATCCAGGAAAAGCGAACGTTGTGGCGGACGCTTTGAGTCGGAAGTCTTTATATGCAGCTTGGATGATGCTACGGGAGGAAGAATTACTAAGGGCATTTCAAGGTTTGAATTTGGGAATTAGAGAAGAATATGGAATCCTGTGTTTGAGTCAGTTGCAGATTTCAAGTGATTTTAAATTAGAACTTCTGAAGGCCCATCGAGATAGTGAAGCGTTACGTAAGGTATTACCAGCAGTTGAACAGGGAAAACAGTGGAGAGTGTCAGAAGGTCAGGATGGTTTATGGAGGTTCAAGAACCGGATTATTGTGCCTAATATTGGAGACCTGCGACAAAGTATCTTGAAGGAAGCTCATAAGAGTGGGTTCTCAATTCATCCAGGGAGCACTAAAATGTATCAGGATCTAAAAGCGATGTTCTGGTGGCCAGGGATGAAGAATGATGTGGCATTGCATGTATCTAAATGTTCAACATGTCAGAAGGTTAAGATTGAGCATCAGAGACCATCAGGAACCCTTCAGCCTTTGGAGATTCCACAGTGGAAATGGGAGAGTATCGCAATGGATTTTGTGATAGGTTTGCCTAAAACCCGATCTGGTTGTGACGCTATTTGGGTGGTTGTGGATCGACTAACAAAATCAGCTCACTTTCTTCCTATCCGAATACGTTGCACAATGGAGGAATTGGCTCGAACGTATATTAAAGAGATTGTCAGGTTGCATGGCGTGCCTTCTACTATCATATCTGATAGAGATCCTCGTTTCACATCAAGGTTCTGGGAAGCTTTTCAGCGTGCATTTGGGACTCAGTTAAGCTTGAGTACTGCGTATCACCCTCAGACAGATGGTCAGTCAGAAAGAACTATTCAGACCTTGGAGGATATGTTAAGGGCTTGTGTTTTAGACCAGCTGACGAGCTGGGATCGGTATATGCCAATAATAGAATTTGCTTATAATAATAGCTATCATGCGAGCATCGGAATGGCTCCATATGAGGCTCTGTATGGTAGAAAATGTCAGTCTCCACTATGTTGGTATGAAACTGGAGAAAGAAGTTTATTAGGGCCTGAAATGATAGCTGAAACAACTGAACTGATAAAGAAGATTCGTAGTCGAATGCTTATAGCCCAAAGCCGCCAGAAGAGCTATGCTGATCAGAGGCGAAAGCCTTTGGAGTTTGAAGAAGGAGAACATGTCTTTTTGAAAGTTACACCAACCACTGGAGTGAGAAGAGCTATTAAGACTAAGAAACTGAATCCCCGTTATATTGGACCCTTTGAGATTCTGAAGAGGATTGGGCCAGTGGCTTATAGAATTGCCTTACCGCCATATCTTTCGAATTTGCACGACGTGTTTCATGTGTCTCAGCTTAGGAAGTACACCCCTGACGCAAGTCATGTTCTAGAACCAGAACCAATCCAAGTGAGAGAAGATCTAACACTCCCAGTAATTCCGGTGAGGATTGATGACACCAGTGTTAAACGATTACGAGGAAGGGAAGTATCATTGGTAAAAGTGGCTTGGAGTCGAGCTGGTATCGAGGAACATACCTGGGAGCTCGAATCAGATATGCGAAAGGACTATCCACATCTCTTTTCAAGTAACTAGATTTGAATTTTGAGGGCAAAATTCTTTATTAGGTGGGTAGGATGTAAACCCCGGTTAAATTAGTAGATAATTAGTCAATAAATTAATTTTTAATAAGGAAGATTAGAAATGTGAATATTATATTAAATTAGGATAGAGCTCATCGAAACGAGAATTTTGACACCAATTTCGAAGAAAACGGTCCAAGATTGGACCGAACGGACCGAACCGGTTAAACCGGGCCGAACCGGTTAAACCGGGCCGAACCGGTTAAACCGGGCTGTGGGCCCAATTAGTCCAACAATTAAAAAGAGCCACGGGCTCTTATTCTCTTCATTTCCCTCAACGATGCAGCAGCCTCCCAGGGAAGAGAAGAAGAGGAATTCGTTTACGGTGAATTCAATTTCCCGTAACTTCCTCGTTTGAGCTCCGATCGCCGCACCGTTTGTGGCCACGCGTTCACCGCGTTGAGCTCTACATTTCTACCGGAACAATTTCATAGGTAACTTGATATTCCACTTCAGTCTCTCATTTCCCCCAATTTTTGAGTTTTGAGAAAGGGTGTTGAATTTCTTTGATTTTTGATGTTTTAGGATCCAATTAGCTTGAGGAAAACGTTCACTCTTGCTTATGTGAAGCTTGGGTAAAGTGAGGATACGATAATTATATTTTATTTTCATTAAATTTGAGCTTTGAGTATTAAATTGGGTATATATGTGTTATGAATGTGTATTAGGTTGAAAATAGATAATTGGAGCTTGAAATTGTGAATACTGGAACTTGGAGGAAGCGGATTAGTTGAGGTTTTGAGGGCTGTGTTCTTTTAGAAAAATTTTCTTGGAATAATACTTGGGAATCGGCTAAGGTATGGTTTAGGTTTCTTGCATTTAATATATAATGTTCTGTGAAAACTTAGGCTAGATGACCATAGGATAAGTTGGAATGCGGGTGTATGTTTAATGTTTAGTAATTTTTCGATGAATATATTTGGTTGAAGTTTATTGGATAATTAGTTATTAATTTTGGATGGTGAATGTTATTATTGATGAACATGGTTAGTTTGGTGCTTGTTGATTAATTAATAATTTGGTGAATTATTGATTTGAGGTATCTTGTGTTAGAAGCCTAGGATTAGTGAACTATGATCCTTAATTGAATTTTTGGTTGTTGGATTCGAATATTGTATGAGTTTAATTGTTGATCTGAGGTAGATTTATTGTGGTGATTGTTATGATGATAAGGAAGGGTATGTTGAATTGAAAAGAATGCAGGTTTGGACCCGAAAAGGGTGGCAAAATCCGAGTTTTAGAGGAGATGCTGCCGAAATTTTATAGAAATTAGAGATTTTGTTTATATGATTATCTAAAAAGATTTAGATTCAAAGGGTATATGGTTTGATTTAGAGTTATTAAGAAAATGAGCATGTTTTAAGTCTGATTCATTTAGAAAAGAATGAGTTATGTTTTGAATTGGAACTATTGATGGACGGAATGGGAGGTGCGATAGTGAAGGATAAGGATTGAATATGATTAATGTATGATGATGAATGAAATGCGATTGAGAATGATGTTAATGTTGATGAATTATAATTGAATTATTTATATGGCTTATGAATTTGAATAATCTGAGATACGAGATTCCCTGGATAAAGTACCGTGGCTTGCCACCACGTGTACCAGGTAGAAAACTCGATACTCTGTTGACCCTACGACGTAAGTGTGACCGGGCACTATATAAATTCCCGGGAATGTTACCCCCATTGAGCAATATTGATTATTTGAGATAAAGCTATGCATAGACTCTTGGGGATGCACGTCGGGGGACAGTCTAAGGACAATTCAGACTTGTCGGGTTGGCTGGATAACCGACAGATGAGCCTCATCAGCCATAGGACAGGCATGCATCATATGCATACTATTTGAACTACTTGCTTGTGCATTAACTGGGTGTGCCTGAATGTATCTGCCATGCTAAATGTATATTTGTTACCTGCAGTACTTGTAACCTTCATGTGCTTGCTTTATCTGTTTGTTTGTCTGTGAAATCCTGATGGAGATGGAGGTTTGGAGGAATGGCAATATGAGATTTAGGTTTAAGATTAAGTTAAATCAGGTTTACATATTCTTAGAAAACCACCTTCTATGGCTTCTATTTAATACTTTAAGCTCTATAATCTGAGTGTCGGCGTTCTAGGATTGCCTCTGGCATTCCCAGGACCTTATATATTATGTGTGTGGCACCTTTACCATACTGAGAACCTCCGGTTCTCATTCCATACTATGTTGTTGTTTTTCAGATGCAGGTCGAGAGGCATCTCGTTAGGTGTCTGGACTCTTGAAGCGGAGTGGTTACTGGGTTTTTTTTTGTTATGCTATGATGTATATATATGTACTTAGTTTTCTCTCCACATAACTTATTCTTTTTTATCCTCCTAGAGGTGTATGGAGAGGCAGGATTTTGTTTATGTACATTTGGGTTTTGGATATGTATATATATGTATATATGTGTGTATATTCTCCGGCCAGTCTTGACTTCGCAGGCTGAGTCAGGAGCTCGTTATTTTGTATCTTTGGCACTCTATTCCTACTTCTGTTATCATATGTTTAATAGTTATGGTTTCCTTAGCACGCAGGTTAACCCGTTCCTTGAGCGTTGCGCTTTTATTTTGCGATTTTGTTTCCTCTTTTCTTCACGGCTCCTAGCATATTATAATTCTTCTGCTATTATAAATATATATTTTATTGTAGAGGTCGTAATACCACACCACCTCTGTTTTACGGCTTAAGCGTAAAGCTTAGCGTGGTAGGGTGTTACATTTACAGTGTAAACAAATTAATTATGCATATGTCAATTTTTATGTATCACAATATATCTATTTTATTATTTAAAATTTATGTCTATAAATAAGATAAGTAATAAGATATTTTGTTTTTGCGACCAGACAAGTAATAGGATATAAAAAAATGTAAACTGTGTCTATATATATCAATAAATAAAATAAAATATTTTTTTAAAAAAATTGTTCCAGCATAAGAAAAAGGCTCAACCATAGTTGAAATAACAGTTTTTGTCCGAATACCATATTGTACCTGATACAGCTATACCAATACAGCTATACCAATAAATTAAATGGTACATGTGAAAGTTTTCCATATATATATATATATATATATATATATATATGGTTCCACCAAAATAATAAAAGAAAAAAGACATCTGTCAACTCAACTAGGTCTAGTCTCTTGACAAAAATATATTTATGCACTTACCATATATAATGTCGAATTTGAATATCCTCTCAACTCTCAAGACCATGGAGCGAATTTCTAATTCTGAGAAGATCTCATTAACCTGTTGGACAATCAAAAACTACACCTCAAACCTACACATTAATACTAAATACAACACGTGTCTCATAAAAATTGTGCCAAAACCCAAAAAGGTACAAGGCGTGTGGCACGCCTGATTGGGGCAGGCGCACCCTAAAACTCACCAACACTGGAACAGTGAACTGTTCAAAAAAAAAAAAAAAAGTCCAGTTGGAGCTTGGAAGGAACACGAGCGCTCTTGGGTTGGCATTTTCCTTATCTGTTTGAGTCTTTGGGTGCAACATAACCATGGAGGGAATCGCAAGCTTGAAGCTAAAGCTCTCACCTTTCTCTTCCGTAATGTCCACTTTCACCTCTCCTTCCTCCTCCTTTTCTTCAAACCCTTCACTTCTTCCAATGCGAACTCCTTCTTCTTCTTCCACAACCAGATTCCTTAGTGAGTCTCTCATTACAATTCACCTCTGATTCTTCTGCTTTATTCATTATTCTTATTCATATTGTTTGTTGTTTTTGTTTCAGGGATTTACGCATTGACTAGCAACGACATCAAAGTTGGTACCAACCTTGAAGTGGATGGTGCTCCTTGGCGTGTCTTAGGTGATTCCTGTTTCACATTTATTATCTATTTAATCGAATGAGATAAAGCTAGGAATTACTAGTAGAGAGTACTCGAAGAGACATAATGTGAAGTTCTGGGCTTATTATTATTATTTAGAGCATAATGTGACATTAGTTTATTTGAAATTGCATGATGCATGGTTTAGAGTTTCTTCATGTGAAACCTGGAAAAGGAGCAGCATTTGTGAGAACCAAGCTCAAGAACTATGTTACAGGGAATACAGTTGAGAAGACTTTTAGAGCTGGAAGCTCGGTAATCTATTCTAAACTGCAGTTTTAGGGCTCATGCTTGGAGTTGTTATGTTCATAATTGTCATTTGAATAGGAAAAGGAAATGTTCAATATGTCTTTACTTTCAAGTTACAAGATTTCTGCATCATAGTTATTTGATGATTGGTTGACTATATTCTTTTGGTGATGGGATTTGAAGAACATTAGCTTTTGGTTGTTAGTTACATTTTTCTTTGAGAAGAAATATTAAAGCTAATGGGAAGGTTATGCATGTTATTAATAATATTACATAACACAACTCTCCTCTATTATCCGAGTTCTGGAGAGGTTGTGCAAAGCACATCAGTGAAAAAATTGCTAATCAGAATTTTAGTAGCTACAAATTTCAATTTTGTTTTCATTTGCATGCTCAACTTGTACTTTATGGCAGCTTTTTATATGGTAAGCCTTTATCTCTTTAGGGTAGCAATTACATAACCACTGCAGGCTTAAGTACTGTAGTTTGCTATCAATCATTAAGATCAGGTTACCCTAGGCAATGACATAGTTTGTTCTATGTTCCCAATATTAGAGCTGCTTATAGCTCTGCGGATTGTGACACAAAATATCTGAATCCATATCCTACTTGTCTTGCCCCTGTGAAAATCTTAATAGTTTATGCTGATGGTTCAGTCTGTCACAATCTTGAAAACCATCAAGCATATCATATAGTTGAAATAAATACGAAGTTTGTGATCTCTATTTTAAAATGGACAAATGATTGAAGACATCTTAAAAGCTAATAACAAAACAAGTGATGACATTGGTTTGTTTTCTCCGCACCTGGTGTGGCCATTAGAAGTGCATTATGAACTTTGTTGTGTCTATCTGTTTTTTGCTTCCAATTTCTGTTTGATGCTTTAGTTTTATCATTTTTTAATTTTCTGCTTTATCTGTTCTCTTTCATATTGACAGATTGATGAAGCAAATGTAGTCAAGGAAACAAAGCAATTCTCATACAAAGATGGGTCTCAATATGTCTTTATGGACTTGGTATTATCTGAAATCGATATAGTTTGGCAATCTCTATACATCTCTATTCTCTTTGCAAATTATAATCACTGCTCACGCTCATTGAATGATGAGTTATCATAATTAGCAATATGATTATATTCTCTTTCTCCTTAATTAGTAATTAATTTACTAGCTATATCAATTTTGTCATAGTCTCTGTTTGATTTGGTCATTTTTTAATATATCAGAACACATTTGAGGAGAGTCGTCTTGGTGAATCAGAAGTTGGAGACAAAACAAAGTGGCTGAAAGAGGGAATGGACTGCAATTTGCTGTTTTGGAATGGAAAAGTAGCCTTTTCATCACATAATTTATTACCTGCTTTTATTATTTCTTTGTTTTCTTTTTTCTTTTTTTTAATCCTAGACCATAGATATGCAGAACTATGTTCAACAAGAAGTAGTTGAAATATTACTCTACTCTAAACTCCCAAACAACATTGAAATATTTCTCCACTCCTCACTTTTCTACTCCATTGATGACCACTCCATTACATCATATAAAATCTCCCAAACATAGCCACACATTCTTGTAAATTAATAAAATCAATATAATGGTTATCAAAACCCTTGGTTATAATGGTTCCTCCAAGCATTATTCCTTTCAAGGAGTGTTCTTTTTTTAGCTAGTTGGTTCAAGTGTGATTGCATGTGAATAGGATTCTTGCATATGCATAGATTAGTATGATGTTTAGAAATGAAGATGATTCTGTTTATCTTGATTAGCAATTATTGTCTTGATATCTTGGCAGGTTATTGATCTTGATCTCCCTATCACAGTCAAGCTCACTGTAGTTGACGTGGATCCAGGACTTAAGGGCGACACAGCCCAAGGTGATGTCATTTTTTTAATACCATAAAATGGGTAAAGTGCAATTTTTACCCCCTAACGTTGGCTGTGGGGATAGAACGAAAAATTTTATAAATGTTAGGTGTAAAATTGAAAATTTTCAAATGTTAGGGTTAAAATTGAAAAGTTTTTTCGACTTGAAACTTTTGGCAAATGGTAAAAAATACACTTTATCCCATAAAGTTCTATTTGACCAAATTCTTGCTGTAATGTAGCAAGTGTCAAGCATATACGAAATCATTTGCTATACCATGTTTTTTGCTATGGCTTACAAAGAATCTGGAGCATTATTGGTCTTGATCTGCTTATTGTTGGCCATGAAAGACAGAATTTGTTTGTTTAAAGCTTCTATTTTGAAAAGAAAAGAAAATTGTGATATCTTATTATTGTATTAACTTTTTTACTTTCATTCCCTTGAAGAACTTACTGACCCTCTGAAAACTGTATTTATTTAACAGGTGGATCAAAGCCAGCAACGCTTGACACTGGTGCTGTTGTCAACGTTCCACTCTTTGTAAACATTGGCGAAGAAATAATGGTTGATACAAGAACTGGGCAATACATGAGTCGTGCTTGAGATGCACATCAAGTTTTGTAGTTAAAAGTGCAAAACCATGGGTAGAGAGAAATTTATAGCATTCAGCATATGTATAATTGAGCTTAGCAGATTGGTACATGCTTTGTAACATTGAGTTGAAACATAATGCGAAATGAAGCTCTTATGCAGCATTGTCTTCAGCATGCTAATGTTGCATAGAATTTTGTTCTCATGATGTCATGTAATTTAACACTTCTGTTGGATGATTAGAAGGAATCAACTACTACCATTTGTGCTCACTAGATAATTTTCTGGGATAATGGTTCGGTAATATTATGCTTTCAACAACAATTAGGATATACCAAGGTTCTGAAAACCAAACTGGTAGAGTTAGAAATTTAAAGGTTTAATGATCCAATCAAGATTGAATCAAATATAATAAAATAATATATTTATGTAAAATATCAAATATGTATTAAAAATGATCTTTTTTTTGTGTTTTACTGGTTTTTTTATTGATTTTCAATTTTTGAGTGTTTATTTAATAATTAGTTTTTACCTTAAAGCATACTAATCCTCTGCTAGCCAATTTCCAGTTAACCTAGTCGAACTAGCTGGTTCAATCTGATTCTCAAAATCATGAGAGTTACTGTTATGGAAACTTATACTCAATTTAGTATTACACATAAGTAAAATAAGTAAATAACAATAATATGTATCTACAGAAGTCTGAGAATATGCCTAAGGATATTAATAGAGAGATGAATGTTGCACCCATACAAAGAGTTCAAATATGTTTTATTAATTCTGAAGTCAATCTCATACAGAAAAACAAAAAGGAAATGTAAGAAATGAGCAGAAAACATGAAAAAGAGAAGAGAAAAAAGGAATATCTCAGGAAAGAATGAGAAGAAAACACCCCTATATACATTTAAATTTTGTCTCCTATCTATATTAGCAAAATCCGAATGAAGTAATCAACTCGGTTAAATATGTACAAAAGCTATCATTCTAATTCTAAATATCCATGAAACCAATTATTTGTACATTCCTCAACTACTATAATAAAAAGATTTCTCCTGTTAAACCCAAGAGAAGAGTTCCTCTTCACACAAAAATTCATTTTCCACTTCAATTCGGTAATTATTACATGTTGCAACTAAATTTCTTTCACTGTGATGTATCAGCTTGGCTTCTATCTTTCTTCACAACATTTACATAGTAGAGGATCCATGCTGGGAACAACACCTTGCTTAAATGCTGCACCAAGCAAAATGGAAGCACAAATTAATCTCCCTTGTGCATTGAGTTCTTTGATCAACATTTCATAAGAAAATTTATGGGGAACCCCTCCATTTCCAAGCCAAAAGAGCAAAATGGACACTGCCTCCTCTAACTTCCCATTAGCACAAAATCCTTGAATCACTTTATCAAAAGCAATAGCCTTGGGAGAATACCCCAACTTAACCATATCATTCAAAACCTCCAAAGCCTCATCAAATTTCTCTCCCCAAAGTAATGCCTCAAAAATCACCTCAAGTGTCCTCTGATCAACCACGAAACCCTTCTCTGTCATTTTCTCAAACACTTGGCATGCGTCTCGAAGCAAACCCCTTTCCCTCCTCGACAACCTACACAATCGCCGCGCCAGCTTCGCCATCATCCTCGAATCGACCTCAATCCCTAGCTCCACCATTTCCTTGTAAACCTTAAACGCTGCCGGAATCTCATTCCACTTCAACAACCCATGTAACACAGTGCTGTAATTGACATAACCAGGAACACAGCCATGCTTTTTCTTCATCAATTCCAAAACCAAAACACCCTCCAATGGCCTACCTTCCCTAGAATACCCTTCAATCAATGTGTTAAAAGTGACCTCGTTGGGAACAATACCAACCCTAACAGCTTCATTGAGCAACCCCATTGCTTCATCAGAGAGCCCCACTTTACACAAACCATCCATCACAACAGTGTACGAATAAACATCAGGGTTCAACAATGGTGTCTCATTCTTCATCTCATTCAACAAATCCAATGCTTCCTCCACCCTCCCAACATAACACAAACCCTTCAACAAACAGTTATGCGATTGAACACTCATCTTGAAACCCTTTTCCCTCATTACCTCAAAAACCTCCCTAGCCTTCTGAACCTTCCCTTTCTTGCAAAGTGAACTCATTAGAACATTCATAGTTACTTCATCTGGAAGAAACCCATTTTGCAAAAGAGTGTCAAGCACCTTTTTTGCTTCATCTGGATCATTTCTCTCACAGTGGCACCTTATCACAATTGAAAACGTGCACCCATTGGGTAAAACCTTGAAAGATTGCAACTTTGTGAACAAAATCAGACAAACTTCATGTTGTTGTGCAATCACTAGAGCCATTAACAGGTGGTTGAAATCTGAACTAGTTTTGAAAGATTCAGCGTCCTTCTCTAGGTTTCGTAGAATCTGGGTCTTAGAATTTGTAGAGGAGAGTGTGGTGATCTTGTGGACATGGCGCTTGATGTGGAGTCTGGTGGTTCTGTCATGGAAATCAAGGTCGTTTCTCTGGGTGTTGGAAGAGAGAGAAAGTGTTGGCGGAAGAAGTAGCTTGTTGCTTGGTCGTGTGGTACAACTGCTGAGGTTGTTATTGTTGTTGTTGGTGGATGTCGTGGCAAATGTTGTACGAGGTTGAAGAAGTTGGGAGAATGTGTGAAATGGAGAAGAAGCCATGAAACTGAAGAGGAGCGAAGAAGAAGGTTGCTGAAATCGTCATCCATCGCCATCGGCTTTGTATTGGTACTTATCTGTTTTTGTGCTTTCCTTTTTGTAATTTAATTTTAGGAAAATACAAAATTCAGTCTTTATTCATTCAGTTTTTAAATCTAATATTTTATTATTTAAATTTTTAATTAATCATATTTTTTATTTATAAAAAATTACTTTTATTTTAAATATTTATCATCATAAAATTTGTAACTATTTGTAATAGATTAATTTTTTGTAAACTAAATCATAAAATTCGTAACAACTTTTTGTATATTAATTTTTAAAAATCAGTAAAATTTTTAAAATTAATTAAACTCGTTTTAATTATTTTTTTTATTCAAAACATTCAAAACTCATATAAAAAACACATCTAAAATTAAATAAACAACATAAATACATTTAAAATTATGTATTAACACATCTAAATTATTCTCATTGTAGTTCTAAATTAAATATTGAACACAGAAAAAATTAAATTTAAATACACATCTAAAATTATAAGAATGCACTCTAAATATTTTATCAACACATCCAAAACTCATATAAAAAAAAACTTATATATATACATAAGAACATAATGAACAACATAAACACATCTAAATTAGGTTAACATTACAACTCCCAAATCAAACATATGAGTACAAAAAAAAATTATAATCACAAATACATTTAAAAAAAAAGGAAAAAAACACAAACACTTTCAATATTATACATAAATTTTAAAAAATAAAACTTTTTATTAAGCGAAAAAAAAGGATAACATATATTTATGAATGAACTCAACTAATTTTTTTTTAGAATTTTACAAGCAGAAATACCAGAGACAGAAGAAGGAGTGCGACGTGGGAGAAGAGACAGAGGGAGGCGCGGGAGAAGGGGGCGGTTGTGCATGGCGCGAGGGAGGAGACCAGGGACGGAGAGGAGCCCATCGATGGAGGAGGCGCGGGGTTGTGCGCAGGGGAAGTGCGCGTCGCGGGGAGGAGCATGTCGCCGAAGGAGGAGATCGTCGCAGAGGAGTGCGCAACGCGGGAGAAGACGAAAGCGGCTACAGATGTGGAGGGGGAGGCGCTGCAGCTCTGGATCTTTACGGAGCAAAGGTTTTACTAGTGATTTAAGATGATTTAAGATTCATTTTAGAATTTTAAATTCGAAATTTTGAATTCTAACTAATTTGATTTTTGGATGTGTATTTTAAATTGCAATATATTAATAATTAAATATATTAAATCTGAAACAGAAATTTAAAATTGAAATTTAAATTTTAAATTTTAATTTTATTTAGTTTGTATTTTAAATGTGTATTTAATTTTAAAAAGACACTAAATCTATTTATAATTTTTAGATGCGTTTGTTTTACTTTTTTTTAAATTATTGTAATAAAAGGCTGAATATTGTACAACTTTTAAAGGATACCTAGTTGAATTATTAATTTTAATGGACCGTAAGAGGAAGAAACAATTTTACAAAAACACACTGAATAACAAAACAGAAATTATTTTTAATATAAGAAGGCAGTGGCGTTTTTAATATGGGTTGAATTATTGGGGTGGAAATGGAACTATTACATTTTGCAATTTTCACGACTACTTCATCGGATTTTTTTAAAATAAATAAATAAATATTTTATTTTTTAAAATTGTAGCATTTTATCGAGCGACATAAGCAACACATCCTGATTACAAGGCCATTGTTCAGAAATTTTGGGATAGTACATATTTTGACATTCATAGGAAGTTGTTGGGGTTCAAGAAGCATAGTTGGAATTCAACTCTATGGTCTTTGACAATATTTTTATTAAAAAGAGGAAATTGGAGGCTAATTTGAATTGTATTACGGAAAATGGAAGCTAACGATGATTCGATTTTGAAGCACAAAGAGGAAGAATTAAGAGTTGAGTATAATTTAGTTTTGCCCCAAGAAGAATTGCTTTGGTACCAGAAGTCAAGAGATCAATGGGTTCGATATGGTGATAGAAATACTAACTTTTTCCATATACAAACCATCCTTAGAAGAAAATCTAACAAGATTCATGGGTTGCTGGTTAGTGATGGGTCCTGGTTTGATGATCCGGAAGTTTTGCAAAGAGAGGTTGTTCATTTCTTCAAAAATATTTTTTGCTCTACTGAGCCTGTTGAGGTTAATTGAAAGGAGTGAAATTTCTATGCCATCTCTTAGCCAGGATGCTTGTGATAATTTGTCTAAACCAGTAATAATGTTGGAGGTTAAAGAAGCTCTGGATAATATGAGCTCGTTCAAAGCTCATGGGCCAGATGGTTTTCAAGTTTTTTTCTTCAAGAAATATTGGGATGTGGTGGGTCATGAGGTATGACGTACTATTCAAAAAGCATTCTTAGGAGAGACGTTAAGCCATTCTTTGTTGAAAACTTTGATTGTTCTTATCCCTAAGTGCGACCCTCCAACTAGATTGAATGATTTTTTGCCAATAAGCCTTTGTAATGTAATTTATAAGCTAGTGACTAAAGTGCTGGTTAATAGATTACGACCATTTTTGGATGAGATTGTTAGCCCAACTCAGGGAGGGTTTATTCATGGTAGAGGAGCGTCTGATAATATTATTGTCACCCAAGAAGTTCTTCACTTTCTTAAGTGGACAAAGTCTAGAAAAGGAGCTTTGGCTTTTAAGATTGATTTAGAAAGGCTTATGATAGAGTTGATTGGAATTTCTTGAGCACACTCTTGAATCTTTTGGCTTTCCTTCTCTAATTATTCGGCTTGTAATGAATTGTGTTCAGGCCTCAAATCTTTCCATCTTTTGGAATGGGAATAGATTGGACAGCTTCCAACCTCGCAGAGGGCTCAGGCAAGGAGATCCAATTTCTCCTTATTTATTTGTTTTGTGCATGGAGAGATTGGTATGCTTCATTTCCAAACAAGTTGACGAGGGTATTTGGGATGGTGTGTCTGTTTCTAGAGGGGGACCTAGAGTGTCTCACTTAATGTTTGCAGATGACCTTCTTTTTTGTAAAACGAAGAAAAATCAAGTTCAGAATATTGTGCACACCTTGAAATTGATCTGCAAAGCTTCAGGTATGAAGGTTAACATTGAAAAATCTAAAGTTATTTGTTCTAGAAATATCTCTAATAGAAGGAAGGAGATGTTGTGTGGTGTTTCTCATATTCCTTTTACTAGTGACCTAGGTAAATATTTGGGGGTAAACCTTAATCATCCTCGAGCTGCTAGGTCTATTTTTTTGGACTCGTTAGAGAAGATCAAGAATAGGCTGGTTAGTTGGAAAGGTCGGCTCCTTAACAGAGTAGGCAGGCTTTGCTTAATTAAATCTGTTGCTTCTCCTCTTCCTATTTATCAGATGCAAGTGACTGTTTTTCTACTTTTGGTTTGTCAAAAGATTGATTATGTGCTTAAACAATTCTTGTGGAAGGGAAAGGTGGGGGAGCGTTGCTTAAATTATGTCAAGTGGAGCAAAGTTGTCACTCCAAGAAAATATGGAGGCTTGAAAATTAGAGATACCCAATGTGTAAATTTTTCTTTATTAGGAAAGCTTGTTTGGCAATTACTACATAATAAAGATAAGCTTTGGGTAAGAATTATGTTGGCAAAATATTTATCTGGGAGTTCTTGCTTTTCACCCAATTTTTTTAATAATGTTTCAAACACTTGGCGAGCGATTTATAAGATAATAGAAAAGCTTCGTGATGGTTTTGATTGGTGTACAAGCAGGATGTCTCAATCCTTTTGGTATCATGCTTGGCGACCATGTGGAACGCTAGCTCCTTTAGTTCCTTTTGTGCACATATCCGATTCTCACTTGAAGTTAGAAGATGCCTGGCACCATGGACATTGGCGGTGGGATATTCTTTGCACAATGATTCCGGAAAGAAGTTAAACTTGATTTGATGCTCTTTGATCCTATCAAGCAGGCAGGAGATAAAACAGGTTGGTTTTGGATAAACTCAAATACTCTCACCTACTCGACTAAAAGCGGGTATGAATGGCTATTGAAGAAGAAATTTGGCAGGAATGATAATGAAAATTGGCTTTGCTTTGGCGCTTGAGAATACCGGAGAAGATAAAGGGTCTGTTCTGGCTTTGTCTCAACAACGGAGTTCCCACAGCTAGTTACCGGTTTCAAAGAGGTCTTGCTACTTCTGATTTTTGTCAGAGATGTTATCTTGCTCTAGAGGATATTAACCAAAAAGCTCATCAAATTTGGATTATCTTAAATTTGGGAATGACCGCTGAGGACTCTATTTTGGATTTTGTGTTTTGGATTCATTCTAACCTCAACAAAAATGAGTTTCTCTTTGCAGTGGCCTTTTGGTGGATTTGGAGGGATAGGAACAATGACATCTTCCATCAAGATGATCCATGGAGTAAGGAGAAAATTGTTCACTTAGTTAAACATGATGCTTGAGATTTTTTAATGTTGTTACCAACCAAAAACATATTATTCCTTCCTCTTTGCAATATAACTGGGAACCATCTCCAATGAATGTCTGTAAAGTGAACTGTGATGCAAGCATTTTTGAAAATGAGCAATTAGCTGGCTTTGGATGTATTATTAGAGATAGCATGGGAATTTGGATAAAAGGTTGTTCTGCCAGTATACCTCTTTCTAGTGTTCTCTGTTGTGAGGTTCATGCTATTTGGAGATGGCTTGTTATGGTTTGGGATTGCGAGTGCAAAGAGGTTATATGTGAAACTGATAATCTTGATGCGTTTCTTCTTGTTTTACGAGGCACAATGATTAGGAATGACTCTGATCTGCTTGACAAAATCGATGCTTCAGCGTAATTGGACAGCTACTTTAGTGCTCATCCAACCACAGCAAACAGAGCGGCTGATTTAATGGCTAAGACTGCTGCTTTAAACAAGTAGGTGTACCTAGAGTGGTTATTACCCCCAAATAATTTAGACATTATTATTAGAGAGGAGTGGTACTCGTTCTCTTAGGTCCTTTTTCTTTGTGTTATGTTCAGTCACCAAAAAAAAGAGTATCGTATCTCTTATTTTATTTATAATGTGAACGAAATAAGACTACACGTATTTCGTTTATACTATAAATGAGATAAGAGAGTTACACACCACGTGTATAAACGTGATAGGACCACGTCGTATCTTATTTCATTTACAATGTAAACGAGATACATATAGTCATATTTCGTTCACATTATAAACGAGATAAGATTGGAAAAAGCCTATCAAAAATGCTATTTGTACACCAAAATCAGCAACTAAAATCAGCCACCAATGTATTTGTGTATAAAATACATGTGTGGTTTAATTTATTTTCAATATGTATTTGTATTCCAATATGTATTTTATACTGGTGGCTGATTTTGGTAGTTGATTTTGGTGTACACGTAGCATTACCCAAGGCCTATATATATGTATTTCGTCCACAACGGCGGTTTGTAGCTTGTGATATCCATTTCTTCAACTTTTCTTCCACTTCTACCATTTTCTAATCAAATTTTCGAATTACTTCAAGATTATGATGCGCGCAGATAATCACGATGCAGACATCAACTGACTGAACGCGAGGTGACATATTTCTGGGACAGTCGACTTTGAGGTTGGTGTTGTTTTTCGTTTTATGTTAAAGTATAGATGTGTTGTCATACTTAGGGTACTTTTATAGAAGTAGGTGTGTAGTATATATGAGGCGAATGAACATATTGTTAGGAATAGTTTAAATGATAGGGTTGATGTTAGACATACTTTAAAATGGATTTGTTAGTTAAATGTTTATTTAGGGTTGTTTTTCTTTGATCTAAGTTATTAAGCATATGTTTATTAACGAAGAAAAACCATAACTCCGTCGTCTTAGACTCAACAATTATAAAGGCTACAGGAAAGATATTGTTGTTATCATCTTGTGTCACTGTAATAAGCAAAACACCACCACATTTGCCATACAGATGCGTGCCATTGACGGAGATGAACGGCTTGCAATGCTTGAAAGCATCTATACAGGCAAGGAAAACCCAAAATACCTTATCAAACATGCTGCAATCACATACCATAAGGTTCCATCATAGTAAGGTACAACATAGATCTTACATATCATTTTGGGACAACAACTCTGCAGTGCTTGCAACAACCTCGGCACATTATTATATGACTCATCCCAATCACCGTATATCTGCGCAATTGCCTTTTGCTTTGCCATCCAGACCTTTCTTTACAAGGGTTTGAAGTGATAACTTTGCCTAATTGCACCTTGTAGGACAGAGATGCTGACGGATGGACTGGATTGTATCAACTGGAGGATGACACGGCAAATGAGACTGTTGTCCAACTGTCGGTGGTCTTGAGACACGATGGGTGCTAAACACATGTGCACTCCTCCTACCATACGCACTGGTGCACAAAATTGTGATCATCAATGGCGCCATCAACATGGTACGCTCAATTGCAATCTCAACTCTTTATCACAACTTCGCACAACTAACCAGCAAGTGCACTGGGTCGTCCAAGTAATAAACCTTACGCGAGTAAGGGTCGATCCCACGGAGATTGTTTGTATGAAGAAAGCTATGGTCATCTTGTAAATCTCAGTCAGGCGGATTCAAATGGTTATGGAGGATTAATGATTAAAAGATAAATAAAACATAAAATAAAGATAGAGATACTTATGTAATTCATTGGTGAGAATTTCAGATAAGCGTATGGAGATGCTTTATCCCTTCCATCTCTCTGCTTTCCTACTGTCTTCATCCAATCCTTCTTACTCCTTTCCATGGCAAGCTGTATGTTAGGCATCACCGTTGTCAATGGCTATAGTCCCGTCCTCTCAGTGAAAATGTTCAACGCGCTCTGTCACAACACGGCTAATCAGCTATCGATTCTCGATCATGTCGGAATAGAATCTAGTGATTCTTTTGCGTCTGTCACTAACGCCCCACAATCGTGAGTTTGAAGCTCGTCACAGTCATTCAATCCTTGAATCCTACTCAGAATACCACAGACAAGGTTTAGACCTTCCGGATTCTCTTGAATGCCGCCATCAATTCTAGCTTATACCACGAAGACTCCGATTAAGGGATCCAAGAGATATTCACTCAATCTAAGGTAGAACGGAGGTGGTTGTCAGGCACACGTTCATAGGTGAGAATGATGATGAGTGTCACGGATCATCACATTCATCATGTTGAGGAACAAGTGATATCTTAGAACAAGAATAAGCTGAATTGAATAGAAGAACAATAGTAATTGCATTAATACTTGAGGTACATCAGAGCTCCACACCTTAATCTATGGTGTGTAGAAACTCCACCGTTGAAAATACATAAGAACAAGGTCTAGGCATGGCCGTTCCCAAAGAGGGTTCAATCATAAAAACATGATCAAAAGATCTCCCTTCATACAATAGCAAAAGGTCCTATTTGTAGAGAACTAGTAGCTTAGGGTTTACAAAGATGAGTAAATGACATAAAAATCTACTTCCGGGCTCACTTGGTGTGTGCTTGGGCTGAGCATTGAAGCTTTCATGTGTAGAGACTTTTCTTGGAGTTAAACGCCAGCTTTTGTGCCAGTTTGGGCGTTTAACTCCCATTCTTGTGCCAGTTCCGGCGTTTAACGCCAAAATTCTTGAGCTGAATTGGAACGCCTGTTTGGGCTATCAAATCTCGGGAAAAGTATAAACTATTATACATTGCTGGAAAGCCCAGGATGTCTACTTTCCAACGCAATTGAAAGCGCTCCAATTGGGCTTCTGTATCTCTAGAAAATTCACTTCGAGTGCAGGGAGGTCAGAATCCAAAAGCATATGCAGTCCTTTTCAGCCTCTGAATCAGATTTTTGCTCAGGTCCCTCAATTTCAGCCATAAAATACCTGAAATCACAAAAAAACACACAAACTTATAGTAAAGTCCAGAAAAGTGAATTTTAACTAAAAACTAATAAAAATATAATAAAAACTAACTAAAACATACTAAAAACAATGCCAAAAATCGTACAAATTATCCGCTTATCACAACACCAAACTTAAATTGTTGCTTGTCCCCAAGCAACTGAAAATCAAATAAGATAAAAAGAAGAGAATATGCAATGAATTCCAAAAAAATCTATGAAGATCAGTATTAATTAGATGAGCGGGGCTTTTAGCTTTTTGCCTCTGAACAGTTTTGGCATCTCACTCTATCCTTTGAAATTCAGAATGATTGGCTTCTATAGGAACTCAGAATCCAGATAGTGTTATTGATTCTCCTAGTTAAGTATGATGATTCTTGAACACAACTACTTTATGAGTCTTAGCCGTGGCCCAAAGCACTCTGTCTTCCAGTATTACCACCGGATACATACATACCACAGACACATAACTGGGTGAACCTTTTCAGATTGTGACTCAGCTTTGCTAGAGTCCCCAATTAGATGTGTCCAGGGTTCTTAAGCACACTCTTTTTGCCTTGGATCACGACTTTATTTTTACCCTTGCCTATTGGCTTTTTCTGTTTGCTTTCTCCCTTTCTTTTTTTTGTATTCACTGTTTTTTCTTGCTTCAAGAATCATTTTTATGATTTTTCAGATCCTCAGTAACATGTCTCCTTTTTTCATCATTCTTTCAAGAGCCAACATTCATGAACAACAAATTCAAAAGACATATGCACTGTTCAAGCATACATTCAGAAGTCAAAGTATTGCCACCACATCAAAATAATTAATCTGTTATAAAATTCAGAATTCATGCAATTCTTCTCTTTTTCAATTAAGAACATTTTTCATTTAAGAAAGGTGATGGATTCTTAGGACATTCATAACTTTAAGGCATAGACACTAAGACACTAATGATCATGTAATAAGACACAAACATAGATAAACATAAGCATAAAAATTCGAAAAAACAGGAAAATAAAGAACAAGAAAATTAAAGAACGGGTCCACCTTAGTGATGGCGGCTTGTTCTTCCTATTGAAGATCTTATGGAGTGCTTGAGCTCCTCAATGTCTCTTCCTTGCCTTTGTTGCTCCTCTCTCATGATTCTTTGATCTTCTCTAATTTCATGGAGGAGGATGGAATGTTCTTGGTACTCCACCCTTAGTTGTTCCATGTTGGAACTCAATTCTCCTAGGGAGGTGTTGATTTGCTCCCAATAGTTTTGTGGAGGAAAGTGCATCCCTTGAGGCATCTCAGGGATTTCATGATGAGTGGGATCTCTTGTTTGCTCCATCCTTTTCTTAGTGGTATCCATGAGGACTTGGTCCAACCTTTGATCAAAGTTGACCCTTTTTGAGTTTGAAGGGGACCTCGGGGATCACCTTCTTCTTGGCCACAACTTCATAGAAGTGGTCTTGATGCACCTTTGAGATGAATCTCTCCATCTCCCATGACTCAGAGGTGGAGGCTTTTGCCTTCCCTTTCCTCTTTCTAGAGGTTTCTCCGGCCTTAGATGCCATAAATGGTTATGGAAAAACAAAAAGCAATGCTTTTACCACACCAAACTTAGAAGGTTTGCTCGTCCTCGAGCAAAAGAAGAAAGAAGAGAGTAGAAGAAGAAGAATTAGAGGAGATGGATGTGGCTTTATTTTTCGGCCAAGGGGGAGAAGTAGTGTGTAGGTTGTGTGAAAATGAGGGGGTGAAGAGAATGGTGGGATTTGATAGGTGAGGGGTTTTTAGGGAAGAGGTGTTGAGATGATTGGTGAATGGGTGAAGAAGAGAGAGAGTGGTGGGGTAGGTGGGGATCCTGTGGGGTCCACAGATCCTGAGGTGTCAAGGATAATTCATCATTGCACCAAGTGGCGAGCAAAAATGCTCCTTCTGCCAATCCTGGCGTTAAACGCCGGGTTGGTGCCCATTTCTGGCGTTTAACGCCAGCTTCTTGCCCATTCCTGGCGTTAAACGCCAGTCTGGTGCCCCTTTTTGGTGTTAAACGCCCATTTGCTGTTGGTGCACGAATTTATAATCCGCACAACTAACCAGCAAGTGCACTGGGTCGTCCAAGTAATACCTTACGTGAGTAAGGGTCGATCCCACGGAGATTATTGGTTTGAAGCAATCTATGTTTATTTTATTAATCCTAGTCAGGATGTCAATAAGATTAATTGGATTTAATGATAAGAAGTCAAAGTATTTGGAATAAGGAATTGTTACTTTATTAATGGAGAATATGTTGGAGTTTTGGAGATGCTTTGTCCTCTGAATCTCAACTCTTCCTTGAAATCCTCTTCCCACACGCAAGGTCCCTTCCATGGCAAGCTCTATGTAGGGTGTCACCGTTGTCAATGGCTACTTCCCATCCTCTCAGTGAAAACGTTCCTATGCTCTGTCACAGCACGGCTAATCATCTGTCGGTTCTCAATCAGGTTGGAATAGAATCCATTGATTCTTTTGCGTCTATCACTAACGCCCAGCCTTCAGGAGTTTGAAGCTCGTCACAGTCATTCAATCCCAGAATCCTACTCGGAATACCACAGACAAGGTTTAGACTTTCCGGATTCTCATGAATGCCACCATCAATCCGTCTTATACCACGAAGATTCTGATTAAGGAATCTAAGAGATGCTCATTTAATCTGATGTAGAACGGGGTGGTTGTCAGGCACACGTTCATGGATTGAGGAAGGTGATGAGTGTCGCGGATCATCACCTTCTCCATAATTAAGCGCAAATGAACATCTTAGATAAGAACAAGCGTGTTTGAATGGAAAATAAAGGAATTGTATTAAATCATCGAGACGCTGCAGAGCTCCTCACCCCCAACAATGGAGTTTAGAGACTCATGCCGTCACAAAGTATGTAATTCAGATCTGAAAATGTCATGAGGTACAAAATAAGTCTCTAAAAGTTGTTTAAATAGTAAAACGAGTAACCTAGGTTTACAGAATATGAGAAAACTAAGATAATTGGTGCAGAAATCCACTTCTGGGGCCCACTTGGTGTGTGCTGGGGCTGAGACTAAAGCTATCCACGAGTAGAGGCTTTTCTTGGAGTTGAACTCCAAGTTATGACGTGTTTTGGGCGTTCAACTCCGGATCATGACGTGTTTCTGGCGTTTAACTCCAGACAGCAGCATGTACTTGGCGTTCAACGCCAAGTTACGTCGTCTATCTTCGCGCAAAGTATGGATTATTATATATTGCTGGAAAGCCCTGGATGTCTACTTTCCAACGCCGTTGAGAGCGCGCCAATTGGACTCTTGTAGCTCCAAAAAATCCATTCCGAGTGCAGGGAGGTCAGGATCCAACAACATCAGCAGTCCTTTTTCAGCCTAACTCAGATTTTTGCTCAGCTTCCTCAATTTCAGCCAGAAATTACCTGAAATCACAGAAAAATCACACAACTCATAGTAAAGTCAAGAAATATGATTTTTGCCTAAAAACTAATAATATTTAACTAAAAACTAATTAAAACATGCTAAAATCTACATGAAATTACCCCCAAAAAGCGTATAAAATATCCGCTCATCACAACACCAAACTTAAACTGTTGCTTGTCCTCAAGCAACTAGATAAATAAAATCGGATAACAAGAAATTAAGAAACAATAATATCTTAGAGTTTCAAGTGAAGCTCAGATTCTAATTAGATGAGCGGGACTAGTAGCTTTTTGCTTCTGAACAGTTTTGGCATCTCACTTTATCCTTTGAAATTCAGAATGGTTGGCATCCATAGGAACTCAGAATTCAGATAGTATTATTGATTCTCCTAGTTTAGTATGTTGATTCTTGAACACAGCTACTTTATGAGTCTTGGTCGTGGCCCTAAGCACTTTGTTTTCCAGTATTACCACCGGATACATAAATGCCACAGACACATAATTGGGTGAACCTTTTCAGATTGTGACTCAACTTTGCTAGAGTCCCCAATTAGAGGTGTCCAGAGTTCTTAAGCACACTCTTTTGCTTTGGATCACGACTTTAACCACTCAGTCTCAAGCTTTTCACTTGGACCTGCATGCCACAAGCACATGGTTAGGGACAGCTTGATTTAGCCGCTTAGGCCTGGATTTATTTCCTTGGGCCCTCCTATCCATTAATTCTCAAAGCCTTGGATCCTTTTTACCCTTGCCATTTGGTTTTAAGGGCTATTGGCTTTTTCTGCTTGCTTTTTCTTTCTCTCTTTTTGGCATTTTTTTTTTGCAAAATTTTTTTTTTCACTGCTTTTTCTTGCTTCAAGAATCAATTTCATGATTTTTCAGATCATCAATAACATTTCTCTTGTTCATCATTCTTTCAGGAGCCAACAATTTTAACATTCATAAAATTCAATATAAAAAATATGCACTGTTCAAGCATTCATTCAGAAGACAAAAAGTATTGCTACCACATATAAATAATTAGAATTTTCCTTATTAAGAACTCGAAAAAATTAAATTGCCTCTTTATTCTACAAATCTACTATTTTATTCATGTTTGATGATGATGAGAAAAATAAGTTATAACTTAATTGGAAATAAAGCCAAAATAGATATGCTAATTACTACTACTCCTATATAACTTCTAAGGTAAAATCCTATAATAATACTATCACAGAGTTAAAGCTAGAATTAGAACTTAACAACCTGTATTTTGGGAAGTGGATGTTCCTCTAGTCTGTGGGGTGCCTTCAAGAATTAATTTCTGACGCTTCAGCTCCCTTAAGTTCACATCCTTGCTCTTCCTGTTCCCTTAGGTGCCATGATCTTAATGAGTTTTCGCTCAGTGATCATGGCAAATCACACCAAACTTATATGTTTGCTTGTCCTCAAGCAAAAGAAAGGAAAGGAGGGGAATAGAAGGAGAGGCAGTTTCGAAAAAAAATTAGATGAGTTGAGAAAGATATGAGAAGAAATTAAAAAGATTTGAAAAAGAATTGGATTGGAAAAAGATTTGTGTTTATGAATTAAGATACATTTGATGTTTTTGAAAAAGGGATTTTAGAAATTAGGGTTTTTAGAAATTAGGATTAAAATTTTTGGAATTGAAGGATGATATTTTGAAACATGTTTATGCAAGAAATCATGAATTGAAACATAAAAATTAAAAAATTTGTGAAGAAAAACGAATTTTACCTCCTCCCCACCATCCTGGCGTTAAACGCCCAAACGATGCATGTTTTGGGCGTTTAACGCCCACATGCTGTTTCTCCTGGGCGTTCAACGCCCAGCTGATGCTTCTTTCTGGCGTTGAACGCCAGGAAGTCCTTTGTCACTGGGCATTTTTCTGAACGCCCAGGATGCTGACAATCTGGCGTTAAACGCCCAGAAGGTGCTTCTTTCTGGCGTTCAACGCCCAGAAGATGCTCCTTTCTGGCGTTTAACGCCCAGATGGCTACCCTTACTGGCGTTGAACGCCCAGTGGGTGCTTCTTTTGGGCGTTCAACGCCCAAAATATTTCTTACTGGCTTTTTCACGCCAGTGAGCTTCAAAATTCTTTTGTACTCTGTGAATCCAATCAATTGCTATTTTACCTCGAAGATACTTTGACATATACTTGTAAAAATCAATTAATTAATCAAACGAATAAAATTAAATTTTGTGATTGGCTGGGTTGCCTCCCAGCAAGCGCTTCTTTATTGTCCTTAGCTGGACAGTGAGCTCTCATGGAGTCTCACAGATAATCAGAGCAAGGTTGGGACCTCCCAACATCAAACTTAGAGTTTGAATGTGGGAGTTCAACACCAAACTTAGAGTTTGGTTGTGGCCTCCTAACACCAAACTTAGAGTTGGACTGTGGGGGCTTTGATTGACTCTGCAGTGAGAGAAGCTTTTCATGCTTCCTTTCCATGGTTACAAAAGGAGAACCTTGTGTCTTATAGTTTGCAATGTCTGCAAACCACAGAGCTTCCTGAACAGCAAACAATTGCTCATCCGGAAAGGTTTCAGAGATCTCAGTAGGAGGGAGGGATGCTCCTGCTACTGGTTCTATCCGGGACAGGTGATCCGCTACTTGATTCTCTGTTCCTTTTCTGTCTCTTATTTCTATATCAAACTCTTGCAGAAGCAACACCCATCTTATGAGCCTGGGCTTTGAATCCTGCTTTGTGAGTAGATATTTAAGAGCAGCATGGTCAGTATACACAATCACTTTTGATCCTACTAAGTAGGATCTAAACTTGTCAATGGCATAAACCACTGCAAGTAATTCTTTTTCTGTGGTTGTGTAATTTTTCTGGGCATCATTTAAAACACTGCTAGCATAATAAATGACATGCAGAAGCTTGTTATGCCTCTGTCCCAATACTGCACCAATGGTATGGTCACTGGTATCACACATTAGTTCAAAGGGTAATGTCCAGTCTGGTGCAGAAATAACTGGTGCTGTGACCAGTTTAGCTTTCAAGGTCTCAAACGCCTGCAGACACTTTGTGTCAAACACAAATGGCGTGTCAGCAGCTAGCAGATTGCTCAGAGGTTTTGCAATTTTTGAAAAATCCTTTATAAACCTCCTATAGAATCCTGCATGCCCCAGAAAGCTTCTGATTGCCTTAACATTGGCAGGTGGTGGTAATTTTTCAATTACTTCAACTTTAGCTTGATCCACCTCTATTCCCTTGTTTGAAATTTTATGCCCAAGGACAATCCCTTCAGTCACCATAAAGTGACATTTTCCCAGTTTAAAACTAGGTTGGTCTCTTGGCATCTTTTCAGAACAAGTGCTAAATGGTTAAGGCAGGAGCTGAATGAGTCTCCAAATACTGAAAAGTCATCCATGAAGACTTCCAGAAACTTTTCTACCATATTAGAGAAGATAGAGAGCATGCACCTTTGAAAGGTTGCAGGTGCATTGCACAAGCCAAATGGCATCCTTCTGTACGCAAATACTCCAGATGGGCATGTGAATGCCGTTTTCTCTTGATCCTGGGGATCTACTGCAATTTGATTATAACCTGAATATCCATCTAGGAAGCAGTAGTATTCATGACCTGCTAGTCTTTCTAGCATCTGGTCTATGAATGGTAAAGGAAAATGATCCTTTCTGGTGGCTGTATTGAGCCTTCTATAATCAATACACATACGCCACCCTGTAACTGTTCTTGTAGGAACCAGTTCATTTTTTTCATTATGAACCACTGTCATGCCTCCCTTCTTAGGGACGACTTGGACAGGGCTTACCCAGGGGCTGTCAGAAATAGGATAAATAATCCCAGCCTCTAGTAATTTAGTGACCTCCTTCTGCACAACTTCCTTCATGGCTGGATTCAGCCGCCTTTGTGGTTGGACCACTGGCTTGGCGTCACCCTCCAATAAGATCTTGTGCATGCATCTGGCTGGGCTAATGCCCTTAAGATCACTGATGGACCACCCAAGAGCTGTCTTGTGTGTCCTTAGCACTTGAATTAGTGCTTCCTCTTCCTGTGGCTCTAAGGTAGAGCTTATGATTACAGGAAAGGTATCACCTTCTCCTAGAAATGCATATTTCAGGGATGGTGGTAATGGTTTGAGCTCAGGTTTGGGAGGTTTCTCCTCTTCCTGAGGGATTTTCAGAGGTTCTATTATTCTCTCTGATTCCTCCAAATCAGGCTGAACATCTTTAAAGATGTCTTCTAGCTCTGATTCGAGACTCTCGGCCATATTGACCTCTCTTACCAGAGAGTCAATGATATCAATACTCATGCAGTCATCTGGGGTGTCTGGATATTGCATGGCTTTGGCAACATTCAACTTGAACTCCTCCTCATTGACTCTCAAGGTTACTTCCCCTTTTTGGACGTCAATGAGGGTTCGGCCAGTTGCTAGGAAAGGTCTTCCTAGAATGAGAGTTGCACTCTTGTGCTCCTCCATTTCCAGCACCACAAAGTCAGTAGGAAAGGCAAATGGCCCAACCTTGACAATCATGTCTTCAATCATGCCTGATGGGTATTTAATGGAGCCATCAGCAAGTTGAAGACATATCCTGGTTGGTTTGATTTCTTCAGTCAAACCAAGCTTTCTGATAGTAGATGCAGGTATTAGGTTGATACTTGCCCCAAGATCACATAAAGCTTGCTTGGTATAAGTACCCTCTAATGTGCATGGTATCATAAAGCTCCCAGGATCTTTAAGCTTCTCAGGTAAGCTTTTCAGAATGACTGCACTGCATTCTTCAGTGAGGTAAACTTTTTCAGTTTCCCTCCAATCCTTCTTATGACTTAAGATCTCTTTCATGAACTTAGCATAAGAGGGTATTTGCTCAAGTGCTTCTGCAAACGGAATCTTTATTTCAAGAGTCCTGAGATAGTCTGCAAAGCGGGCAAATTGCTTATCCTGTTCCGCTTGGCAGAGTTTTTGAGGATAAGGCATTTTGGCTTTGTATTCCTCAACCTTAGTTGCTACAGGTTTATTACCTACAGGAGTGGGTTGGGAAGCCTTTTTAGAAGGGTTGTCATCAGCACTTGTATGTGACTGATCTCCCACTGGCATTTGAATGCCAGGGGTGGAAGCTGGAGTGGCGTTAGACGCCACCTCCTTGTTTGTTACTGGCGTTTGAACGCCAGAACCATGTTCCCTTTGGGCGTTCAACGCCGGATTCATGCTTGTTTCTGGCGTTGAACGCCAGAAATGAGCATGGTCTGGGCGTTCAGCGCCAGCTTTATTCCTCTCTGGACTCTGACTGTCCTCAGAGGGATTTTGAGTAACCAATTGTTCATTTCTTGGTTTCCTGCTGCTTTGAAGTGAGGTATTTAATGTTTTTCCACTTCTTAATTGAACTGCTTGGCATTCTTCTGCTATTTGTTTTGACAGTTGCTTTTCTGTCTGCTTTAATTGCACTTCCATATTCCTGTTAGCCATTCTTGTTTCCTGTAATATTTCCTTGAATTCGGCTAGCTGCTGAGTTAGAAAGTCTAATTGCTGATTAAATTCATTAGCCTGATCCACCGGACTGAGTTCAGCAGTTACTGTTTTAGCTTCTTCTTTCATGGAAGATTCACTGCTTAGGTACAGATGTTGATTTCTGGCAACTGTATCAATAAGCTCTTGAGCTTCTTCAATTATTTTTCTCATATGTATAGATCCACCAGCTGAGTGGTCTAGAGAAATCTGAGCTTTTTCTGTAAGCCCATAGTAGAAGATGTCTAATTGCACCCATTCTGAAAACATTTCAGAGGGGCATTTTCTTAGCATCTCTCTGTATCTCTCCCAGGCATCATAAAGAGATTCATTATCTCCTTGTTTGAAGCCTTGGATGCTTAGCCTTAGCTGTGTCATCTGTTTTGGAGGGAAATAGTGATTCAGGAATCTTTCTGACAGCTGCTTCCATGTTTTTATGCTGTTCTTAGGCTGGTTATTTAACTATCGCTTAGCTTGATCTTTTACAGCAAATGGAAACAGTAATAATCTGTAGACATCCTGATCCACTTCTTTATCATGTACTGTGTCAGCAATTTGTAAAAATTGTGCCAGAAACTCTGTAGGTTCTTCATGTGGAAGACCAGAATACTGGCAGTTTTGCTGCACCATGATAATGAGCTGAGGATTCAACTCAAAGCTACTAACTCCAATGGAGGGTATACAGATACTACTCCCATATGAAGCAGTAGTGGGGTTAGCATATGACCCCAGAGTCCTCCTGGACTGTTCATTTCCACTTAATTCCATGATGGAACAAGGGAGATGATATGTATGTTGATATTATTTATTTTATAGAAGTGGAATAAATAAAAACAGAATATATATAAAAAATATGAAAATATTTTGTGAAAATTTTTTCAAAAAACTTTAAAATTGAAATCTGAATTTTTTATTAAAAATTTTGAAAATGTAGTTTTTTAAAATTAGTTAGAAAAGATATATTTTTTTTGAATTTTGAATTTTATGATGAAAGAGAAAAACACATAAAAGACACAAGACTTAAAATTTTTAGATCTAATGCTCCTTATTTTCGAAAATTTTGGAGGGAAAACACTAAGGAACACCAAACTTAAAAATTTTAAGATCAAAACACAAGGAAGACTCAAGAACACCTTGAAGATTTACAAGAACACCAAGAACAAAAGAAAGAACACCAAACTTAAAATTTTTAGAAAACCAAAATGAATTTTTGAAAATTATATCAAAATTAACAAGAAAACACCAAACTTAAAGTTTGGCACAAGATTAAATCAAGAAAAATTATTTTTGAAAAAGATTTTCAAAAGAACTGGTGCCCACTCATCAAGAATATAAACCAATATTCTACCCAAATGGGCAGAAAAGGTAACAATTGTTCTGAATGGGTATATTCTTTTTGGAAGACTAATGCTTTGGATTAGTATAAGAAAAACAAGAAAAGACACAGAACAAGAAAAATTAAAGATCAATCAAGAAAAATGAACAAGAACAACTTGAAGATCAAGGAAGAACCAAGAACACTAACACGAAAATTTTAAAGAAAATATAAAATATGCAATTAACACCAAACTTAGAATAAGACACTAAACTCACGAAAAATTAACAATTAATTAAGAAAAATAATATTTTTGAAAAGAAATTTTTGAAAAGAAACTATCCTATCAAAATTTAATGACTCTATAACAACAAAAGTAAATTATTCCTAATCTAAGAAATAAAATAAGCCTTCAATTGTTCAAACTCAACAATCCCCGGCAACGGCGCCAAAAACTTGGTGCACGAATTTATAATCCGCACAACTAACCAGCAAGTGCACTGGGTCGTCCAAGTAATACCTTACGTGAGTAAGGGTTGATCCCACGGAGATTATTGGTTTGAAGCAATCTATGTTTATTTTATTAATCCTAGTCAGGATGTCAATAAGATTAATTGGATTTAATGATAAGAAGTCAAAGTATTTGGAATAAGGAATTGTTACTTTATTAATGGAGAATATGTTGGAGTTTTGGAGATGCTTTGTCCTCTGAATCTCAACTCTTCCTTGAAATCCTCTTCCCACACGCAAGGTCCCTTCCATGGCAAGCTCTATGTAGGGTGTCACCATTGTCAATGGCTACTTCCCAAAGAGGGTTCAATCATAAAAACATGATCAAAATATCTCCCTTCATACAATAGCAAAAGGTCCTATTTGTAGAGAACTAGTAGCTTAGGGTTTACAAAGATGAGTAAATGACATAAAAATCCACTTCCGGACCCACTTGGTGTGTGCTTGGGCTGAGCATTGAAGCTTTCATGTGTAGAGACTTTTCTTGGAGTTAAACGCCAGCTTTTGTGCCAGTTTGGGCGTTTAACTCCCCTTCTTGTGCCAGTTCCGGCGTTTAACGCCAGAATTCTTGAGCTGACTTGGAACACCTGTTTGGGCCATCAAATCTCGAGCAAAGTATGGACTATTATATATTGCTGAAAAGCCCAGGATGTCTACGTTCTAACGCAATTGAGAGCGCGCCAATTGGACTTCTGTAGCTCTAGAAAATCCACTTCGAGTGCAGGGAGGTCAGAATCCAACAGCATATGGAGTCCTTTTCAGCCTCTGAATCAGATTTTTGCTCAGGTCCCTCAATTTCAGCCAGAAAATACCTGAAATCACAGAAAAACACACAAACTCATAGTAAAGTCTAGAAAAGTGAATTTTAACTAAAAACTAATAAAAATATATTAAAAACTAACTAAAACATACTAAAAACAATGCCAAAAAGCATACAAATTATCCGCTCATCACGCACCTCCCTAACGAAATAGAACAACCATGGTTCACATGTACAACAAGCATAACAATGATAACTGAGAATATAGAACACAATTAAGTTTGAACTTACCAATATCCGAGATTCTGTCAGAGAGCAACACAGAGACTCCAAGGACAACCTACTTTATATTGTCAGCGACGCACATGGTACTTTAATGAATCTGACTCCACAACTCGTTACTCAGCACTTCTACAAATGTTGTAATTCTTCACACCCTGCAACATTGCATCTTTGCTTTTGAATCTGTGGCCAACCCGAAACTCTAACCACCGTCTAAGTTGTAATCGTCTCCGCCTGTGTTGGAAAACGGATTTTTTTTCTTACATCGCGTCCAAATCTAATGTATGATAGTGACTGGGTATAGAGGACAAGGCCAGAATTGGGTGCGGGACAGGCAAAAGATACCGATGTGATTGCTCGACTGGGGTTTTCAGTACAAACTCCTCCACGTCATCATCTTCAAAAGAACTGCTCTCGTTTTTATCCGCAATATACTCATCGTTTGAGTCCTCATCATCAATGTCTATGTCTTCCACTAGATGAGCAACGTGTAGTAGTAGTGGTGCGAGAGGTGGGTCATCCTTCACAAAGTCTGACTACCCAAATCCACTACCACCGACATCACTAAGCTCAGCAGAAAGTTCCATCACTTGTTCCGCCATTATTCTCCCATGGATGTCAAACATCAGGCACACATGCTCGTCGCCATAGTGCCAAAACTGACAAAACCAAAAAATTTCATTTTCCATTGTACCTTCCGATCTCTATTCTCCCGCTACCATCGACGCTACTCAATATCAGGTTCTTCAGCTCAAACAAAGAACTTACTTGTTGTGTACGCAACAGAATGTGATTCTCACACTCAAATATCACCCCATTATCCCTGTTTCTCATATGGCAATTGGAATACATACTTACAACCGAATATCCACTACTACTAGAAATTTTGGCTTATTTTCAGAAGAAAAATGTAAAGAAGAAGTTGTGAAATATTTGTGGAGAATACAAAGAGTTGCATATCCTTTTATAGCTGCTAAAAATTTGTCGTTATGTATCTCGTTTATACTGTAAACGTCATAATTATTCATGTATCTCGTTTACAATGTAAACGAAAGAATACTACACATATCTTGTTTATACTGCAAACAACATATACACGTAAAACGTTTTGTGCCTCATCTCGTTTACAGTGTAAAAATGATATGTGTAGTATTATTTCGTTTAAACTGCAAACGAGATAAGAGGTACGACGCATTTTGATAAAAAACGCTACAAAATATTTATTTTGAAAGATAAAATATTATTTTATTTATTTAAAAAAATCCCTACTTCACCTTCCAATCACCATTCTTGTCTTCGTCACTGACTACGTTGATAGTTTTGAAGTCCTCTTTTCTATTATTGTTCATTCCTTCGTACATTTTAGCAATGTCATCTTTTATCTCTGAGTCATATTGAATCTCATCTATAATTATATGTTCAAATTCAATATACAACTCAATCTTTGATTGTTGCACATGAATCTGCTGTTGAATATGAAACATGCATTGAATACTTGCTTCGTCAATAATCGGCATAATATCAAACTATATTAGGCCGCCAAATATGATAACAGGATTTCTGCACAGAATATTATTCACTCTCTTTAAAAAATTACTCTTTATGCTTTGATAGAGACTATATTGTAGTTTCGCAAAAGTCATAGTGCATGAAACCACAAACGCAAACGGATTCTCACACGCATAAGTCACCCCTTCATGTGTATTTCATATCATTTCACTGTTGTGGTATGCTACTATATTTACAGTACCCTTCATCACACCAACAATATAACACTAAAATATCTCTCTCGCCAATGAAGTAAAATGGTAACGAGTTTTGCTTTATATAGGCAGAACACCCAACACGCATGTCACGTGTTAAAATCACATCGAATCACCACCTGACACTATTTAACACTCACTCTATGTGTTGGCTGGATGCTCGCCACATGTCCAATAGACCAACACGTAACCTCGATCTGAACATGTGTCCAAACATGTCCAACAAATATTCTACGCCCGCATGTTAGGCCTGATCCACTTGCAGTATCTATCCACCTGAAATTACACCAAATAGACTAATTTTCAACAAAAGCATCCAAAAAATTCATATAAAAAATGAGCCATAAGCCCATAACAAAACCTCAAGTAGATAAAAACAAATTTTTTTAATTCATTTCATTAATGGTAGTTCAACAAAAATTGAGATACTGTATAAAATATTTTATATTTTCTATTTTTAGTGTATTAAAATTAATTAAAAGTTTTTTAAATATAAAAATTGTTTTTTTCCTAAACATAGTTCACCAAAACTAAAAAAAAAATACATAATCACCATAAATTATTTATTTAAATTTTTACTTCTACTGTATTTATTAATCAATTTATTCTTGAGTTCTATAATCATAAATCAAATTAATTCTTTCGTCATCGGATTTAGCACCATTGACAAGGTGTTGAGGTTGGAATGTTAATTTGACTACTAATATAGCCAAAAAGATTTGAAACTCAATTTGTAATAATATAAATAAGAGTATTAAAAATCATAATAAAAAGAGAGTAAATATTTAATTATGAAATGTCTTAATTAAGACATTGCTTATTTTTTTTAAAATTTTTTTATTTATTAAATTATTTTTTTATTCCTAATTTTTTATATCATTATGATGATATTTTCATTGAATACCATAATCAAAACTCAGTTATAAAAATTGCATCATGTCAGTATTATTACTACCATCTGGTGGATTATTATCCACATAATCAAATCTGCAAGCACTGGGAAGACAATCGTGGTTAAAAAAGAAGGCATATGGAGGTATATACCATAAGCTCTAATAGACTTCTGGCCATCATCAACAGAAACCGGCTGCATTAAGCCAAAGACATTGTGCTTGTCCTTGGTCAAAAGCGCGGAGGTGAGTTCCAAAGAAAATACATTCTGAAGACCAATGGGAGCAACTAAGCAGAGGGATGAAATAATTAAGAGGGTGTAGAAACTAAGCTGCAGAAATTGTAGCGTCATTAGGAGAACCATGAAGAGAAAGCAAGATTTGAAAGTCTGAGGGAGAGATATTGGCAAGATTGTATGCAACAATGAGAAATTGAGCCTAGACTTGAAGTTCAAGGGGATGTCCAAGAAGAGAAGAGTTGGCTTGGAAGTGAGACAATATTTGATGAAATTAAATTTTTTAATAATTTTTATAATTAAAAAAGAGCAATGCTAGAGAACCAAAAGGGTATTAGCAAAAAAACCAGCTAAATACCTTTGGATGAATTCAAAATCTCTACGAGTTAATAAATATGGATATTTCTTTTGCTAAGTATCAGAATGTTTCTTTTTCATACTAAATGATGTTCTTTTATATATTTTTCGAATTTTTTTGTATTGCAAATGTGAATATCTCTATTTCTTTAAGAATTTTATATTTTTTTTAAATTTTATAGATATTTAATTATTTTTGCTAAAATATAATTGAATGTTTCTTTTGTTAAGTATTAGGATTAGGATGTTTTTTTCATATTAAATGAATGTTTTTTTTATAATTAAGATTGCTATTACATTTAATCCAACATGCACACTAACACTAGAGCCCTCCAATGGTCTATCTTCATGCACTGCCATTTAACAAGAAAGCACTTTTCCTTTTCTCTTTTCTTAGTTTGGCATGTAATCTTCTCTCTGGTTGACAAAGAAAAAGAATGATTTGAGACGAAAAAGAGCACGATGATGATGCTACTATTGCAGTGCCTCCTAAAACGACAGGGCATGATAATAACATAGCAAAGGAGAGCAGCTCGTGAAGACTGAGTTCGGAGACTCTTACTAGCTCCTTCTTCTTGCTCACGCGCTTCGAAGGAGCCGCGACGGTCAACGACGAAGATGGCGGAACGGGAACCAAAGCGCGTGAATCCGCTTCGGGTGCTGTCTCAGTCGTGACGAGAGGGCATCGCGGAGAGCATAGAAGTCGCCAGCGCTTTCAGCAGCATTGCTGAGAGAGAGGTCTGTGTGTGATTATTGGAGATGGGTAGGTTAATGTGAGAGAGAAGAGGAAGGTTTTTATAGGTTTTAATTAGGTTTCTTAATCAATTTTAAATTTTTAAAATTTTGAATTTAAAAAATTTAAAATTAATAATTAATATAAATTAATATAGTTTTGTTTAGTTTTTGGCTAGTAACCTCTTGGTTCTATATACTTTTCCATTATAATAAGTTAATTAATTTTATTTCAGTCAATAATTAAAAAATATGTTACAAAGAATAATTTATCCTCTAATTTACAGTCTTCATAATTTTCCTCAACCTCTTCTCTCCCCAAAGTCGCCACTTACACGTTTCTCTTTCTATGTAATATGTTGTAACTTTGGATTAAGTTTTCCAACCACAACAAATGACTTAAACGTCATGAAATATAGTTGATTCACTTTGCAATCTTTTTCGGCATTGTTCATCGATCTTCAAAACTTTCTCTCACAGCCCCCACCATACTTTGAAATCCTTCCTCATGTCACAAATATGAAAAACTCTCGGTGCAACTTACAAAAAGTGATAATTACGCTTATGTCATTTGGTTTTTCTTATATTACCAACATTATTGCCACGGTGGTAAAAAGTTTTTGATTAGTCATTAGCAAGATTAAGATATATATAAGGATTAAGTACGATTTTAGTTTCAGGTAGGGGATGAAATTTTTTTTCGTTTCAAATTTTTTTTGTTTACAAAATCATCTCTAAGATTTAACAAGAAGAGAGAAAAGAGAAGGTGGGAAAGGGAAGGAGAAGGACCACCGTTGTTACTTTTCGCCGTCGCTGCTCCTCTTCATTGTCGCTACTCCTCTTCTTTTTGCGCTAACCCCAAAATCACCGCGACCCTCTCCTCTCCTTTCCCTGTCTCGGACCTTCTTCTCTCCCCTCCTTCTCACCATCTCGCCTCTGCCTCCCTTAATCCATGTTGCAGAAGGAACCAGAGCCACCAAAACACCAAAACTGACGGTAGCTCCATCCCTTTCCCGTCATGTCCAGACTGCCGATGCTCCACCAGCTACTTCATTATCCTTGCTTCTCTGTCACTGCTACTGCGATACCACTATCTCTCCTGTCCTCTCTTTTCTATTTTTTATTTTCATAATTTAGGTTACCATTTTACTTTCAATTTCTATTTTTGGTTAGTCTTAGTTCCTTGATTTGATTATAGATTAGTTTAGCAGAATTTTGATTTTCTATTAGTGAATTTTAGGAAATGGTTAACTGTATACATAATCTATTGTTATTGTTGTTCTTCTGCATTTGGTTTTTATTGTTTCATTGTTGTTGCTTCTGCTTCTATTCTTCAGCTTTTGGTTCAGTTTCAACTTCTGGTTTTACTTCTGTTTTTGGTTGATTTTGGAAAAGAAGGGGAAATGGTATTTTCATTCGAAAGACGATTTTAAAATTAAGTTAAATTTTAGGGACAATTTTGTAAGCAAAAAAAAGTTTGGGACAAAAAAAATTTTCAGCTCTTGCCTTAGAGACTAAAATCGTACTTAACCCTATATATAACTAAATTTAATCAGTGTTTTAATTGTTAGGTGTCACTTCTATATTTATCGATCATCTTAAAACCGCCACTCATAGCCACCACTAACTTTAGCTACTATATATAGTTGTGAACTTGTTATATATACCATTTTCGCACCTTTTATATATATACAAGTGTATTAACATGTGTCATGCACGTGATAAGATTGAAATTATGATTTTAAATTATTTTGTTAAGATTAATTTAAATTATAATAATTTGATTAATAAAAATATAACATGTTATGTATTATTTGTTTTTTCTTAATCTAGTGTTAAATATATTAACTCTAAAATAGTTATTAGTTGGTTTTAGTAATCTACTTTCTTCAAAAAAACAAACATATATACTCAATGTCACCATAAATAACTTAATAATACTTAGACCTACCAACAAATTTTTATATGTTGTTTTATTGTCAAGTAAGAACATATCAAAATTAGTTCAAAATAAATAATAAATTATTAGAGAATTCTAATGCACAAAATTCTCTAATAAACAATAAATAATTTAAATCTACTAAAAAATAACTCAACACTTTTCTTTGAGGCCTGCAAAACATATACCTGAAATAATATTATATCAATGTTAGTATACAGTTTTACAATCATCGACCGTATTTACTATATATGACTCCTTCTTAAAAGTTATTCTACACATGTGTGTAGTCGGAAGATAAATTACTGGACTTTATTTTATTTTTCTAAATTATTATAATTATGTATTATTCATTAAATACTAATTGTAATATTGTAATATAATTATTAATAAATATATTTTTCTAAAATATATTTAGAAGAGAGAATAGTGCTTTCATTTTGGAGAAAAAATGAATTCATGAGAAATTGACACCTCACTTTTATTAGTAATTGATAATGTATTAAATATTGATTTTATATAATTATAATAAAAGATTTCTCTAAATTAATATAATCATGCATTATTCGTTAAATGTTAATTGTAATATAATTATAATAAATATATTTTTCTAAAATAAATTTAGAAAAAAATAGTGATTTCATTTTAGAGAAAAAATAAATTCATGAGGAATTAACACCTCACTTTTATTAGTTGGAGAAAAAATTCGGTTTTAGTATATTTTGTCATTATTATACATTTTTCTCTAATCATATATCCACTGTTTTCTTTTCTTTGTTTCAACATTTTGAACCTGGGTTTAACTTCTCGTAGTTCTCACTTCTCAGTCATTCTATTAGATGTAGTTTATAACTATTGAAATTTTTTTATTAATATAGGAGAAAAATATATTATTATATGATAGAATTAATATGAGTATATTTTATTATTAAATAAATAAAGTTAATATAAAATAAAATTATACATAAAAAAGCAAAAAAAATTAAAATAACAAAAGTGATAAAAAATTATTTTTATAATTTTATTTTGTCATTTTTATGTATAGAAGATTAGAAAATAGTAAATTTTTAACTAAATTAATTTATATTTGTTGTATTCAATTTAAATAAGTAATAAATTATCTTATTTTTAATTTATTTCTTAAATTTATATATCATAAAAATTAAATCAAATAATTAATATACATAATTTTAAATTGTGTGATACTTAAATATCTATTCAAATCAATTAGTTGATATAATTAATTCATCATAATGAATTATCTTTAATGAGTTAAACAAAATAAAGTAGAAGCATGCTACGTTGATTTTATCATAGTATCATTAAAGGTAAAAATTCGATTTTTATATAATAGAATAGATAGAATAGATAATATAATAGACGGCAAGAAAGAGAAAGATAAACATTTTAGATCCTAAGTTGTTTCATTTGGATGTTGCAATGTGGGTATCACATTATTTTACTTATTCTACCCTATAGACCCTTTTGTAACTTTATTTCAGTATCAATGGAATTTTACTACCTTTGAGTACTAAATTAAAATTCAAAATGAAATTGAAAAAAAAAGTAAAGAGTAGAAAATTATTGATTGAAAAATACTCTAAATAATAAAAAGCTAAATTAACTTTAATATTAAATTCATTAATACGATTTTAATTTTATATAATAGTTAGATAATAAATTAGTAAAAGCAAAGGGAAGAATGTCTTTAATTAGTATTTGATAAAATATTCATTTAGAATAATTAAAAAATATAAAATTATGATATTATTAAAAATAATACATTTTTATGTTAAAAAAATATATTTAAATAAAATATTTATAAAATATAAAATTTAGAGTAACATAGCTTCATGAACATTAATCATTAATCAATTATGAACTAAGATAAAATTATAATATAATTTATTTATGAAAAAATAATCAATAAATAATATTAATAAATATAAAAATCATCCAAACACTTTGATTAAAAGTATGAGTGGTTAACTATTATTTATTATTAATAATATTTTGTTCATAACAAAAACTGAAAATATAATTATTCAGATTTAGATTTTAGAAATATAAATGTATAAGTAACAAATGATCTATTTTATCATCATGTATATTATAAATTAATAAACTAAACTAACTTATATAATGAATTATAATTAATTAATTGGTATAAATTATAATAAATTATATGATATTTATAAAGAAAATAAAATGAATAAAAAATAAAAAGAAATAAAAGAACAGAAGACTACAATAAAATAAATTGAATGTGCTTTTTTTTTTTACAAATTTTATATCACATCCGCTTCAATAATAATAAATAAAAATACATCAACTTAATATCTAAGAAAAAATGATGAGATAAAATTATAACACAATTCTAAAACAAAAGCTTAATTCAAACCATAATATTATTGCACAACACAAATTAAAAGTAATTTCACACTACAATATACCACACAAATAGGTAAATGACTTAAGCTTAATTACGAATTTTTTTATTTATGCATACATGATAACACCATGGTCTATAAATGCTTAATGGATAACATATCATATATTTCTCTAAATGATGAGCACGAGAGTTGAAGAGTGTGTACTGGTTTGTGTCCATGATAGTTGCCTTTTTGTGACGACACCTCATAAAAAGAAAAAGAATTGTTGTAAAAGCTATTCAATGAAAGAGTAATTGATAAATGAATGATATTTTATTCTAGCATATATGATCTTTTATAGTGGTAAAATAAAAATGAAAGGAATAAAATTTTGTATTTTTATATTAGAAATAGAATTTGATATTTATCCTAATAAAATTAAATAACTATTTAGTTATATTTAAATAAATAAATTAAATTAAATAAAAATATTTTTAAGAATCAATCAAATCAATTAGTCAATACAAATAATTAGTATAATTAATTTTTTATTTGATTTATTGAATTCAAAAAATAAATTAAAAAATAATTGATTGAATTAATTAGTTGATATAATTAATTTATTATAATTGATTGGATTTAATGAATTAAAAAAATAAATAGAAAAACATAGGAGACAATGATTTTTTAACTAAATTAATATGTATTTATTGTATTTAATCAGTATAAGTAACAAATCGTCTATGTTATTATGTACCTTATAAATTAATGAATTAAAATAATTGATATAATAAATTACAATTATTTGATTGATATAAATTATAATAAATCATATAATATTTAAATACCTAATTAAATCAATTAGTTGATATAATTAATTTACTTTAATAAATTGTATTCAATAAGTTATAAAAATTAAATTAAAAAACACGCTAAGAAGTATGCCACGCCCATCATGAAGTGCAGAAATTTAATTTTTATATAATAAAAATATACATTCTTATATATGTTATAGAAATATGATTTTATTCCATTAACTTTCTTATTTTTTTTTAACTTGTCACCTATATTCAGCATGGAATTTTAATTTTTCTAAAATAAATTTAGAAGAGAGAATAGTACTTTTATTTTAGAGAGAAAATAAATTCATAAAGAATTGATACCTCCCTTTCATTAGTTGATAATGCATTAAATATTAATTTTATATAATTATAGTAAATATATTTTCCTAAATTAGTATAATCATATATTATTCATTAAATGTTAATTGTAATATAAATATAATAAATATATTTTTCTAAAATAAATTTAGAAGAGAGAATAGTGCTTTCATTTTAGAAGAAAAATAAATTTATGAAAAATTGACACCTCACTTCAATTAGTTAGAAAAAAAATACAATTTTAGTATATTAAGTAGAAGTATATTATTGTTATTATTGTTATTATTATTATTATTATTATTATTATTATTATTATTATTATTATTATTATTATTATTATTATTATTATTATTATTATTATTATTAAAATGATAAAAAATATTTTCGATTGATAATTGATAAGTAGTTTAATAATGTATTAAATATGAATTTTATATAATTGTAATAAAGATATTTTCCTAAATTAGTTTAATAATTATGCATTATTCATTAAATGCATTCATTTTGGAGGAAAAATGAATTCATGAGAAATTCACACCTCACTCTCATTAGTTGAGAAAAAACTCAATTTTAATATATTAAGTAGATTATATAAATAGAAATACTTGCTAAATATATATAAAAGAGGAGATCATTATATATAATATAATTGCTATATATGTAACAGATATAAATTGTTATAATTATAGAGACTTATTATAATTATATTAAATTTAATTATGAATGTAAATAAATAAAAGTGATAATAATTAATATTATTTTTTTCTTTTTTACATTTAATATTTACTGTAAATATAAAAAATATTGAGAAAAAAAGTAGATACTGATTTTATTTTATTTTATTTTACGTCATGGATTTCTTTACTAAAATTAATGGAGGAAAAAAAATCTTTATGATTATATATCAATCTCAATCACAATAAATAAGATGAATCGGTTGAGCAACTAACAAATTTAATGGGTAAATATTATTTTTCATTTATGAAAAAAATGAGGTAACATGCATGCGTATATTAATATAGGAAGAATATATACTCACAGCTTTAAAATTTTCAAAAATATTTGATTGTATTATCCTTCAAGTCAAAAAATTCATCCTTTATTTTTATTAAATATTTATATTAATTCAATTAGATGAGTGTTTTAATAAAAGGAAAGATGATGATGATGATGATTATTATTATTATTATTATTGAATAATAAAGATAATTATTGTTATTAATATTAAATTGGTTATTAATATATATATTGAATCATCATTAATATTAAATTAGTTATATATATATTTATTGTTGCTTCTACAATCGTGCAATAATATTTTCTTTTATTTGTTAACTAATTAAAATTGGTTATTTATATTAAATATATTTAATGATTACTAAAGATTAATCATATAATTATCATTATTAATAATCAATTATTAATAACCAATTTATATTTCTCTAAAATATTATTTTCTATTTATTATTATTATTATTATTATTATTATTATTATTATTATTATTATAATATAGGTCACCATTAAGATAATAACTTGCCACTAATAAAATTTTAGGATAATGAATAAAAAATAGAATTATATCAATATAATTAAAATTAATAAAATTAAAATAGTAAAAAATATTTTTGATGGATAATTAGGTTAATAATGCATTAATTATTGATTTTATATAATTATAATAGAGATATTTTTCTAAATTAGTATAATTATGAATTATTCATTAAATGCTAAGTATAATATTGTTATATAATTATAATTAAGATAATTTTCTGAAATAAATTTAAAAGAGATTAGTATAATTATAATAAAGAGATTATCTTAAATTAGTATAATTATGTATCATTCATGAAATACTAATTATAATATAATTATATCAATTAAAGATAATTTTTAAAAATAAATTTAAAAGAGAGAAATAGTGCAATCATTTTGGAGAAAAAATGAATTCACCAGAAAATGACACCTCACCATCATAAATTAGGAGAAAACCCAATTTTAGTATATTAAGTAGATAGAGTTGTATAAATTATAATAAATTATATAATATTTAAAAAGAAAATAAAATGAATAAGAAGAAAATAAAAATAAATAGAATAGATAGAAGACTACAATAAAATAAATTGAATGTGAGAGTTTTTTTGGTACATTTTATATCACATCCGTTTCAATAATAATAAAAAATAAAAATACGTCAACTTGATATCTAAGAAAAAATGATGAGATAAAATTATAATACAGTTATAAAGTAAAAGTTTAAATTAGAACATAATATTATGACACAACACATATTGAAAGTAATTTCACACTACAATATACCACAAACAGGTAAATGACTTAAATTTAAATACGAAACATTTTTTATTTATGCATACATGATAACACCATGGTCTATAAATACTTCATAGATAACATATCTTATATAGCTCCGAATTATGAGCACGAAAGTTGGAAAGTGTGGTAGTTTGTGCCCATGATAATTGCCTTCTTGCAACGACGCCTCATATGAAGAAAAAGAAGTGTTATAAAAGCTATCAAATGAAAGAGTAATTGGTAAACGAATGATATTTTCTTCTAACATACATGGTCTTTTATAGTGGTAAAATAAAAATGGAAAGAATTAAATTTTATATTAGGAATAGAATTTGATATTTATCCTAATAAAATTATTATTATTATTATTATCAATATAAATGGGTTAACAACTTGCCACTAATAAAATCATTGGATAATGAATAAGAATTAGAAGGATATCAATATAATTAAAATGAATGTAATTAAAATATTTAAAAATATTTTAGATTGATAATTAGTTTAATAATGCATTAAATATTGATTTTAGAATTCTTTGTTGTTTGGGGACAGGCAAATGTAACCCTTGTGGTTGGGAGCATAGCCAAGGAAAATACATTTTTGGGAACGATGGTTGAATTTGGACTGATTGTATGGTCTGAGGAACGGATAGCAGGTGCAGCCGAAAGGTTTTAGGAAGGAATAATCTGGTTTGGTTTGGGTGAGGGCTTCATAAGGTGAGATGTTGCTGAGTTTTGGATTTGGGAGTAGATTGATGAGATAGGTGGCTGTGAGAGCTGCTTCACCCCAGTAGATTAAGGGAAGGGTAGCTTGGGCTAGGAGGGTTAAGGTAGTTTCTGTTATGTGTCTATGTTTTCTCTCTATTTTTCCATTCTGTTGGTGTGAGTAGGGACATGTAAGCCTGTGATGGATACCATTGGTTTCAAGGAATTGGGTGAATGCTGCCGAGAGGTATTCTCTTCCATTATCCGTTTGCAGGGCTTTTATTTTTAGTCCAGTTTTAAGTTCAATAGCAGCTTTGTACTTTTGGAAAGCAATAAAGGCTTGACTTTTTGTTTGCAGCAAGTAGGTGCTGGAGTATCTGGTGCTTGCATCAACGAAGCAGATATAGTACCTGCAGCCAGTTCTACTATACACAGGTGCAGGAGCCCAGAGATCAGAGAAAACTAAATCCATGGGTGCATAACTGGTAAGAGATTCAAAATGAGGTAATTGATGAATTTTACTAATGCAACATGCATGACATAGTGAAGGCAATGAGGGTTCAACATCATTTTTATTAATTGAATCATTGTCAATGACATTACACTGCTTCATTACAATAGAGACAACTTTGTCTGATGGATGGCCTAGTTTTCTATGCCACAATTGTGCAGTAGGACTTTTATTGTTACAAACAATTAGTGCATTTGCACTTGACAAACTTGTAGTGGTTGGTGGGCTATTTACAGGTTCATTGTTAGAGGGTGAGGCACTGGTAGGTTGAGTTGTTGTTTTCTTGATTGAGTGTTGAACTGCTTGTGTATTGCTTGAGAATTTGGTATTTGGTTGGACTGGGGTAATGAGTGATGGAGGAGTTGTGGTGGTGGTGAGGGACTTATTTTGGGTTTTTGTAATGAGGGCTGCAGGTTTAGATTGTGGCATGAGGAGTGTAAGTGATCTGGATTTTGTGATAGAGGGCATTTTTGGGTTAGTGTTTTCATTGTGAGAGGGTGAGGTACTGATAGGTTGAGGTTCTGTTTTCTTGATTGGGTGCTGAACTGCTTGTGTATTGCTTGAGGATTTGGTATTTGGCTGGACTGGTGAAATGAGGGATTGAGGGGTTGTGGTGGTGGTGAGGGACTTATTTTGGATTTCTGGACTGGATTTTGTGAAAGGAGGCAGTTTTGGGTTAGTGTCTGGATGATTTGGTTTAGTATGAGTGAGGGTGATGGAGGGCAGTTTTGGGTTAGTATTTGGATGGTCTAGTTTAGTGTTAGTGAGGGTGATGGTGCTGTAGCAGGTTGGTTTTGTAATGCTGTGCATATTGGGGTTAAGAGTTTGTGGAACAACTTGAACTCCCTCAAATTTGTATAGGCCATCTTTAAGTAGTCCTTGGAGAAGAATTTTCTTGGAGATCTGGCATTTAACATTACACAAGTAAGGCCAGAATTCAAAAAAGACACAGTTGTCTAATGCAAACTTTGCTACACTCACTAGGTTTTTTGAGATTGTGGGGACATGGAGTAGGTTTTGCAATTGAAAAGGTTTGTTTGATAGTGATGCATGCATTAATGTACTTCCAATATGCTTAATTGTCATACCTTGGCCATTACCTCCAAAAACTTGTTCTGTGCCTTCATAACCTATTCCAGTGGCCAGGTTCCTTGCATCGTAGGTGATGTGGTGTGAAGCTCCCGAATCCGGGTACCATGCAGTGTCTGGTGCTGGTGAGGGCATAGTGAGGAGTGCTTGGGGGTTGGGAGAGTTGGATTGCAGCGTGTTCGAAGACTGTTGTTGTTGTGAAGAGGGTCTTGGACTTGAGTTGTTGTGGAAAGCAAGGGATGGTGGCTGGGCTGCATTTAGGGGTTGAAGATGTGGATTCATGAATTCTTGATCGAAGCGGTGGTAACATTGAACCGCTGTGTGCCCGATCTTGCCACAGAGTTGGCATTGTGGTCGGCTGCCTTGCCACCATGAGGAGCGTCCTCCTCCTCCTCTGAATTGTCCTCTGCCTCTGGATCCTCTGAAGCCTCCTCTGCTGTTGTTGTAATTGTTGTAACCTCTTCTTTGGGAGCTTTCTTGACTTTCATTGCTCTGCGCTATGTTGACCTGCATTGCTCCCAGTTCTGTTTTCCTGAATCTTTCAATTAGCTCTTCCTGAGTCAAAAGCTGTGTTTCAAGCTCGCTTTCACTGGTGTGGTCGATTCTTGCTGTTGCAACAGTGATAAAGGTATTGTATTCTTCTCCAAGGCCTGCTAGGGTTGATTCGATGAATTCTTCTCGAGAGAGTGGTGCTCCTAGGGCTTTTAGCGAATCTGCTACCTGATTGATCTTAGACATGTACTCCATTACTGTTGAATTATGCTTCTTGAGTGTTCTTAGTTGTGTCTTTAACTGTTTGATTCTTGTTTTCACTCTTGCTGCAAAATACTCTTCTAATGTGATCCAGATCTGAAATGCATACTCACATTCGATGACTCTGTTGACAAAGTTTGGTTCCATTGATGCGATTAACCAGGCGACTAGCCATTGGTCTTGAACTTCCCATTCTGCGTATTCTTGGCTTTCATTTCCATTTATGCGATCTGATTCTGAGTTGAATTTTGTTGGAATCTTTGCAGGATTTAGGTGATTTTGCAACTTGTTGATCTTGATGCACGCTAAAGCTTGTTTCTTCCAAGCTTTGAAGTTGTTTTCGTTGAGTTTGTTTGTGGAAAACGCAGCAAATGCATTCTGGTTTGTCATGCTTATTTGTGCGTTGGTGGTGAACTGAGACACTGGCTCCATGGATCAGAAAGCTCTGATACCATGTAAGGTATCAAGCTGAGGAGGATAAAGCTGAAACAGAAAGGAAGAAGAGAAACAAGGAGAAGCTGAATCTGAAGACAAAACAGAAACAGAGAGAAAGAGGGAGAGAAAGGAGGAGAAGCTGAATCAGAAAAGCATGTGTATTATGCATATCAGTTGAGTTTTACAAGTGGTACAGCTGTATATATATCTGGGGTTGCAACTGATTAGCTAACTGATAATAGAGATGTAACTGATTGCTTCTGGAATCTTCTGGTAACTGATTTTCTAACTGTCACTTGGCTTTACATGATGCTTGTGTATTACTACTAACATCAACCCTACTAAACCTTTCTGTGATTCTGAGTTTGTGTATTACTACTAACAATATAATTATAATAAAGATATTTTCCTAAATTTATATAATCATGTATTATTCATTAAAATAATTAAAAATATTTTTGATTAATAATTGATAAGTAGTTTAATAATGCATTAAATATTGATTTTATATAATTATAATAAAGACATTTTCCTAAATTAGTATAATTATGCATAATTCATTAAATGCATTCATTTTGGAGGAAAAATGGATTCACGAAAAAGTAACACCTCACTTTCATTAGTTGAGAAAAAATCCAGTTTTAATATATTAAGTATATATAAAAGAGATAACTTTTAATTATATTTTTAATTTTTAAAATAAAAATATAAAAAAAACGTATATATAACATTTGAATTCTGCTAGGGAATCAAGAGGGGTATAGCCAACAATAAGCCAACAAAAATTTATTAATTGTCATTAATTAATGATTATTTAAATTTTAATTTTTAAAAGATACAAAATTAATGATTATTAATTACCTCTTCTTACTCTAATTTACCTTTTACTATTTATCATGCAAATTCTAATTTCTCTTTCTAAAAAAATGGTCAAAACTCTAAAAAAAATACTAAAATATAAGATAAAAAATCATCTAAATCTTAAAAAAAACATACAAAACATAAGAAAAAGAAACATTCAAAACTAATAAAAAAGAATCATCCAAATTCTAAGAAAAAAACATACAAAACATAAGAAAAAATTATCCAAAACTAATAAAAAGAATCCTCCAAATCCTAATAAGAGTTATAGAAAAACCTCATCATTAGACACTCATAATAATAATACCATTACAGAAACATCCAATCAAATGAAAAAAAATTATCCACTTAGTATACAAAAAAATATTCACACGAAACTAACCAAATGCAATTCACTTGCATAGAAAAAAAAATCCAAAACAGAAGAAGAGTGAATTATATTGCACCATTTTCGGGAAGCACTTGCACCACAATCAATCGCAGCACCACTAATGACGTTAACGACCGAGAATAACCAACAAGGGAGCGCCGTGAGAATTCCTTGGATGGAAAAGGTTGGTGCTTGCTGTTAGGATGAGAGCAAAGGATTTATTGAGGGTTGACGAGAGGGAGAGTGAGTGAAGACTAGGAAAGTATCCCGTGATTCTCGTCGAGAGTGAAGGAATGTATCCCTTCAAACCGTTAATACCCATTAATAAAAAAATTTAAATTATAAATAAATAAAATTAAATAAGATAATTATAAATAATTGAATTGTTTAATTTTTGACTGGTTAGGAATTGATTTCATATATTTTTTCATAACGTTTTTTGAAATGGCGTGATAATGAAAGTATTTTTTTTCAAAGGTAAGAATATTTTAATGAATTAAAATTAAATCAATTACAGTAAAGTATTATTGTCTGAAACATTGAGAAATTATCCTAAAAGAAAAAATAATTAGAGTTTCTTTACCCACATAGAAGAAAAAATTTAGGGAGAAGAAGAAAAAAGAAAAAGCTTAAGAAGAGAAATGAGGATGAAGCATGCGAGAATCATATTCATCAACAAGTTTAAACACATAAGATAAAAATCATTTTAGAGAACTTTCGTTAGCTCTAAAAAATAAGTGTGTTTTGGTAATGACTACCATATTTGCTAGAGCAAATACGCAAGTTTTTGGTTGTGCTCTTTCAAGATTAAAGTGGGTTGTCACTAATGGTTGATCTGTGACCAATTAGTTGGTGTACTTATGTTAGCTATTCTGTTATGTATTCATTGTTTGGTGGTTGAAACGACGGCTGATTCTCTAGTTAAGGATCTTCAGGAATTTTAATTAAGTTTTGAGACGAGATTCTATCTCCATTTAATTCTCTTTCCTAAAATTTTGCGCTTTCTCAAAAAATTTTACCAAACCTATAGGGATCTGATTTTTGGTTGAGTTACCAAAAAAGAAGAATATCTAAAATATTTATGTTTATAGACCTGACAGAATAGAGATTGCTAATTAGTGATGAGACACCACCCTTATTTAACCAATATCATTACTAATAATAATTCTAGTTACACTAAAATCATAGTTGATATTATTTTTTAAAAAAATATAAATCATTTTTAAATTTAAAAAATTGTATATAATAGAAATGTGCTGCAAAATAATAATAATTCTAATTACATTAAAATTATAGTTGATTTTTAAAGGAGTAATGATCGAAAAGGTTATTATTTAAATACTATTAGAATTAGTACATACAGTAATGTAATGTACAAATACTAATATGGAATATAATATATAAATACAAATTTTTATACGTAAGGATCTACTTAAAAAATTAAAAGCATGGACAAATTAACGTAATATTATTTTTGTTTATTCATATGTCAAATTATTTTTATTTATTCAGTCAAAGAATTTATTTATTGAAACATGGTAAATAATAAGATTTAAACACATTTGGAGTGGTCAAGTGCATTAGTCGGAGCTTGAGGCGCAAGCAAAGCGGTTCAGGAGAAAGAAAAACAAATTAATTATGAGTCAGAGCTTGAGGCGCAAGAAAAGTGCTTCAGGGGAAAGAAAAACAAATTAATTAGCAAATACTAATCGCGATATATAGTTGGGGGCAACACCAACACCAAAATCTACTCCTAAAAAATCACAACTAACTCAAATTCTAATTCCTCATTGCCTACCTATGAACTTTGCAAATCGCAATGGACTACCAATCCATTAATGCAGGGCCTGAGAAGAAAGTAAACTGGTTGGATCTTCCGCACGACCTGACTTTGATGATCATTGGAAAACTTGCGACATTTGAGATCTTAATCAGTACTCAGTTCGTGTGTCCCAAATGGCGACGCATCTGCATGGATCCGCTCTTGTGGCGCACCATCAATATGTGCGACATTGGGATTCGCAATTCGGTGGACTATAAATTGGAGAAGATGTGCCGTCATGCAATTGATCGTAGTTGTGGCCACTTGATAGACATAAGTATTGAGCATTTTGGTACCGATGATCTCCTCAAATATATAATTGACTCGTAAGTTTAAAATTTTTTATTTTTATTTAAGTTGAAGAATTGAAGTTGAATTACAATCAGTTAAAAATTGTTAAAAGCTTCACGAATTACAGAAATTATTATTAACTAGATAAGTGTACGTGACTAATTAAGTGTTATTTGAGTAACTGCATGAATGAAGAACAAGATATTGAAATTAAAGATTGTTCACACATGTTTAAAGTGTTATCATTATAAACAGTCTTAATCTCACGAGGTCACCTTCTTATTTTGTTGCAGTGTCAATCTTATTACACCACTTTTATGTTTCTTGATTATTAAGATAGTAATTAAAATTCATGCATACATAAAGAATAAAAAATATTATTTGTATATTAAAATTAATCACTATATATTTATATAAATATATGTAGTTTAATTTATTTTTAGTGTGTATTTTGTATTTTAATATATATTTTATATTAGAGACTAATTTTAGTATACACCTAATATAATTGATAAAAAATAGTATATTTATTGTTATTTCTCTAATAGAAGTTCAAATGTTACTAGAGAGTGCAAATATGTATTATTTTGTGTTTTGTTTCTCTTCCTGATATATTATTATGATTATGGTGTATTATTATTAAGTTGTCTGTATAAGTGACTTGGACAAATTAATTGTGGATTTAAAAACTCACAGTTTGTATGGTGATTTCTAAAAGAGGATGTCATAAATTGCGACACTTGCGACTTGTTCAATGCTTCTATGGAATTTCAGACAAAGGATTATGTGAGATTGCTGAAAAGCTTCCATTGTTGGAGGAACTTGATATTACTCTTTGTTCCGGTGTTTCTAGTATTGCTTTAGAAGCAATTGGCCGAGGTTGTCCTCTTCTAAAATCATTCAAGTATAATAACAATGGTGGCGATAACGAAGAAGCATTGGCTATTGCACAAAATATGTCCAACTTACACCATCTCCAACTTGTTAGAAACTACCTCGACAATAGTGGCTTGAGCGCCATTCTTGATGGTTGCCCTCATCTTGAATCTCTTGATTTACGCTTGTGTCACGATGTCGAGTTGGAGGGGGAATTGAGGACAAGATGTGATGAACAATTAAAAGATTTGAGGGATCCGAATGCACCTCTTGATGACTTTAAATTTTGTGGACTATGCTTTGAAATTGCATACGATGATGCAGTATTTGACTATCTAAACGAGAAGCGGGTTCAAGAACAAGAATACTCTGAGATCGCATCTGATGATACAATATATGAGTATCAAAAAAGAGAAGCTGAGAGAGTTGAGAAAGAAAATTTGGATGAAGCAGATTGGGAGGAGATATATGCTATATGGGAAAGTATCAAAAATCCAAGATTATGGTATAAAAGATTAATTCGAGAATCAAATAGGGGAAAGAAGAATAATACAAAATCCAAAAAGAAGAAGAAACGTGGAAGAAAAGAATACAAAATTAATAACCAAAAAAGAATATATTATGAAATGGAAGATGCACATGAACTATTGCAGTCTAGTGTTTTCTGTTTTTAAACTTTAATTTTCTATATAGGTAATGTTTATTTTATTGGTTTGATTTCATCTCTCATGGAAAATAAAGCAATATTTGAAGTTCTTGGATAATATAAGTTTGTTGAGACATTATTATCATACAGTCTTCGTAAATTTTCTCAACCTCTTTTCTCCCCAAAATCGCCACTTACAAGTTTCTCTTTTTATGTAATATGTTACAACTTTGGATTAAGGTTTCCAACCCCAACAAATTAAATAACTTTAACGTCATACAATATAGTCACAACCTTCACAACCTTCACAACCTTCAATATATTCTTTTTTAGCATTGTTCATCAATCTTCAAAACCTTCTCTCATTACAGTCCTACCATACCTTGAAATCGTTCCTCATGTCACAAATATAAAACAATCTCATTGCAACTTACAAAAATGACAATTACGCTTATGTCATTTGGTTTTTCTTATATTATCAACATTGTCACGGTGATAAAAGGCTTTTGGTTAGCATCTTCGGATTAGTCATTAGCACGATTAAGAATTTAAGATACCGAAAATGTTTGGTAATCAAAGAAAATCAGCCAAAATCAGTCATAACCTACCTTATTTAACATTTATTAATTGTTGTGACAATTAATGAATGCTAAATAAGGTAAGTTCTGGCTGTTTTTTTTTGTCTATCTAACATTATCCGATATCGGAAATTTAATGTTTTAACTAGTGTTTTAATTGTTAGGTGTCACTTCCATATTTATCGATCATCTTAAAGCCACTCATGGTCACCATTCACTTTAACTACCATATATAGTGGTGATCTTGTTATATATACCATTTTTTCACACCTTATATATATGAGATATGTATTAGGGTCATACGAAGGTGGTTGGTAAGAAGGGGCTTTGGCTTGTGAGTATGATTGAGAGTTATGTTGAGGATATGGTTCATAGGCATATGGTGGTGGTTCTTGAAAGTCACAAGGTGATTCACCATAGCCATTGGATTGATATGCATCATAGAATAGCTCTTCTTCATAGTGCATTGGTGGAGGTTGTTGCCAAGAGGATTGATCATATGCATATGGCTCCTCCCACCTTTGATTATTCCATCCTTGATACACATCTTCATTGTAATCTCCACTTCCTACAACATAGTTGTAATCACACTCATAGCCAAAATGAGAATTCATGGTGAAAAGAGAAAATAAAAACAAAAACTACTAAGTAATAATGAAACAAAGTCCTAACTAGCAAGCAATCCAAAAAAATCAAGCTATTCACAATATTCACATATATACAATAACCAATAACATAACACCATTGCAATTCCCCGGCAACGGCGCCATTTTGATGATTGGATTTTTGACGGTTTAGAATTTCACTAATGAAATCTCGTTGTAAAGTATAGTTTCTAAACCAAACAATAATCCTTTCATACAAAAAGTTGTTTGTCACTAGTACAAACCCCTAAAATTTATAAACCGAAGTATTCAAACCTCGGGTCGTTCTCCCTAGGAATTACAATAAAGTGTCTTGTTATTGGTTAGAAATGTGTTTTGGGGTTTTGGATAAGAAGCATGAAAGTAAATGGCAATGAAAATAAACTAACAACTATAAAAGGCTCTTGGCAAGGTATGAAAATTAGAAGTCCTATCCTAGTTATCCTTCTCAATTGTGATGAGAATTGTTCATTGCTACCACTTAGTTAACCCTTGCTAAATAAAGGAAAGTCAAGTGGATGAATTGACTTGAGCCACAAGTCCTAGCCAACTCCCAAGGAAAGACTAGCTTTAGTGCACTCCAAACCAATTAGCAATCTCTCCAATTATCAATCAACAAAGGAATTAGATAACTCAAGTATCACTAATTACTCTACCTAGGCCAAGAGGAACAAAATCTACACTAAAACTAAAAGAGACATTTCAACAAACACATAAAGTGCAATAGAAGTAATCATTATTAAATACAAGAATTAAAGGAATCTACAACTACAAAAACAAGAGATCAACAATAGAAAATCAAAGAAGACACATTTAGTATGAATTACCTCTTATTGAATTGGAAGAATGTAGAAGGAACAATACTAGATCTACAACAAAATATAAGAACAACATAAAGGAAATTACAACAAAAGAGTAGAAGAAGATGAATGTAACAACAAAGAATTGAAAGGTAGAAGTAGAAGAAAGAAAAGATTAAAACCTAGATCTAAGAACTAATTCTAATCTTAAACCTAGAGAGAAGTGATAGCTTCTCTCTCTAGAAACTAACTCTAAACTAATCCTAATGAGTGTGTAATGAATAGAATCCCCCTTTGCTCTTCAATCCTTGGCTTTAAATAGAAGTTTACGCGCCAAAGTTGGTTGAGATTGGGCCCCACAACCCTTCAGAATTCGTTGGCCATGTTTTCATTAAAAAATCATAAACCAGCACCGACGTGTACGCGCACATCACGCGTACGCGTCCATGGGGTAATTCGTAGGTGCGCGCGCGCGTCCATGGGCGAGTTCAACTTCTTTGACTTTTCATGATTTCTCTACTTTGCATGCTTTCCCTCTTCATTCCTTTGATCCATTCCTAGCCCTTTTCAATCTGAAATCACTAACAAACATATCAAGGCATCTAGTGGAATCAAAGGGAGATTAAAACCATCAAATTAAGGGTTGAAAAGTATGTTTTCACATCTAAGCACAAATAAGGAGACAATCACAAAACCATGCTATTTCATTGAATAAATGTGGGTAAAAGGTGATAAAAGCTCTTAAAATCAATACAAAATAAACCCTACAAATGGGGTTTATCAACCTCTCCACACTTAAACCAAGCATGTCCTCATGCTTAAACCAAGAATGAAGTAAAGGGCATGGCATTTATTTAATGAAAACTAACTAAGTGCAATCTATCTATATAGGGGGTTTATCATGTATTTGTTATTTGGTGGTTGGATTTTGTCAAGGATCTCCAAGAATTTTAATTATGCTTTGAGGCGATACTCTATCTCTATTTAACTCTTTTTTCTAAAAATTTTTCATCTTTTAAAAAATTCTACCAAATCTATAAGGATTTGATTTTTTGTTGGATTTTTAAGAAAAGAAGAGTATCTGATATATTTATGTTTATAGATCTAATAGAATAGAGACGGCTAATCAGTGATGAAATGCAACCATTACATATCCAATATTATTAATAATAATTCTAGTTACATTAAAATCATAGTTGATATTATTTTTTTTAAAATATAAGTCATATTTTTAAATTTAAAAAATTGTATATAAAAAAATGTCTAAAATAATAATAATTCTAATTATATTAAAATTATAGTTGATTTTTAAAGGAGTAATGATTGAAAAGGGTTATTACTTAAATACTATTAGTATAATAATATGATATACAGACACTGATATGAAATACGATACGTATAGACACATAAATTTTAAATTTTTATAAGAAACAAAAAGATGATATATATATATATATATATATATATATATATATATATATATATATATATATAATATTTTTAAATAAATTATAATAATATTTTAATATTTTATTAATATTAAAATATAAATTAAATTTTCAATTATTTTTAATATTTTAATTATATAAAGTATTTAAAATATTTTTATTTTAAACTCATTTTTTCTATTTAGATTGGGTTGATTGTGTGTGAGTTTGTGTGTGTGAGATGTATGTTTTATTTGTGTGTCGGCATTTTTTTATATTTTGGGTGTTGTGGTCGAATCTGGACAATGATAAAAAAGAATATTATTGCTAGAATAATTGATGAATAATATTAGATGTAATAAATATGTAATTATATATATTTATTGTATTAAATGAATGAGTGAGATATAAATTGTAACACCTTAACTACTAAAGCTCACGCTTCCGGCTGTACGACTCTGATTGCTTGGACATTACAACGACATTTATACTATTTAATATTAAAATATGAGCCTGTTTAAAACTTTTTACCGCAATATCGCTCCCAAGATACTTCATTCGATCACGTACATCCATAGATATTATACAACTTACATAAATTCGTAAAGATTACATCCAAATATATAAATAGTATTACAAGCATTAACTAATACAATTCCTAACTCTCTTACAGAATATATCAAGATAAAGGCGAGGGTACAATAAATAATAATCTAAAGCAATACAGAGCATCACAACAATAACTAAATAAACTCTTCGCGACATCTGCATCCATATCCTGAAAGGAGAAAAATGTAGGGGTGAGAACATCATCCTCGAAAGGGTTCTCAGTAGAGGGTTTTTGAGAATTACTATAATAGAATACGTGAAGATAACCGCACCAGTGATTAATAACCGTTTTATGCCTCTTTTCAAAAACAACGGTTTACAATAAAAGTAAAGTCGGAATCTTTTCTAAAAGACGAACCGTTCAATTCTCAAAAACTCAAAAGCCTTTTAAAAAGGTTTAACCATGCTGAACCAAATTATCATTTCATACTATTCCAAACCAAAAACACAAAACCAAAACCAATCATCGGTCCATCTCATTTCAACCACAGCCCTAGGCCCAAACAATCCAACCATCAACCAACCACCATAATCCAACAGAGTTCTAGATGCAAACATAGATAGGAAGTTCAAGCACAAACAAACAGTTACAGCAAGTAGAACAATTAGCAGTTAATCACAAAGGCAAACCACGTACAATATGCACACCCAAACAATGTCACATAGATGCATATGATGTATGCATGTCCTAGTGGTTGATGATATCATCTGTCGATTATATAGCCAATCCGACACGTCCTGGTAGCTAACCATGGACAGAAACACCCATCGCGGAGCAAGTAGGTTTGAGCTACAACCCCATTGCTACTACCCGCTCAACCCAGAACCAGTGGAATAACCACTACTGCGGCTACTACCCAGGCAGGTGTTTAAAAGCTCAACCTAGAGCGAGTGGAATCACCACTACTACTGCTACTACCCAGGTGTCACAGTCTCGGACCTGGAGCAAGTGGGACGAACCACAACCCTTGCTACTACCCAGGTATCTCAAGCATATATTCATTCAGCCCCAGCCATGGATCGACATCCATCTCAGCCATCCGGCTTAAATTCATAATTCATAATCAGCCATACGGCCCATAACTCATTCGGCAATCAGCCATAAATCAATATCATACACAACCATTCCGACCCATAAAAAAACAGCACTTCCACCATTCAACATCATCAAATTCATAAAACCGTCATTTAAGCCATAAATCACTTTTCTCAAGCCATTTCACTTTGAAATCAAATTTCAACTCTTTTCAGCCTTGGCTTTAAAGATCTCATTTCTCAAATCATCTCAGGCTCATAAGCCAAATTTACTCAAAGTGAGTTCCCTTTTTAAAACAAAGCCACTCTCGGTATTCTCTTTCCAAAACTTCCAAAACCATGGCAAGTTAAGGATTTATTTCAAAGTACTCAAAATCACCCATCCAACAATGGGATTTTATAACCAAAAGTTTTCCGGAAGAGTCCCAAGTCTTTAGGAGAGAATAACATAACTCATTTCGCCAAATTCATTTAAAATCATTAAAACCTTTGTAAAACCCGGTTAATTAATGGCTAATTAACCCATAAATGAGAATTTATTCTAGAAAGCCTAAAATGTTATTTTTATGGCTAAATGTGATAGAGGAGATTGAGACGAGAATTTCGGTACCAATTTTATAGAATTCGGACCAAGATTGGACCGAACGGGCCAAACCGGGCCAATAGGACCTAAAGTGGGCCCTTGGCCCAATATAACTTAACCAAAACCCTAGTTTTCAGCACTCTCTCTCCTCATTTGTTACACACACAAGCTGAAAATTAGAGAGAAAGGGAGGAAGAACACTCTCAAGTTCTCTCCCTTGGTTGATCTTCAAACCATCATAACTTTTGATCTAGAGCTCCGATTGCCGCTCTGTTTGCGGCCACGCGTTCACCGCGGAGAGCTCTACAAAACCCATATAATCAATCTTGAGTTAAGCCACGTGTTGTTGTTCGAAATCTCAGCCCTTATTTTCGAGTTTCATGGGTGAAATGTTGAGATTTTGGGTTCTTTGATGTTATAGGACCCAACTCTCTTGAAGGAGAAGGTTAATCTTGTCTCCTTGGACCTTGGGTGTGGTAAGATTCTCAACCCTAGTGTATTTTGTTGTTTTATGATGCTTGGGTTTTGAGATATTGTGTATGGGTATGATGGTTGTGGCTTAAGTTGTGTGTGTGTGGATATTGGAGCTTGATTGGTGATTTTGAAAAGCTTGGAAAGGGTTTGGTGGTGAAAAATCTGTTCTTGGAGGTATTGAGGCCTTGAGAGCTTGTGGATATTTGGTTTGGAAGTGCTCCGGTGGAGCTTGGGAAAATCGGCTAAGGTATGGTTTCGGTTTCCCGTATCTAATATGTAATGTGGTAGGAAATACTTAGGCTAGAGGCCCTAAGATAGGCATTGAATTGTTGATGTTGTTGATTGGTTGAAATATATGATGTGGTCATATATGTGATGATGATTATTGATGCCTTGGTGGTATGATGTATGAGAAATGTGTATGTTGTGATTCATGCTTGATGATTGGTTATGGTTGAATTGTGGGTTGAACCATGTTGATGGTGAGTATGATAGTAATTGTGTACAATGATGATTTATTGGAATCGGTGTTGTTGAGAATTGGCATGAGGAAGAGTATATGATATGTCAATATGTTTGAGTTTGAGTCACTTGGGTGAAGTGGGTTAAAATGATGAAATAGTGATTTTGGTAAATTGTGGTAACGTGTCAATGTGTGAGTTGAGGAGGCTTGATGTTGAATTTGATACATTTTGATTGATTTCAAAGAAAAGGGATGAAATTGGCATGTTTTGATTGATTTTGAAAAGAGTTGAAAATGGTTTGTTTTGAAAATGGCATATTGTGGTTTTGTATGAAAATATGGTTTTTGGGCATACTTTGACGGGACATAACTTGGACTACGGATCTCTGTTCTGTACCAAATCTGTTTAGAAATGAAATTTGATCCGGGATGTCCATGCCGTTCGAAGAACGGGTGAAAAACGATTTAAAATGAGGAAGTTATGTCCGTTGGAAGATTGGGGTTTAAACCTGTGAATTCTGCAGCTTTTAACTTAGAAAATTTTTTAGCAGAATGACCCCTTGCGCGTGGGCGCACCTGGCGCGTACGCGCCGATCTTCCGAAAAGTGCCATCCACGCGTACGCGTGATGTGCGCGGGCGCGCCGATTGTGCTGCACCCAACGCCCAGCCATTTTCCAGAGAGTTATGCCAGAACTGCGCCAGTGTTGTGCCTGGGGCACGAGAACACCCGCGCGTACGCGAGGTTGACGCGTACGCGTCGATTGGCAAGTTTTTAATCCACGCATTAGCGTGCATGACGCTTGCGCGTCGATGAAGTTTTGAGGCCACCCACGCGTGCGCGTGGAGTGCGCGTACGCGTGGCCCTGTTTTCATCCCAAAGTTGATTTTTGAGTTTTAAAAGCCAAATCTCATACTTCTAAGCCTCCGATCTCACCATGTATGTCTTGAATCATTATGATATGCCTAGCTATTAGAAAAGGAGCTAGTGAATGAAGTAACTTGCAAGTGAAGCAAGGGAAAAATGAATGATCAATGAGGATCAAAGATGATTATGTGAGATGCGGAGGATGGTGGTGGAAGTGCTTGTTATGCCATGGGCCGAAAGGCTGTAATTGTTTATGAATTGGCTGGTTCTGGATTGAACCGTGAGCCGGATAGCTGTGTATGCTATGGATATTGGCTGGTTATGGATTTAACCGTGAGCCGGATGGCTGATATGGATGTTGATCCATGGATGAGAATTCATGCATGTTTATGCTGAATTATTGATGATTGTGATGTGCACTTCCACTAATGGAGATGAGAGTTTCCCTGGGTAGTAGCAGTGGCTAGCCACCACGTGCTCCAGGTTGAGACTCGAAGCTCTTTTGACCCTATGTCATAAGTGTGGCCGGGCACTGTGAAAGACTCGGATGAGCTCGCCCCCGTATATATTCACCAGTGAGGGTGATGGATATAGATCATGATTATGATCAAGTTTATGACGAGTATAACTCGAGTTGGGGATGCATGACAGAGGGACAGTCCAATGGTTAGCTACCAGGACTTGTCGGGTTGGCTCTATAACCGACAGATGATATCATTGGCCACTAGGGACAGGCATTCATCATATGCATACTATGTGAATTGTTTGAGATTGCCTATTTGTCTGCATATTACTTGCTAATTGTCTAAATGCCTTAACTGCTCCTATTTGTATATTCCTTGCTTGATATAACTGTGCTTGCTACTTTATACTTCTGCTGGTGGTTGGGAGGTCTGAAGGAATTGGAAAGGGAAGTATTAGTTAGACTGAAGGATCTGTAGTCAGTTGCCTTGTATGGTTTAGCTTGTTTATAAGCTTGGATATTATCTGGAGGAAGTTCTAGGATTGCCTTCGGCTTTCCTCTATTATTATGTATTATATATGTGGAAGCTGTTACCATGCTGGGGACCTTTGGTTCTCACCCATGCGGATTTTGTGGTTTTCAGATGCAGGACGTGAGGTGTCCCGCTGAGGCATGCTGGAGACTTCTATTATTGCGAAGATCCTTTGTTCTCGGGGCTATGTTTTGGTTTATATGTTCTGCTTAGATACTTTTATCTCCATTAAATAATACAACTGTGTTGACTCCTCTTATGGGAGATTTTGGAGAATAGGTTTTATGTATTTGTGTCCCTTTGGGTTTCCTTTGGGGTTTTCCTTATTTTATCATATGTATATATTGTTATGCTCGGACCGGTTATCTTCGTAGCCGGATCTTGAGTCTTGATATTCCTGTTTTTGACACTCCTTTGTATATATATAATCACGCGTTGGTTATCCTTGTTCGTTACGTTGTCGATCGGAGTGTTGCGCTTTAGAGTTGCGATGCGGTTTTTGTTTACCCCTTTTTCTTCAAAGGCTCCTAGTTATAATCAATCATTCATACTACTATATGTACTAAACTTTTATTTTTAGAGGTCGTAATACCTTGCCATCTCTGAATTATGACTTAAGCATAAGACTCTGTATGGTAGGGTGTTACAACCTTGGCTTTCCGATTTGAGTAATAAAATAGGATCTAAGCCAAACCGAGTCACGTAATCATTTACTTCGTTCAAAGCCGTTTCCTATACTTAGGCAAAATCAACTTCAACCCCCATGATAAATTCTAGAACATTTCAACTGTTAAAAATTGTTTTAGTCTTGCAAGAATTCAAAATTCAAAGAGTACTTAAAACATTTCTCAAAATATTTCAAAATGAAACTTGTCAATAGACATTCAGGTTCTTTAAAAGTCATTAAAACTCCTCTAATTGAAACCCTCAATTCAAATTCAAAGGCATTGCCCTTGTCACATTTAAAACAGCTTTAAAACATAAGTCTCATCTAAATAACTTCCTCCTGAAAGAGATACAATGCCTTTCTTAAGAAGCAAGACTAAATCACAATTTCCTCTTTAATAATTCATTTCAAAAGCATGAATCATCCTTTTCTTGATAATTCAAATAAAATAGTTGAAGTATTTAACTCATCATATTTCCAGACAACATTCAATAAAGACTTGGATTTTATAGAAATTTCGGCAGCACCTCCCCTAAAACTTAGACTTTTGCCACCCGGTTCGGGTCCCAACTAAACCGTTCCTTATTCCTTTTCAACAACTCAAAACTAGAAATCAATTCAAAAACAAGTTAAATCTAACAGTCACCTCAGTGACATATCTCAAGGAAACTATTTCAAAATCAACTCAATATCAACCGATTTAACTCATTTCTAAAGCTTTAAAGAATCGGTTCAGCAACAAATCATTTATCAAAACCAAATCAATTAAAGCAAAACAGGCTGAATTTCAAGAGTATTCTATCTTTCACATTATCAAGAGTCAACTCAACTCAAATCAATTCCCAACAGATTAAACTCAAATTTCAAATATTTAAAGAATCAACTCCAAACATTCCATTTCACAAAGCCGCACAACAAAATCAGCCAACAAACATTCATATGCTTTCGAGACAATCAAATAATACATAAGGCCGATACAATCACCAAATACACATTGCATCACATCAGTATCCATATATAATAATTCCAATAATAAACTATAGTTTTCAGAAAACGCCCCTACCTCAACGCAAAACCATAATCCAAAAGCCTCATAAAGTTCTTTTCATCTCAACCCAAACCAAAGGCAGCTTCAAAGCACAGTCCCACACATTTTTGCAGCAGCATAAACAGCTCTAATTTACAACAAGCAACCTCAGTTACTAAATCCTAATGACATTAATTTCGTAAATGCTTTAATACACGCACAGAACAATAATGCGAGGATTTCCGAAACATAAATACCTACTAGAATGACAAAATGAGGCAGCTGCAAACTCCGAGCACGGAATGCAAGCACGAATCCACATCTCTATGATGGACAACACCGCAATGCCTCAGCATAAGTTTATAGAGCAGCGACAAAAGGCCTTTCGACTCGAAAATTCTTACCAAAACAGGGGACTTGGTGGCTGTTTCCGGCGACAGAGGCAGCTGCAGCAACATTCAGTAACTACAGCATTCCGAGAATTCAAAAAAGACCAAAGCAAAAAACAAAATCCTTATCGCAACGAAGGAGTGACTGAGCCCAGTGACGGCATCTCCGGCAGTGTTTCTGGCGGCCACAAGACTCCTCCTGGCAGCCAGAACAGCGGCACGGCTTCTCTCTCCTTCGGCAGCAACAACAATGGTGTCTTCCGGCAACCACTGACCTCCGTCATTAGCAACAGAAGCTCCAGTTAGGCACCGCGAAGCAACAGATCGGCAGCACCGTCGGCCAAGGTGCAGTGGTGGAGACACCCTCAACCGCGGTGAAACGCGGCGCCTATGGAAGCTCGGCGGCGGCTGGCTTTGTGACGAGGACGACGGCGCGGTGACGGCGTGACAGCGGCGACCCGACAAGCTGGTCGGCGACGAGGAGAACGGCGAAGGCCCCACGCTCTGCGACGGTGACAGGCGGTGATGGCTTCCCGTGGTGGCTCCCTTTCGCGCATCTTCTCTCTCTCTCTGCGCACGAGTTCGGTGGTGGCGAGGCAGTGAGGCGCGACGGTCTTCTCCCTCGGTCAGGCGACGGCATGATGGCGGCAGAGCGTGACGACAGTGAGGCCTCATCTCCCTCCTTCGCGTCACTCTTTCTTCTCATTCAGATCTCCCCTCCCCTTTGTTAGCGATGGCGGCGACGGTGGCAGTGGCACCCACCGCGCCGCCTCTCTCTTCTCCCTTCTCCCCTGATTTCGCAAAACCCCTCCCCTGCTTACCCCTTCTTCTTTTCTTTCCTTCGATTAGTTTACAGCTGTTGCTACTGTGGCATTAGGTACCCTAGTGTGTACCGGGTCAGGAGAACTGGGTTACTGGGTTATCGGGTAGGGCTTTTAGGATTAGGGTTGTGTGTGTTGAGTTTTAAAATTAGGGTAAAATTAGGTACAAGGGTAATTTTGTAATTTCACTTAAAAATAGGGATAATATAGTAATTGAAACTCAATTAAATCCAACACTAATTATCTATAGAAAATACTATTTGTTCATCACTTTCACAAATTATTTTCAATAAAAGGTCCAAATCAAGTATATTAGAAGTAATATACTTAATTTTTTCATTTTCCAAAATAGCAGTATTAATAGGGTTAATACTCAAATTCGTCCCCGAAAGATTACGCGATCTTCATTTTCGTCCCCGAATGATTTTTTTTAATCAAATTAGTCCCTAAAAGTTAAAAAATAAGTCAAATTAGTCCTTCTGTCAGATGGGCGATGACGTGGTACGTTAAGTGCCACGTGGCATGATGACGTGGCACGCCACGTGGCAGGTCAACGCCACAGTCAACGCCACGTGGCAGGTCAGCGATACGTGGCACGCCACGTGGCAGGTCAGTGCCACGTGGCATGTCAGTGACACGTGGCATATCCGTGACATGCCACGTGTCACTTGACATGTATAAAAGATTTTTATAGTCAAAATAGTCCTTGAAAGTCCAAATGTAAGTCATTTTCATCCCTCAAATTTTAAAAATTAGTCAAACTAGTCCTTATATATTTTTTTATTTTTTTTCATAATATTAAATTTGAAATATTTTTTGATACTACTAATTTTAGTAGAAATGTAATTAACAAACAAAACATTAGTAATTGTATATTTTCTTCTTAAAAATTTTTTTCAATAAAATTATCTCTCTTCTTTAATTCTTCTCAAAATCTCTCTTATTCTTTTCTTACATTCTAAACATTTTTTCCTAATGCTTAATATATACATCTAAGTAGACGATTAGATACAATAATAAATAGGATAAATTGTCCTAATTTTTCCTAAAATTATTAGGTAACATTACATATATATATTATGACATCTTTATATTTATAAACTTTAGGTATACATAAAATTTAATCTTGACCTCTCTTATTATAAAGATGAGACATTAATGTAAAGGAAACATACCATGAAATGTAGCATAATAAAAGACTTGAAGATTGATGTTAATTTAGAAGCTAGCTAGAACCTTAGTGATTTGCTAAACTCCTTGGAAGAGATCAAAAGATCCTTGTTGGAAAGATCATGATGAGGGACATGCTTATTATTAGTATTCTTCCTTCCAATAAAAGGTTTGAACAATTTCTTGAGCACTCTTTGGAATCCTAAGGATCCACTACTACTACTATGCTTCTTACTATTATTATTGTTGTTGTTGTTGTGTTCCATGATCATCACTTCTTGTTGGGTCACCAATGGAATTGGAGGAGGAGGAGGAGGCATGCTTATGAGAAGTGATGGAGAACTTTGAATCATCATCATCATCATCCTCCTTCCACCAGGCTCAGAGAAGCTCCTTCTTCCCATCATCATTGATCTGTTCAGATGAGCCTCGAATGATTTCCTCTCAAATTCATCCAATAGTGTGCTGTATTCATCTCCAAATCTCACTCTTGTTGCCATTTCCTCTACCAAATGCTTTATTATTGCAACTTTCTTTCTTTCTTTTTTTTTCTTTCTTTCTTCTCATATTGTTAAATTTAAAAAATTGTATATAATAGAAATGTTCTGTAAAATAATAATAATTCTAATTACAGTTGAATTTTAAAAGAGTAATGATTAAAAAGGTTATTATTTAAATGTTATTAATCTAGTAATAATATAATGCACAAACACTTATACAGAATACGATACGTAAACATATAAATTTTTATATCGTAAGGACCTACTTAAAAAATTAAAAAGACTAACAAATTAACGTAATATTATTTTTGTTTATTCATATGTCAAACTATTTTTTATTATTTATTAAAATATAGTAAATAATAATATTTAAACGCATTTAGAGTGGACAAGTGCATCAGTCAGAGCTTGAGGCGCAAGTAAAGCGGTTCAGGAGAAAGAAAAACAAATTAATTATGAGTCAGAGCTTGAGGCGCAAGTAAAGTGCTTGAGGAGAAAGAAAAACAAATTAATTAGCAAATACTAATGCGATATATAGTTGGGGGCAACACCAAAATCTACTCCTAAAAAATCACAACTAACTCAAATCCTAATTTCTCATTTTCTTATCTATCAACTTTGCAAATCGCAATGGACTACCAATCCATTAATGCAGGGCCTGTGAAGAAATTAAACTGGTTGGATCTTCCACATGACCTGACTTTGATGATCATTGGAAAACTTACGACATTTGAGATCTTAACTAGTACTCAGTTCGTGTGCCCCAAATGGCAACGCATCTGCATGGATCCGCTCTTGTGGCGCACCATCAGCATGTGCCATATTGGGATTCGCAATTCAGTGGACTATAAATTGGAGAAGATGTGCCGCCATGCAATTGATCGTAGTTGTGGCCAGTTGATAGATATAAGTATTGAGTACTTTGGTACCGATAATCTTCTCAAATATATAATTGATTCGTAAGTTTAAAGTTTTTCATTTTTATTTGTATAAAATTACTTTTTAACATTTATTGGCATATGATTTTTAATGTGATGTTTGTATTGGCATATTATAATAATCTATATTTAAATTGAAGAATTTAAGTTGAATTAGAATTGTTAAAAATTGTTAAAAGCTTTACGAATTACAAAATTTATTATTAGCTAGTTAAGTGTACGTGACTAAGTATTATTTGAGTAACTGCATGAATGAAGAACAAGATATTGAAATTAAAGATTGTTCACACATGTTTGAAGTGTTATCATTATAAACAAGTCATAATCTCATGAGGTCACCTTTTTATTTTGTTGCAGTGTCAGTCTTATTACACAACTTTTATGTTTTTTTATTATTAAGATAGTAATTAGAATTCATGCATACATAAAGAATTCTTTATATATTTGTTGCAGTGTCATTATATATTTATATATAAATATATATGTAGTTTAATTTATTTTTAGTGTATATTTTTGTATTTTAATATGTATTTCATATTAATAACTAATTTTAATATATATCTAATATGAATGATAAAAAATAGAATATTCATTGTTATTTCTCTAAGAGAAATTCAAATGTTAATAGAGAGTGCAAACATGTATTATTTTGTGTTTTGTTTCTCTTCCCGATATATTATTATGATTATGGTGTATTGTTATTGAATTGTCTGAACAAGTGACTTAGTCAAATTAATTGTGAATTTAAAAACTAACAGTTTGTATGATGATTTCAAAAAGGGGATGTCATAAATTGCGACACTTGCGACTTGTTCAATGTTTCTATGGAATTTCAGACAAAGGATTATGTGAGATTGTTGAAAAACTTCCATTGTTGGAGGAACTTGATATTACTCTTTGTTCCCGTGTCTCTAGTATTGCTATAGAAGCAATTGGCCGAGGTTGTCCTCTTCTAAAATCATTCAAGTATAATAACAATGGTGGCGATAACGAAGAAGCATTGGCTATTGCACAAAATATGTCCAACTTACACCATCTCCAACTTGTTAGAAACTACTTCGACGATAGTGGCTTGAGCGCCATTCTTGATGGTTGCCCTCATCTTGAATCTCTTGATTTACGCTTGTGTCACGATGTCGAGTTGGAGGGGGAATTGAGGACAAGATGTGATGAACAATTAAAAGATTTGAGGGATCCGAATGCACCTCTTGATGACTTTAAATTTTGTGGACTATGCTTTGAAATTGCATACGATGATGCAGTATTTGACTATCTAAACGAGAAGCGGGTTCAAGAACAAGAATACTCTGAGATCGCATCTGATGATACAATATATGAGTATCAAGAAAAAGAAAATTTGGATGAAGCAGATTGGGAGGAGAAATATGCTATATGGGAAAGTATCAAAAATCCAAGATTATGGTATAAAAGATTAATTCGAGGATCAAGTAGGGGAAAGAAGAATAATGCAAAATCTAAAGAGAAGAAGAAACGTAAAAAAAAAGAATGGAAAATTAATAACCAAAAAAGAATATACTATGAAATGGAAGATGCGTATGAACTATTGTAGTCTAGTGTTTTCTATTTTTAAATTATAATTTTCTATATAGATAATGTTTATTTTATTGATTTGATTTCATCTCTCGTGGGAAATAAAACATTATTTGAATTTTTTGAATAATATAAATTAGTTGAGACATTATTATTATACAGTCTTCATAATTTTCCTCTACCTCTTTTCTCCCCAAAATCGCCACTTACACGTTTTTCTTTCTATGTAATATGTTGCAACTTTGGATTAAGGTTTCCAACTGCAGCAAATTAAATAACTTTAACGTCATGCAATATAGTTGATTCATTTTGTATTTTTTTTCAGTATTGTTCATCAATCTTCAAAACCTTCTCTCATCACAGTCCCACCATACCTTGAAATCCTTCCTCATGTCAAAAATATAAAACAATCTCGTTACAATTTACAAAAGTGACAATTACACTTATGTCATTTGGTTTTTCTTATATTATCAACATTGTCACGGTGGTAAAAAGCTTTTGGTTAGCATCTTCGGATTAGTCATTAGTACGATTAAGATATATATAACTAAATTTAATCAGTGTTTTAATTGGAGTCTGTCTAAAATCAGCTCAAGTCTTTTGAGTTTATCTTATGCACCATTCAATTTAAAGCATTAGATTAGATTAATAACAGATCTAATGGTTTATATTTAATTTATAAATAATTTATTAAAATTTATACTAAAAGGTAACAAATCTTTCAATATTTTAAATTTGCTCCAATAATAAAACCCTGGTATCAGCTCATATTATTCCTATCTCTATTTAATTTCGACTCAGCTCCCAGAAGAACTTCCCAAAAAGAAATCCTATCAACACCTTCATGGAAGACCACCAATCACCCTGCGACTTCTTCCTCTCCCATCTTCCACACCAGGTACCCTCCATGTCTCTATTCAATTTCGCGATTTCATCGAAATTCTTGCGATTCTCATCGTTTTTTTTCTCATTTCACCGAAATCTCGTGAATTTGTTTCATTCGCACCAGGTTCAACTCGTTGAGGTCGACGCCGCAGTAGTCGTTGAACTCGAGTATCTCAATGTAAGCGTAAGGAGATAGCAGATCTTGCGCTGATTCGTATAGAAAGTGAAGTAGAGAAAGAATCCGAAATAGAAGCACATTTTGTAGAACGGTGAGTAATCCTAACAGTGTCCACAATTGTGATAATATCTCTATTTTTGCAATGCTGATAAGCTGATATTTGTGTTTGCTGGTTTGAGATTTGTTGTTCTTGAGGAATGGTGGAGTGGAAAATGGAGTGAGAATTTATTTGTTTCTTTTCACATTTTTTTCTTTTTTTCCCTTTTGGATTGTAACTTTGGGGGTTCTTATACATTGTATAAAGTGCAAACAGGGTCTGCTAAAGGTTGGTGTTTTGGGTTTGGGATGAAAATAAAAGTAGCATTGAGCATATTGCAGAGATAGAGTAGGGTAAAGTTAAAAACCAACAATAGAATGGCCAATTTTGCACAAAGATATTGTGAGATGAGTGAGGATACATTAGATATGATATTTTTAGTTATGAATGAATCAGAAAGATAATTAGGATAGCATTTGTTTTAAAAATACCATAGAATCTCTTTTTAGGGGATTTGATCATGGATGAAGATTGTTATAAACCCTAATAAAAAAAGAGTAAATTAGATATAGAACACCCTAATTGGCAGTGGTGGAAGCAAATTGCAAAAACTATAAACAAAACTATTAAGGAAGACTTAAATTTAGTCACTTCTCTGTACTCTATGCACAGTTTATGATAGATTGATAGTCCTTGATTACATCTTTTGATCCATATATTTGAAAAAGACTTGATTGTGGTTATTCTATTTTATAATTTAGCAGGTCATATGTATAATTCATTTTTCGAGTTAACACTGTACTGATATACAGATATGGCTTGGGATGGCGAGGTGGGAGCTGGTATGCAACAAAGAAGTTTAAAAAAGAGTAGATGAAACTGCTAGGACAGATTAAACCTAGAAGATGAAAATTGCTTGGGAAGATAAAACCAAGAGAATTGAAATTTTAGTTTCTCAAAAGTCCCTTAATAAGATCAATGTGTAATTTTATAAAAAAGTAATATTATCAAAGAAAGTTAATTTATATTTTTTAGATTTACCACCCAAATTGCATATGAATTATCAGTACCCTTTCCATTAGATCTAAAATTTGTAACTTCTAATGGCTTTATGCGTGAATGATGAAAGTAACAGAGGGAAATAATTGATCACCTACCCAACTAAAAATGCAGAAAGAAGAGGATTAAAACTATAAGAAACAAGACTAAAATTAAAATAACTATAAGATGAGGATTAAAACTATAATTGATCACCAATGATAATCTTGCTTAGTTTAATTATCAAATTGATTTTCAATTTTTGGTTTTCTGTATTAAATTAGAAGGATTAATATAAGAACTTCAAAAAATTTAGAGACTTTCATGCATAGTTATAAAAAAATTAATGAACATATGGTGGTTCACAAGAAACTCCAAAAAATACTTAATAACTGTGATTCAGAATATACAAACCATTCAAAACCCTGATAATTGACTCCTAATTCTACTCAACTTGCATAGTAGAATTTGCTTCCTCTAAGATGCCCTATAGTTCTTTTAACATTTTGCTATGCAGAATCAAAACGAGACGAGCAATATTTATGCTATAGTTTGAGCAAGTTCACTATGATAGTGCTGTCACAACTTGCATGGAAAAAATATCCGGTTTCGTTCCTTGATGGCGAACGAATTTTTATTTATTCTTCTCTTCTTTCCAATTGGCCGAAATATCGATCAGTATTTAGTGGTTGGTTCCAGGAGTCTGAATTGTGTTTACTCTAGGAATGTGAATCGCGGAAGTCAGACATGGTTCCTGCCCCATGCAGAATAAAATCACTCATTAAAACGGAGCGCAATATGATTCAGATGTTCTCTTCTATCATATTGCTCTAGGTCAATAGGAAACTGCAAAGCATGTCCAATTAATCAGGCGCTAAATCATGCTGGAGAAGGGAAATTGAATAAAAAAATTATTTATAATGGTGAAAACTCAGTACATCATTTAAAATACTCAAAATTGCTGTGCGTATGTTAATATTTCACAAGCTTCCATCAGGAAGTGGCTCAAGCTAATTCTTCAACAAAGTTAGTACTCCACGATCCAAAAACTCTAATTGGAGCTGTTTCCTACAAAATAGACAAATAGTTGGTGGAAAATAACCAAAGAAAATATGCACATGAACATAGAGTATTAAGGAAACACCAGAGCATACTTAATATGATAGAAAATCAGTAGCTTACTTCGAGAGGATTTCTATTAGAAGATCCAACTTCTTTAGTTTATTAATGGAAGGCTTCTCCTGTCTATTAAGTTCAGCATCCTCTTCAGTTGTGACCTTAAGCTCAGTGATGCGTGAGCATCTTTCCTATCTTTTCATAGTGAATTTGCATCTAAATTGTTGAGATTAATAAAGAATTAATTATCTTTTAGCCAATATGGATGCTACTTTGAGTCTTTTGCAATTTTATTTATTTTAGGTAGCATTCGGCGGAATTTAATGGAGTTTCTGCAGCACAAGAATCAAAGGAGATGGCTCCGAGGAGCGACGCGCACGCGTGCCTGACACGTGCGCGTGACTTGGAGATATCCATGGCAACGCGTGCGCGTGACTGACGTGTGCGCGTGACTGACGCGTACGCGTGATTTGAAGATTTGCTCAACGATGCGTACGGGTGACTGACGCGTCCGCATTACTCGCAGAAAAGACCATCAACGCGTACGCGTGACATATGCCACGTACAGAAAACGCAGAAAACACTGGGGTGATTTCTGGGCCCCATTTTAGCACCCAAGTTAGGCACGGATCCAGTGAAGCCAAGTGGTCCCCACGTTACAAGACGCGGAGTAGTTAGTTAATTCTGATTTAAATTTAAATTTGATTTTAAAATAGGAAAAGATATTATCTTAATTTTAAATATTAGATTTTAAATTAATTTGGATTAGTTATAAAAAGGGGAGACTTCTCTTCTATTTGACATTCTATTAGAGAGATTCCATTAGGGGGATTCTATTAGGGAATTCTATACAAATTTACATTCCACATTCCATGAGCAACTAAACCTCCACTGTTAAGATTAGGAGCTCTGTCTATTTGTATGGATTGATTCATTTGATCTTTCTAATTTAATTCATGTTTTGATTTATATTTCAAATAATTGTTTTCGTTCTTTATTTTATGAATTTGGGTGGAACGGAAGTATGACCCTCTTTCTATTTGAGTTCTTGTAAAACTGAGAAAAGCTCTTTACTTGAACAACAGCTTGAAAACATATTATCCTGAATTTCTAATTGTTTGTATTTAACGGGATACGTGACATATAATCCCCTTATTTTTGGATAATTAGGATTCTTGTGGCATATAAACTAGAATTTGATCATTACCTTCTAATTGAAATTAATTAACCAAGGAATTGGTAGTTAATGAATTTTAGAGGAGACTAGGAAGGTCTAAGGAATTAGGGTCTAGTCACATATAGTTTTCCATGAATTAAATCTTGCATGATTAAAATAGTTAGTAAGAAAAATCAATCTGAAAAAATAGATAACTCTGAAACCTTAACTGTTTTCTAAATATTTTATTCCCAACTTATTTATTTTTCCTTTTAATATTCTGAGTTTGAACTTAAACCTTTTGAATATCTCAAAACCCTTTTCTGCTTGCCTAACTAAGCCAATCAATCAATCATTGTTGCTTGATCCATCAATCCTCGTGGAATTGACCCTTACTCACGTAGGGTATTACTTGGTACGGCCCGATGCACTTGTCGGTTAGTCTGTGGTTGTAAAATACCGCACCAAATTCAACTAATAAAGCTATTTCTGCAAGACTTCTCTCATTCTTCGTCTTTTTCTTACATATATTGAAAAGATCCTTAATTTCATCATCCTCTTCACCTTCCTCTGCCTAGAAAATCAACATATGTCAGGTGTCAAAAGCTTTATAGTAAAACACTCCAACAAATCGCATAATTGATTTCTTGAAGAAATTGTCTCTAACTAGATCATAAAAGAGATCAAATAGCTTGAAATGAAAAGAAAGCTTAAGTTACATCCATCACATATTTTAGTTTACAACATGCTACTGGTACCAAAACATTATCCTAATCAGAAGGATATCAAACACAGTGGATCTGCTATTTTGCTTACAGGAGAATCTAGCAGTAAAAAGAAAAAATTTGGGAGAATTAATCACCAACCTGGGGAGCATCACCAGGAGAACGAGGTTCATCACTGCCAATAGTAACCACCAGCTTCCACCCCAGTGTTGTCTATAAAGTTGTCATCATCCACGTTCCTAACACCCTCATGATCATCCTATATAATGGAAACAAAATTTTTAAACAGAATCACAATACTAATTTCTGAATTTGTAAACAGACTAAAACAAATCAAACAGCAGTAACAAATAAAAAATAGAACAAAAAATAGAACTAGAGCATCATGAACAAAATCATAAATACAAAAATTGAAATCAGAATCATAAGAACAAATTTCAAAATTTTTTAACCCTCATAAATAGAATCCAAAAATATTCAAACAGCCAAATAAACAGAACAAAAAATAACTGAATAAAATCAATGAAATAAATTCATTTGGAAAATCTAAACAAAAAACAAGTAGAACAAAAAATAATTGAATGAGTTCAATGAAGCAGATTCATACAACAAGAACATAAAAGGAACGAAAAAAAGTGAAATCAATGAAGCAAAGTCATACCTGAAGTTGAGGCTCTATTGAAACTCTGGAAGTGGAGGATGAAGGAGGAGACAGAGCATCACAGCGCTGACGACGACTCGAAGAGAGAAGTGAGAAGATAGAACAGAGATACTGAGAATGAACGACGGGGAGAAAGAGCCTAATAGCGACGTCGGGAGATGGGCTGAGACTGGCAACGAATGCCGGATTGGACGGCGACGGTGATGGTAGAAACTAAAGAAGAGTGGAGCAAGTGGCGGTGGCTTTGTGGATAAACTGAAAAGTGCGATGAGGAATTAGAGTTTTATTAGATGAATTTTAAAAATATTTGTGGTAGAAGTAAGAAAATTATTATTATTATTATTAAACCCCAGTATGAGGTAACTTTGCAAATTATTTTTTGTGCATATTAAAAAAATTCAAAAGACTTGAGCTTACTAAAGACAGACCTTTTTAATTGTTAGGTGTCACTTCAAAAAGAGGAGTACACCAAACAACGAATACATATAACTCCCTTTTCTAAAGTATAAATTAAATTTTTCTATTTTTTAAAAAGTTCTACCAATATGGGTTTGACTGTTGGTTAAATTTTTAAAAAAAGAAGAGTATCTAATATATTTATGATATAGATTTAATAGAATAGAGACCACTGATTAGTAATGAGACCTCACTGTTATTTATCCAATATTACTAATAATAATTTTAGTTACATTAACATCATAGTTGATATTATTTTTTAAAAAAAAGTATAAGTCATATTTTTAAATTTAAAAAATTGTATATAATAAAAATGTGCTGTAAAATAATAATAATTCTAATTACATTAAAATTATAGTTGATTTTTAAAAGTGTAATAACCGAAAAAGTTATTACTTAAATGCTATTAGTATAGTAATATGATGTATATATATTAATACGAAATATGATACGTATATATATAAATATAAATTTTAAATTTTTATAAAATACGGAAAGACGACGCATACACTACTAGAAAACTAGTTATTACAGACGGATATTTCCGACGGATTTTATCCCACTGAAATACAGAGGGAATTTCAGAGGGATTTTTTGTCGAAAAACAAAAAAAATGGATTAGCATAAATTACAGACGGAAAATAGAATCCGTCGATAATTCCGTCGGAAAAATTAATTTTTTTTCCATGAGAAATGGTTATCCGTCTGTAATTAAATAGACAAAACGCTGCGTTTTATTAAATTATTACAGACAGAAAATCCGTCTGTAATTTAAATTTTCCGTCGGTAAATATTGAGATAACACTAATCTTATCTCTATCCACTCGATCCATTTACACTCCACCCATATCAAATCCTCTCTCCGTCACCGAGTTGCTTCTTGTCTCCGTCGCACCAATTTCTTCTGCCGCTGGCGTCACAGATCCCTCTCCATCGTCCCTTGCGTCGTATGGGCTCCCTCCGCCGCCGCATCCAACCCTAACCCCAGAGCTTCATCGCGCCTCCAACCCTAATCCCAGAACTTTGTCGTGCTTCCAACCCCTGCTTCGCCGCTCCCTCCATCGACGCTCCCTCCGTCTCAAAGCCTCCATCGTGCTCACTCTGTCGTAAGCCTTCAAACGTCGATCCTTCCTCCATGACTGAAACCCGTAACGCTCTGCTTTTTCTCCTGCGTCGTGGCTTCACCTTCCTCCAAACAAAATTGAAAAACCCTAACCTGGAGGCCTTCCACTGCAAACCTACCGATCCCTAATTCCGTCTCATCATCAGAGGTAAAATAAAATCCCTTTCGCCCATTTCAACCCTTCTCCACCCCCAATAGTCTCTATATCCTCTCTCTAATTCAATTGTACAATTTTATTTTCCTCTTTATTCTCTCCCTTTTGATGTTCTGTTTTTATTCTGCTGAGAATTGAAATTGCTGGCTGAATTAGCTTAATTTTAGGTCTTCTAATAACCTTTCAGTTTTATTGTTGTTCCTTATTTTTCGATTATTTTATTGTCGCAGATTGAAAATGAGTAGGCGTGGGAGCAGAATAGTCTACGTTGGGAACCTCCCTGGTGATATTCGTGAAAAAGAAGTAGAAGATTTGTTTTCAAAGGTACTTTGCTATTTTCATTCGTTAAAGAGTTTGATTTTTCATTTGCTTAATACTTACCAATAGAAACTACTTTACACCTTGTGATGCCTTTGCTGATTTTTCGTGTCCTTGTTCATTTTAATTTTGGCAGGTTGTTTAAATTTGAGCTCTTGTGGTTTTAGGAATGTTAAAAGCTTTGATGCAAAATTTGGCATATAAAGTTGTTAAATTGCTTGCTGTAGAAAATTTAGCAGATTGGCGCCAACTTGTATGAAATTTTTGGAAAAATATGTACGATAATTTTTAATGAAATAAGTTGAATAATGAATCTGATGATGATTTGCAGAACTGCATCACACTAACAAAGGAGAATGTCAAAGGCATAATCATGGTAACTTTTACTTTCTATTTGGAATTCATTTTCATTCAAACATATATCAGCTTTTTCTAGTTCACTATTATCCGTTCTCTTCAAACAATTGTTCATGTTTGACCTAATACTAATAACGGAAATTAATAACTAATAATATTTAACTGCCATATTTTCATATTAAGAAAGGTCTTTATTTTAAATAAATTATATTAATCATATAAAACTATCCTCTTTATCTTTTGAAAACCTTAACAGTAGAATAGTAAAAATGGATTCATTCTTAATCTTACAAGCCACCTTTTTTGCAGTGCATTTATGATTGGAGGTAGGAAACTAATAACCAATGCACATTGTGTGGAACATGATACACAGATAATTTCCTTAAGGGTCCTATTTTCTCTAGGATGTAGATCCTACAATATAAATTTTATTAATAAATTATATTATGTTCATAGATCTTAGAATTAGTTGCCGAAAGGTTATAAATAGCTGCCAACTTTTTCATTGTTGTGGTTTATTGCAGGTTAAAGTTAAGAGAAGAGGGGATGATACAAAATACATGGCTAAGGTGTGTCTCTATTAAGGTCTTGTCCTTTTTTCATTAAAAAAATGAGTATTACATGAAGAGCAGTTTGCTTAAATATCTCATATAGTAGTGAGTAAGGACATTAAGAAGTATTAGTGAATAAGTCGCTAAAATTGTATTATTGCAGGAAAATTTGATATATCTGAGGTTTACTTGTAAGCTATACCTTGCTTTTAAACTTGGAGTGAATTCATTGTAAAGTGCAAGTTTTGCATGTTTGCTTAGAAGGATATATAGCTTCTAACTCATGACATGTTCATATAGTTACTTTACTCTCAGTGAATGAACTGTACAGGTTTTAGCCAGAGGTGTTGATTGTGATATAGCTTTGCTTTCAGTAGAAAGTGATGAATTCTGGAGAGATGTGGAACCTCTCAGATTAGGACGATTACTGCATCTTCAGGTTTGAAATAGCTTTCTTTTTATTTTTTTTCCCTTTTTTTTAATTTGAAAATTCTCAGTGTTTCAATGGAAAATGTTAAAAGAATATATACCATATAATTTGTCATAGAATATATTTCTATTTGCATGCTGATCAACTGAAATTTCTGTATACTTGTCTTGTAACTTGTAGGATTCTGTTACTGTGGTGGGATATCCACTTGGAGGAGACACAATTTCAGTAACAAAGGGAGTTGTATCTCGCATTGAGGTTTGATATATTGAACATAAAATTACCATTTTTATATGCCATAAAATCAATAAAAGTGTTTTAATTTACTCTATGGTTTTAGTGCTGAGTTATTGAAAAAACCTGTAATCGGGTCACATCATATGCTCATGGATCGTCTGATTTGTTGGGTATTCAAATTGATGCTGCAATAAATCCTGGTCAGTAGATCTTATAGTTGTTTGATTGTTTCACCTCCTCTCCAGCAAAAAAAATTCTCCAGCCTCTTATTATTCTAAGAACTGTTGGAAAAACAACTTCCTCTTATATGGAACTATGTGCATTGATTTAATAGCCATTGTTTACAACTTTTGATTTTAGGCAACAACGGTGGCCCAGCATTCAATGACCAAGGGGAGTGCATTGGTGTAGCATTTCAGGTATATTTTTTTATGGCCTTCTGTTAACAGACTTGTATATGCCTAAACCAGCAACAACAACAAAACACAAGTTATTGAAAATGAAAGTTGACATGGTATTAAGGGAAGGGAAACAATGAAAAACTGACGCAGGCGTCTAGTGAGTCTGATTTTGTAATTTTTGTTGCATACGCCCGGAGTTGGGGTTCATATGCATTGTTCAAGTAATATGGTGTTTGAAATTCTTCAATTCTTAAATTCATGCTTGATGTTTAGAATCCTTCAATACTGTGGTTGCAATGGTTCACTCCTAGAGATGATTGGACTTAATGATCGATTTTGTATCTTTAACATGCTGAATCATACTGGAGCCTTTTTTAATGACTAAGCTGTATATTTGGTCATAAAAATTATTTCGCTGGAAATCTGAATTTCATTTAAAGGTTTGGTGTTGGTTAATGCATATTTTGTATAGCATCAAGCTTTGTTTGCTGTGTGTGCAGAGCATCGAGCTCCTCCGTGGCTTAATGGCGCCCACTAGCAGTGACATTCTGTGTGACATTGGCTGCATCATTGGCAGCAAGATTAGGCCCAATTCCAATGGCTGCATTCCAAACTTGTCTTCAGGTCTGGTTGACATCCTCCCTTCTAGCTGATGGTTTAGCTGTTGTTGTACAGGTACTGCCAATATACCATATATTATTATTAGTTACTTATTATAGAAACTTAAAGCACATATATATTTACAAAAAAATTGAAAGGAGTATCTAATAATAAGTTTGGTTGGGTGACAGAAAATTCTAGCATGTGCTTTTGCTGAGAAAAATTTTGACAAAGTAACGGCTGAAGGATCAAAAGAAGAGAAAAAAGCAGGAAATTAGGACTCATAATGCTCAGTTGCATGCTGCAGTATCCGTGGCAGGCATAGCTGCTGCCGTTGCGGCCATTGCAGCTTCAATAGAGTGTACATTGTAGAATCAATAGAGTGTACATAGCAGCCATAAGAAAGTGTACATAGCTGCCATAAAGTTCTACACTTACCATATGAGTGGTTTCTAGCTTAGCTTGCATTGTTCAAGAAATTTTAGAAAATTCTAAGGATACTACTCTACTAATGTTTGTGAGACATGAATGTAATTTTCACTCCATATGGATGTACAAGTGTATATTATTGAATAAGTAAAGTTATATGCAAAGAGATCTTATATAGATAATCTATTTTTCATATATCTCAAAGAAGAAAAAAATAATATATAATTTATTTGAGTTGAGTTGAGTTTTTTTATATTTATTTTGTATGAAAATAAGTTTATTTTGCAATTAGAAAAATAAAAAAAAATTATATTTTACCTTATTGACGGATTTACAGACGGATTTTCTGTCTGTAATCAGAACGTGGGATGATTTTCCAAAGTTCAAATTACAGACGGAAAATCTGTCGAAAAATCTGTCTGTAATTACAAACGGAAAATTCGTCTGTAATTACTGACAGAAAATCCGTCGGAAAATCCGTCTGTAATTACAGACAGAAAATCCGTCTGAAAATCCGTCTGTAGTTACAGACGAAAAATCCGCCGGAAAGTTCGTCGCCTTTGGAAAATGGATAGAAAATTTACAGAGGGAAAATCTGTCGGTAACTGGTAAAAATCCGTTTGTAATTTTTCGACAGAAAAAAAATCCGTCGGTAAATAATTTTCGACGGGGCTTTTACAGAGGGACAAAATCCGTCGGTAGTTTCGTCGGTAACTAAAAATCCGTCTGTAATAAAGATCGAATCCGTCTGTAAATCTGTCTGTATTAATCCATTTTCTAGTTGTGATATATAAATATAAAATATTTTTTAAATAAATTATAATAATATTTTAATATTTTATTAATATTAAAATATAAATTAAATTTTAATTATTTTTAATATTATTTTAACTATAAAAAATATTTAAAATATTTGTATTTTAAACTCATTTTTTTCTATTAGATTGGGTTGATTGTGTGTGAGTTTGTGTGCATGAGATGTATGTGTTATTTGTGTGTTGGCATTTTTTTTATGTTTTGGGTGTTGTGAATTTATGATCGAGTCTGTACAATGATAAAAAAATATTATTGCTAGAATAATTGATGAATAATATTAAATGTAATAAATATTTAATTATATATATTATATATATAAATTATAAATATTAAATTAAATATGATAATTTTGAGTTATAGTTTTTTTAACAATATTATCGTATGAAATGAATGAATGAGATATAAATAGATCTCTTATATAATGCAAAATCTGTAATTAATTTAATTATAAAAGAATATATCAAATTATCAATTCCAAATATAAAATATAATAAATTGAAAAAATATTTCTGTAGGCACACTATGCATTAGCAGCTAAAAATAATGTTACAGACTTACAGACACAGGTGTAGGAACATAAAATATGAATATCCAATATAATTGCCAATTTGCAACAATGTTAAACTTTATTTTTCCATATATTTCAAAAGACTCTCGTAATTTTTTTTTATTTGCATAAGTAGTCTTGATTCTGGAAAGTTGATTCAGCCATATACTTATTAATGAAAGACCTAATTTATCTTCACTAGCCTCTCAACAGGTACACAGCCATTTTTTTATTATTTTTAAAAAATTAATTTTTATTTTTAAAATTATAAATTTAAAAAAATAATTTAAAAAATAAGTATAAAAAATATTTTAAAATATATATAAATTTTATAAATTATTTAATTTTTATAACGTATAAAATTACAAATGTTTATTAAATAATATATTAAAAAATTATTATATTATTATTATTTTATATAACAAAATCAAGATAAATATTATATAAGTTTATTTATTTAATTTTTCAATAATATTTAATTTAAAACAAAAATAAAAATTTATATTTTAAATATTCTTTATTTTTATGCATATTCTAATAAATAAAAAATATTTTATTTTTAAATTTTATATTCATTTTATTAAATTATCTTTAATTTAATTATTTTTTTAAATTATTAATTTATACTTTTATTATATCTCCTCATTGTATCACACACTATTATTTTTTTACTATTATTCTCTATACACATATCTATCATTGTCTGACCGTTACTGTTGTATTATCTTATTCTCCTTTTTCATTTTTTTCTTTTCCTTCCACCTTCTATTCTCCTGGTCGTAATTGATTATTACTAAGTATCATTGTCTCAACTTTCAATCTTATCAATCACTTTGATCTATAACTATCCATTATATATATTAATTTTTATAATTCGTTAAAATATTAAAAAAAATTGTTTTGTGTCTTTTGAATATCTAAATATATAAACAATAATTTTATCTTGATGTGTGTGTTAAGTTGTTTTATGTTCTATTAAGACAAAATACAAATTATCAAAAATTGATGTCATTAATCCTTAAAAATAATATCAAAATATATTATTTTTAACTAATATAATAAAAAATAGTACATTATTGTAAATTTTCAACTAATAATTATAAATTTAAGTTATAATTTAATATAGTACATTGGAATAGAAGATGTCATCTTGCTTTTTACATTTGACTACTATTATATGAGTTTCACATGTGTTTTATTGTACAAATTAATTAAATTATACTTTATTATTTTATTTTGCATGTTTTGAAATAATACAATCGTACTATAAGAATGACATTAATTTTCATAATCTAATGTGAATCTTCTTACTATTTCGTTTGTCATTTAATTACTATCTATAAAAATAGTTACTTAAAATGAAACATTATATAATAAAAAGAGACAAAAAAAACTTTTAAATTCATAATTCTAATTCATTTCTTAATCCTTATTTGATATAACTTAAATTTAATAGGTTGATGGTAGTGATTTTTTTTTAGTAGTTAAAAAATTTCATCTCTCTCTTCCTCTCTCTCTTATATTTTTAACTTGTTCTATAATAAATATTTTTAAATTATTTAATACATAAAAGATCACATCTTTTTATTTATCTTGAAAATAAAAAATTAAAATTAAATGATATTAGTGTTTTTTAACAATTTTTTTTAAAAAAAGATAGAGGACTCCTAAATGATATCCATTAATAAATGTTAAATTAACAATTTTGATTTGTATTTTAATATATTTATTTTAATAATATTTTTTAAATTATCTAAATCTTTTAATTTAAATTATTTAACATTATCAGGAACAAAAAAAAATTAAGAAATAAAATTAATATTTTTCTAAGGATGATTATGATCCAAATTATAAATATATGATAAAAACTTAGAATGCATTAACAATAGTACCATAATAAAAATAATTCAAACATTAAATTAAGAGTATAAATTTATTAAGGGAATAATTATTAATCATAATATATTGTATTAAAATATATGCTACATATTATATTAAAAATAATTGAAGATTTACTAAGCATGAATTAAAATTTTTAAAAAATAATAATTTATATCTACCAATGTTATTATCATCATCATCAGATGGACTAACTCTACTACTATAATGAGTATATGAATATTTAAAAAATAATATATTATTAACATGAGATTAATGTATTTTAAATTTCATCGAAAATAAAATAATTTTTTATATAAATCATTGCTAATAAGAATACATTAGAATAAAAGTATAATAATAATAATAATTAAAATATGGGTGTAATGAAAAAGTTATTACTTATAGTTTATAATATTGTAAGAGTAATCTATAGTATTTATTTTTTTATAATTAATTTAGATTGAATTTTTTAGGTAAAATATTAATGGTCAGCAGTTCTAGATATGGGGTCAAGAATTTGTTTATGGAAAAGCTGATGGTGATTTGACTAGTAATGGGAGAACAATGTGTATTACTGTGTTATGGACGTCTGTAATACAAGGTCAACACGCAGGGGGCGTGAAGAGACGTGGCGTTACGTCGTTGGCCGGAGCTCGAATCACGCCGAGGGCGTGTTGACTCAGCACGGGAGGCGTGCTGACGTGGCAGAATCACGCCGGGGGCATGTTGACTTAGCACGGGGGGGCGTGCTGAGTTGGCCCTAGCACGTGGGAAGCGTGCTGACTCAGCACGCAGGGGCGTGCTGACACGTGGCGACATTTGATTGGCTGCGACGGGCAGCACGGGGCAGGCGTGGTTAATGCTCTCATCTATATATAGGCAGTGCTGGGCTGCATTTTCATTTTGAGGAAGAGTGTGTGAGTGTTCTTTGAGTGTTGGGAGTGCAATGGAGGGTACCGCAAACTTGGTGGTGTATCGCAACGGTGAAATAATACGCAATACTCGTGAGGGCGTGAGGTTTGTCTGTCAGAATCCATTTTCGTTTGTGGTTCCATGCACCATGACGTTAATGGAGCTTCAGAACGGTCTTTGTCAAAGCATGGAGAACGGTACGTTAATGAGAGTGAGCAGAATTTTGTACCGAAATTCAGTTGTAGTTTTTGGTGGTCTAATACAGTTTGACACCATGCCAATCACTGACGAAGGGAGTATGTAGAATATGTTTCAAATTTACCGGTAGACTCAGATGCGACAGCCACAGATTGAGCTATATGTTGAGTTTGAAAGCATAGAGACGGAAGGGATTCAAAATGTTTTAGATATAGAGGATGATAGAGCTGCAATGTACGAGGGAATGAATAGTGATAGCGAAGAGGATTTCGAAGCCACTTACGAAGCCGGCGATGAAGACGAGGATGCTGATGTGGGAGTTGAGACAGCAACGGAGAATATAATGCTTCATCCCTCGAGCAGTCAACCGATGGATGTGCCACCATTCATGCGTGAGTTGGATCTTGACGCCATGCATGCACCGGAATTTCCGGAATATGCAAACATAGGTACGTCATGCATGAATAATACGTTTTTGGTAATTGATACGTTTGGAATGATTAGTGAATGATGATTTTCCGCTTTCTGTAGGCGTTGCTGATCCTGAGGACGGAGAGTTCTGGATTGGAATGGAATACAGTTCCAGGAAGTCGGTGGTTGCTGCAATTAGAAGATACACTATCGTTAGAGGAGTTGACTACGATGTGTATGAGGCTGAGCCACAGACCTTCTATGCAAAATGCAAGATGTATGGGCGTGGGTGCGATTGGCTTATCCGAGCCAGCTTGATACGGAAAAAAGATTGTTGGGAGATACGCAGATACAATGGAAGGCACACGTGCACAATGGGAGCGATTTCACAGGATCATTCCAAGTTGGACTCGGATACCGTTGCTAATAGTATAATGCCGTTAGTCGAGACTGACCCGTCAATCAAGGTGAAATCTATAATAGCGGAAGTCCAGTCAAGGTTCAACTATACCATCAGTTACCGAAAGGCTTGGTTGGCAAAGCAGAAGTCCATAGCGAAGGTTTTTGGTGGTTGGGATGATTTGTACCAAGCCTTGCCATGGTGGCTCTCGGTCATGGTTCAGAAGATACCTGGGTCAGTTGTGCAAATAGAAACACGCCCACTGTACAACGGGAATGAGGAGGCACAAGGTGTAAAAATACTTCATCGCGTATTTTGGAGCTTCAATCCATGCGTTAGGGCATTTAGGCATTGCAAGCCTCTAGTTCAGGTGGACGGCACACACTTATATGGAAAATATAAAGGAACACTCCTGGTTGCTGTTGCACAAGATGGGAACCAGAACATTGTGCCTATAGCTTTTGCGCTGGTGAAAGGGGAGACAGTTGATGCGTGGCACTTCTTTCTCAGAAATTTGCGAATGCATGTTGTCAGAAAAGACGGTGTGGGTATGATTTCAGATCGGCATGAGGCAATTTGGGCAGCAGTAAATCGTTCCGGAGGTGACTGGCAACCTCCAAGAGCATGGTGGATGTTTTGTATAAGGCACATCAGCAGCAACTTCCTAAGAGCATTCAAAGTCCCTCACTTGCAGAAGCTTGTTGTCAACATTGGGTATTCAAGAACGGTGGAGGAGTACAACATCAACTATAAGAGGCTGGAAGAGCGAGGCGAGGCATATGCCAGGTGGTGCGATGCCATTGGACTCAGACATTGGGTGTTGGCATTCGACGAGGGGCATCGATGGGGCCATATGACGACCAACCTTGTCGAGTGCATTAACTCAGTGTTGAAGGGTGCCCGTAATCTACCTGTGCTGGCGTTGGTCCGAGCAACATATTATCGGTTAAATGAACTTTTTACACGGAAGAGTGCCGAGGCTCACGAACGTAGGCGGGCTGGGTTTACTTACTCCGTATTTGCACAACAGCGGATAGAGGCAAATATGAAACAGGCTGGGAATATAGTAGTGCACCGGTTTGATAGACGAAATGAGGTGTTTGAGGTGCGTGACATGGCTAGCGGGAAGGACTACCTTGTCGCCATGTTATTGCTTGTTGTGCTAACCAGCATCTCGATTGGCAGTTGTATGTGCATGACGTGTACAAGATGACAGAGATTCGTAAGGTATATAAATTTGAGTTTACACCGTTAGGTGATCCCGAGACATGGCCCGCATATGAGGGACCCACATTGGTCGCTAATCCCGCCTTGAGACGAACGTCGAAAGGTCGCGCCAAATTGACCCGGTACTTGAACGAGATGGATTCACGCGACATGCGTGGTCCTCGGGTATGCCATCTCTGTGGTGCTCAGGGTCATAGTCGGAGTCGATGTCCTCAGCGTGCTGGACTGAGTGGTGGGGTGAATGACGTTTATTTTTTTCGTGTTTGTATTTTTAAATTTCTTAGTAGTCGTGTGTTTATTTTTAAATTTCCTAGTAGTCGTGTTTGTATTTTTAAATTTCTTATTAGTCTTGTGTTTATTTTTAAATTTCTTAGTAGTGGTGTTTGTATCTTTAAATTGTTTAGCAGTCGTGTTTGAATTTTTAAACTTCAAACTAGTCGTGTTTGTATTTTTAAATTTCATACTAGTCGTCTTTGTATTTTTAAATTTCATACTAGTCATATTTGTATTTTTGATATTATCATTTTCTGCTTTCGTGAAGTAAACATAGGAAACGTTAACTACATTTTACATAGGTCAACATACTGAACATACGAATTACATTAGCTTAATTGTTACAATTAAATCTAAAAACCCTAAATCCAATCTCACTTCTTTCCAGCCATCCAATGCTGTCCCTTACCCATGATGCCCTGACCGAACCGCGACGGAGTATACCTATCAGGTGGATTTCGCTCTGTCCGTAGGTCATACGGGTGACCTGGAGCTGCCAAACCACCTCCCTCTGCCGAATCAATCGACCCACCTGCCTCTGCCGGAGTAGAGGACCCATTTACCTCTGTCGGAGCTGATGCACCTGGGTTGTAGTCATCAACAACTGTGTAATCCTGCCGAAGGAAACCACTGTCACATGACGCAGTCGCTGATGAGGGGTTGTTACCATGACCCTGCAAACCATGGTTCGCACCTATTGATGCCCTATGTGGAGCGGCCGACACCGACGGCGAATGCATGGCGCTAAAATCTGACCAACCACCCAAACTAGCGTTGGCCCAATTCTGTTGCTGCTGATCTCCGTGACCACCAACAGAGAACTCAAACCAATCATGACCGGAAGGAATCGTAAGCATAGGCTGCTGAGAGTGGTGGCTGCCCTGATGGTGGTGGCTGCCCTGAGAGTGGTGGTTGCCCTGATGTTGGTGGCTGCCCTGAGAGTGGTGACTACCATGACTGTGCTCCGGTGGCTGTGGTACATAATATGGAAACGGCTCAAAGACTGCATGCTGATGTGGCTGTGGCTGCTGAGGAACGAACTCCTGTGGGGCAGGTGGCTGTGGTCCAGGTGGCTGTGGATCCTGAGGAACGTACCCCGACAATCTCAGCAGATGCCCATATGAGCGCACGTACCAATCCCGATACTCCGCGGTCGGACTAAAATCCCAAGTCGGAAGGGGGTGCAGATCCCGCAGCCGAGTGTTTTGCCTGTTGTCCCACTCTCCTATCCATGCCCCATGAATAACTGTCCAGTCATGAAGCTGCACTCCGCGAAGAGCCATGCAATGCAGGTCTACTGGAATATCCCTTGCTTCTTGCGGGGGAGGTTGTGCATACCCAAACTGACGCATCACTCGGTCCACAGGGTGCCATTCAATGCACTCAAACGACAACAACGGAGCAACGGTATCACACACATCAAAGTGTCCGTGTAAATCGTCGGGTATGACCAATCCGGCGTACGGCCGCCACTCAACTGCCAATCATAATTCGTTTGTCAGAAGCGTAACGTTAATATTTGGAAATAGAATTCACAAGAACCATAAATGTTTACCTCCTGCATATAGTCTATATGATGCCTAAATGTCACTACGGTGTTCGATGACCACGCTGTGGTGTGCGCCGAATGACTCCACCTGAAACATAATTCATTGGAAAAATTTACATATGTAACCCTTAATCAAACATACATCGTGAATATAACACATGACTAAAATAATAATTATTACCTCTTTGCAACTGGTATCTCAGCGGGTGGAAGGGTGTTCCTCGGTACGGGCGCAATACAAGGCATTCGCTCCCAAGCCCAAACAAACAACAAATTAAGAGGTCCATCCATCTCCTTCGTATCAAACCGTGATGCACGGCACAATGCCCTATAAAGATGTGCAAGACATGCTGACCCCCAACTATAAGTATGGATCCGGTCGAAATCTCGAAGCAGTGGTAGATACTTCGCGTGGGCGTATGCGGTCGACTTATCCGTGAATAATGTCGACCCCAACAAACAGAAGATATGACATCTGACATATCGCCTCACAGAATCCTCAGTGTCTAACGGCTCCGCGTCTCTGACACGTCTTACCCAACCCAGCTTTATATAGGATTTTGAAGAACTAATGACTTCTGGCTCTCGACCGAATATCGCGTGGCTCTGGCTTTGCACGAAGTCACCACTACTATCTGTCCATCCACTCACAGCCTCGCCGTCAATGGGTAGGCCAAATATATAAGCAACATCTTCCAATGTCACTGTAACCTCACCCACCGGCAACACGAAGGTGTGAGTCTCTGGCCTCCACCTTTCGACCAGAGCAGCTAATAGCGGGTGAAATCCACGTATTACCCCAATTTTAGAGACGTGGTAAAATTCCGTGGCGCGTAGGTAGTTTTCCACCATCGGATTCCACGTCTGTGGCGGATCCAATTTACGCACCATTAAATTCCTGTTAGGCTGCATTAAAAAAATTTTAGTTTAAATAGGTTATACATATTATTAAATTAACATAAATAAGTAAATATTTGTAAATAGTTTTATTCACTAAGCTACATATTTTTTTGTTTACTGTCAAGCATTTTTTTATAATAAATAAATAAATATATATATATAATTCTTTTTTTTTACATAAATAAATAATATTTTTAATATCATTTATTTATTTATTTGTCAAAATACGTATCTCCTCCATTCATATTTTTTCAATGAAAGTGCACAGAGCCTATTCTTCATACAATGTATGTATCTATTTATTCTTATTAATCTTTTAAAAATACCAAAAATTATTTTATCTTAAAAACTTCAAATATTTATTATTTATGCATTACTTTCATTAATAATCATAACAAAATTTATATATTCAAAAATCAGAAAAAAAATATATGATAATACTAAAAAAATTTACATACAAAAAAAAATATAATTATATTTTACAAATTCAAATTTTTTCTAACATAGTCGTAAAATATAAAATAAAATGGGCCTTCTTCTTTAAATTTATAAAATATTAACAACAACAATATTTAAAAAACTTCAGCATATAAAAAATTAAATTTTATCAACTTACATAAATTAGATGCTCCAAATAGTTGGTAATATGATCTTCAGGCGCCGCATAATTACGTACCATTTTTTTTATATTTCTACAGTTTTTTTTATAAGTACCCCAACTGATTACACCTTCACTTCCACTACTATTATTCAAACTACCCACACTCTATTTTAACACTCACACTCACTCAAACACACGGCTCACACTGCCTTTTTTTTCCTATCTTGCTTCAAATTTTGATGGCACACTCTCTGTTCTTCAATGGAGGAAGAACATGAATATATAGGGCAGTTGGGCGCTGGTTACCGGGAAGGGGGTGTTCCCTGCATGCAGGCAGGCCTGCTACACGCCCCCCTGAAACTGCACACCTCGGAACTCAGCAAGCTTCACGGAATACACAGCTTCTCCCCCCCCCCCACGTGTTGCCAGGCAGTTGTCTTCTCGCCAGTTCATCACGCTCCCGGCGTGTTGCCAGGGTTTCACCACGTGGCTGACCGTGCTCAGCCATCACGCTCCCGGCGTGTTGCCCCTGACACCATCCTCCCGCAAAACACCCCTCTTACCCATATCGGGTCAATACACCACCCATGTTTCCATATAGAAAATAATTTCTGTCTAGATATGTGTCTATTTTTATTTGTGATTTTTTTAAATGGAGTTGTCGTATTGGTGTGAAGTTACGTCAAATTAGGATAAGTATAAAGTTGCTTTAATAACATAAATATAAGATGAGAAAAATTAGCAAAAGGTGATAAGAGACAACTGGTAGAAGCTAAGTTACGTCAAAGTAGGACAAGTTAAGTGTGAAGTTGCTCTAATAAGGTAAATAAGAGATAAAAAAATTTGGTAAAAGTTACGTGAGAGTAGGACAAACTAAGTGTGAAGTGAATACGAGGTAAGAGAAACTTATAAGAGTTTTTTAAAACTAAAGAACTAACGTTAAGTGAAGGAGTTAATTAAAAAGGTTATTATTAAAAAAAATTTAGACACCAAAACTCAGATTTTGTTATTATACATTGTTATAGATTATAAAATTTAATCACATTCATAATAAAAAAATAGATCATGATAAATTTTGTAACGACTAAAAAAATTAATACTTTATTGATTATAAAAACAAAGAATGGCTTTTACTATAATAGTCATAAAAAAAGATAAATAACTATTAAATATTTAAATAATATTTGAAATTTTTTAAATTTTGTTACAGTTTATAATATTATAATTTTGTTTGACTTTATTTAATTTAAATTTTATTGTTCAAAAGTATTTAACAACCTTAATTATAAAATATTTTATTTTATTCTTTATAAATATTCTTTTATTCTTTATATAAATTCTTTTATTCTTTCAATTATAAGAAAATATTTTTTAATGTGTATTAAAATTGTTTTATTCTTTTATCTATTAAAATCTTTTGGTTGAAAATCTTTTGTTCACAACTGTTGTAACCAAATTAAAATCATATACCATCTATAAGAATATTAGATTATTTTAAATGTTTATTATTTTATTGTGACATTATCTATTTTTGTTTATATATTAATATTGTGTCTTCTATGAATTATTTTTTTAAATGAAATAGTCAATACAATATAGTTTGAGTCTAAAATACATAAAAATCATTTTAAAAATGTTATCTTTATAAATTATAATTTTTTTGTTTAAAGTTCTCGGTTTTATCTATTGTTTTATAGCATTTTTTATTTAATTATCTTATATAGCATATGACAAATTTTGCTTTGGCCTAATTTTTTTATTTTGTATGTTTTGTCTCATGTTTTTAAATGTTAAGATATTATTGGTTCAAGTAATACAATTTATTTTATAGGTGAGACCAAGAAAAAATATAAAAAAATATTCAAAGATAATAAATCATACTTTATCTTCTCAAGTGAAAAACAAATTTTAGAGGATTCAAATTCTTTTTTTTAATGTAATTTTTATTATTCATGTTACTATGCTATATCATTTTGAATTAATATATTATATCCTTTTATTCCTGAAATATATTTTATTTTATTTTATTATTTTTTTGTGAATTATACTAAAATGATTCTTTAAATATAAAGTATTTTAAATTAACTGTATTTTTTTTAAATTTACATATTTTTTATTTTAATTTTTAAATGATGTATTATAAGTATCATTTTAGTTTTTATAAAATTTTATGTATAGATTTTAATTTTTTTTGTTAGATACTGCAGTTCTTTTTCATATTGGTTCTTATAATAATATTAAATAAATATTTTTTTAAGATCAATTATGTTCATATGTAATGTCTATTATCAATACATTAATATGTTAGTATATAATGCTAAAATAATTATTGTTATTTTTTAAAAATTTATTTATCTATTAAATAATATTACCACACAAAACTTAAAAACAGACGTAGAATACTAATCAGTTATATTATGTTTACATATGTTGCTTAGATCAAATCTATTTTCATGAATTCTTGATGATATTTGAAAAGGTAGAGCACGTTAAAAATTTATTTTGAGTTAATAAAAAACATTAGTAATCAGATCGTATTAAAATATAACATATTCCTTGTAAATATTATTAAGATCGATTATACATATATGTAATATGTACTAAGAGTACATACCATGCTAGAGAAATAATATAATAATAATAATAATTTAAAGGATAAAAATTCTTTAATATTTTTGTATTAAAAGATTTTTTTATTATAATTTAGCGCATGAAAAAAATGTGTAATATTTCATATTTGAACACTAATAAGTAAATTAAAAAATTATTATGTATAAAAATAAATTAATTAAATATTTTATAAAAAGTAGTTAGTTTATTTTATATTCTGCTTATATGATATTATAATTTTTAATTTAATTTTTTTAGAAATATTTAAATTATTAACATTACTGAAACAAAATATTTTCAAAAATTAATCATTACTTTTTTTTATATGAGTAACATTTAAATTACACATACATAATAGGTACTAAGAGATTATTAAAATGATAGTATGTATAATTCAAATGTAATAAATTAACCAATATAACTTTTGATCATAATTAATATTACAGGATTATTCAACGTATTAATTTTATACATTATTAAGAGTAATTAAAAGTTAGAAAGCACAATATGATATGCGATACAGATACGATACAATACAAATATGTTGACATATTTTTTTAAAAAAATTTAGATACAACACACTTAAAATATGTTATAAATTAAAATTTAAATAATATATTAAATTAATAAAATATTATAGTGTAAATATAAGAACAAAAACAATCACAATATTACATGTATAACTATAAAATAATCACAATACTATATTTATCTTATTCAATACAGCAATGTGACTATTGACTAATGAAAGAGAAAAATATTAAATTATTATACTTATAGAGACACCAATTTCATTGATATGCTACAATAATAACAAACAATTTCACTGATATACTGCCAATGAGTAATAGCTCAAATAGCATAGTCTCTCCATACTTAATTAAGAGGTTGTGGATTTGAGTCTCCTATCTTTGATAAAAAAAAAAAAATTCACTAATATACTAAAATAATAATAAAATAAATTAAACAATAGGAGAGAGAAACGAAAAACGCATTAATACCATGCAGTATGCACGCGGCACGCTACACACCATTCTTCAAATTTCTGTATTTTCTACTTTTTTTTTCTTCATTATATCACAAAGAATCCAAAATAGTTAAACTAGTGAGTAAGTAAGGCACAAAATACAAATAGTAAATAGATTTAGATTTTGATTTATTTTATTTTTAAATTTAATTTTGAATTGTTTTTATTTTAAAAAAATTTAAAATAAAAAAATTGATTAATCGGGTCATAAAATCACAAAATCAATCGCAGATTCACAGCCCAGCAAAAGATTCGCCTTATGAATCTCTGAATCGGGTCGGACTCGTTTAGATTCGTGACCGCTTCATCACAATTCTGTACCATAAAAGGATATGCCGCCAATCTGCTCATTTGACATATCCATCGCGTGTCGGCGTTGGATTGAAAGTTATTTTATATGAAACAAAACATACAAAATTGAAATGATTGGAAGTAATACAACTCCGCTACGTTACCAATAAGGAATCTGCCAACTCCTACCAACTCTTATTGGGCTGGGCTTATCAAACAAAAAAAAAATAACTCCAATCGTCCCAGTATACCCTAATTTAGGATTTGAATCCTCTAAAGTTTGAATTTCACTTTAGAGAGTAAAATGTGATCTCTCACCATTTATTTCATAGATAAGACCAAAAATAAATATGAAAGAGAAACTATTTAGGGGTAGAAGATCACACTCTACTCTCTAAAGTGAAATTCAAACTTTAGAGTATCCAAATCCATTCAAAATTACCCCTCACCCTTTTCACCTAGTCATTCTTCACTACCGTCGTATGTTTTCATTCCCCTTCCCCTGTTGCAGAACCTCTCTCCCATGGAGACGCGTTGCTAACCTCCTTCCGACGCCCTTTTCGTCCGCTTGAAGAACACTACCCAGCACTGCCTCTGCTCGAACCCGCAACATCGCACCGCCACCACCATCATTCTACCGGGACGCGTGCAATTCGCCACTGCCCTCACAACGCGCCGACGCTTTTTCCCATCTTTCATCGCAGACTGTTGCTGCTCTTCCACTCCATTATTCTTCAACAGGTTAGTAGATGCTTAGGGTTTTATCTAATAGATGATTTTCTGAACTGTCCTAGGATTCATAAACTAGGATTAGTGGTTCAATTAAGGTGTTCTTTAATTTTTGCTGAATAACTGGATGTTCCTATTCTTAATTAAGTTTACGTGTTTGACTTGCTGATTTGAACTAATTTTTTCATGGTATTAATTCTGTGATGCTGATTAATTTATTAAAGGTTATTGAAAGACGCTTCCTTCTCTACTGTTAGTACATACTGAACCAAATTACTTTCATTTAGTAATTTACTGGCATCCTTTGATCATGTTGAGTTCTTCTTATTCAGGAACCTCTATGTGTTACTATCTACATGCAATAGACATTGATTTGTCTTCTGTTGCACCTTTTTTTTAATGGATGTGTCCTCTTTCAATACATGCTTGAATGTATCTTTAATTAATGTGTCTTTTGTTAGATGTGTCTTTAATAGAAGTGTCTTCTATCTCAATTTTATTTTTATGCATTTTTTCATGGTTCAAATTATACGTAATGTTGTGAGTAACTAAATTTAATTGGTTTATCTCAATATTCCAAATTTTTTGTTTGTTTAATGGCTGTTGCTACTGAATGTTTTTGTGTCTTGTTGCTGTTGTACCTTGTACTTATTAGTTGATGCTTCCATGGTGGTTTGAGAGTTTCTGAAAAAAGAGAACTTGAGACTTAGATTATTTCTTTTGTCAAATTAGTCTTGATTTAAAATTTATTGATTTATAGACTTTGAATGGTCTGAATTATGTAAAAGTATTTAAAGTTGCTCTTGGTATTGACATTATGTTTCTCATGTTGAGTTTTTTTTAATTGTGTGTAGTTGAAATGTGATTAATGGATAAGCTAATTTTTCAGAGCTACATGTGGGTGGTTATTTTTTGAGCTGTAATTCTATTTTAATTTAGTATTAATCGGAGTATTTTGTTGGATGTGTCTTTAATAAAGGTGTCTTCTGTTTCCGTGATTTAGGTTTTACGTGAAGTTGTTAGTAATTGAATTTAATTAGTTTCGTTCAATGTTCCAAGTTTTTAGTTTGATTAATGGATATTGCTATTGAATGATTTATGTCTTATTGTTGTTGTATCTTGTACTTAGTTGATGCTTCCACGGTGGTTTGAGAGTTTTTGAAAAAGAAGAACTTGAAACTTAGATTATTTGTTTATCGAATTAGTCTTTGTTTAAAATTGATTGATTTATAGGCTTTGAATGGTCTGAATTATGTAGAAATGTTTTAAGTTGCTCTTGGTACGGACATTATGTTCCTCTTGTTGAGTTTTTTTTTTTAACTGTGCGTCTGTGCGTGTAGTTGAAATGTGATTAATGGATAAACTAATTTTTCATAACTATATGTGGGTAGTTATTTTTTGAGCTATGATTCTATTTTCATTTAGTATTAATTAGATTTTTGGTTTTTGTTAAACACTTGTTTAAAACTTATATGAATGTATCTTTAAAACATGTGTCTTCTGTTTAAAACTTATATAGATGTGTCTTCTGTTTAAAACTTGTTCGAATGTGTCTTTAATAGATATGTCTTTTATTGGATGTGTCTTTAATGAATATGTCTTCTGTTTAAAACTGGCTTGAATATGTCTTTAATGGATGTGTCTTTTGATTAGGACTTCGATGTTACTTTCGAGACTTGTGGACTTTCTTTTGTTTCAGGCCTAGATTTTTCTTCTTTGTTGGACTTATTAGTGCATATATCTATTGAGACTCTTGTGAAATTTTTTTCTGGTGTGGATGTGTCTTTTCTATTAAGACATTGGTGTGTCTATTTTGTATTTGTTAAACACTTGCACTATTGCATTGCAACTTTATCATCATTTTTCATTTTTTTTGTGTGTTTATGGGGGAAGTATTCTCAAGATCAATGCTTTGTGTCTTTATAGGGGAAGTATTTTCAAGATCAATGCTTTGTGCGGCCATCTGACACGGAGGATGTTGTTCGTGTATATGCTGAGGTATCTTCACAAGAAGCAGCAGATAGCCTAGCCAATTCTATGACCAAACTTGTGGACCAATTCTTGGGTTAACGTGCCTCTTCTCTACATCCATCATATATATAAGAGCTTGGTTTTTCAAAGTTTGTAATCTTGAAGAGAAAAAATTCTTAATCACTTTACTTTATAGAGCATTTTACCGATTACTGAGATGACTCTAAATCAAATGATTATCCACTATATTACGTGCACATGTTAGATCTGATTTTTCAATCCTTTGGATTTGGAAAAAAAATTCTATTCCAATATATTAGAACCGACTAAATTTATCACATAGATTAGCAACATTAAGCTTATTATACAATTTTAGTAGAAAGATGATTGTTGAAGAAATTGTGAATTATTGATACCACAATCCAATAACATTTAGGTAAATAACAAAAATAATTATGGCATAGAAGAATGCAGACTTCAAATATAAATGTGTGATCCTTTGATGCTTTGAGGGCTTCAAGACCTTTAAGGTAGAGATATAGATAAGGCTTGCCATGTTCACGTTCGTACTGATAATGACAGCATCAAAGAAATCTAAGCGGCCAAGCTTTGAAATCATGAGCTCTGCAATCGGTCTTGGAGCATTGGTCATTGCGGCGCGCTTCAAGCTACGATCTTCAACCCATTTAATTATTTTAGAGGCCTATGCAAAAAACAAAAAATTTGACTAAAGGATTTAAGAAGCATTTTAAAACAAATTAATTAGTTATTATTTTGGTCAGGCTCAGCATCAGAGGGCACCATAGGATCTTTATATAGATTAGGATGCCTTGATCTATCTGATTCAGTTGTCTCTCCCAACATATGATCTATTAATACAGATAAGGAAATTAAATTTTAAGGTTAGTAACTTATATAATCGAGCACCAACTATATTTTAGAACTAATCATCAACCTGAACCACTTATGTTCATACCAAAATGGAGAGTCGGACTCCTTAGGAAACAAGCAAGTTCCAAATGGCACACATATCATTCACATTCATACAGCATAACATCCATTTATTCTGAAAGAAACATCCAAAAAATCAAACATCATCAATTTTCTCACACCACACATCATTCTCTATGTACTTTCTTCATCCTTATCAATTAAGTACCATCTTCCTTAACCATCTATTACCTTACTACCATTTCCTAGCTTCAGCTTATTACTAGGCTACTAATAACTCCTAAGGCCGAAGGGATGAGAATTGAGGTTTAGAAGTTTGAAATTCAACTCTAGAACATAAAAAACTTATTTTGCTGAAAACAGGGGCTCGCGTACACAAGGGCTAATTTTTCCTTACTCACGTACGCATCCTCCTTGCCCGTGTACGCGAGATGTCCAACCAGTAGGGAATGGTCGCGTCGCGTATAAGTGGTCACGTACACAACCTTCTAAAGTTCTTTGCTCGCGTACGCATGCACCACCTCGCATACGGAGGATGCCCAACCCGTATGGATTGGTCACGTCGCGTATGGAGGTTCGCGTACGCGAGTTAGGCAGAAATCATAAAAATGTTTAAGTTTCAGAATTTCACCTTTTCAGTACCAAACTTCCGACGCGCATAATTTTTTGTTTTAAACCATTTTTCCTCCGTTCTTCGAACAGCGTAAACTTCACGAACCCAATTTCGTATAACACAAGTTTGAAATCATTCGAGGGTCCGGAAGCCAAGTTATGACTCGGCGAAATTCGCCAAAATCTAAATTTACACAAAAGATCCAAACCTCAATTTTCATAAAACCCAAACTCAATTCTCACTTCCTACTCCTATGATCAGCACAAAACATGTCATAACATATCAAAATAACACTACTATCCACTCATCATACCACAATACATCATACTTCAATTCACACCCTAAGTTTCTTGCTTCCATCAACACAATCATCAACATTCTACCATACATATATATACTATCAATATTATCAACTTGCCAACAATATCCAAACACCAAAGAAGCATTATATTCCCACCATAACCATAGTCACCCACATATGCTTAACTTAAATCATCAATCAATATCATAAATACTAAGCACCCAACATACATAATCATTCCAACTTATCCTACGATTCTCTAACCTAAGTTTTCACAAGATATTGTATGTTAAATACGAGAAACCTAAAACATACCTTAGTCGATTTTCTGATAAACCTGAACACCTCAAGTGTTCCCGCACCACAAGCTATCAACCACCGCCCCTCACCAAATGAATCCTAGCTTCCAAAATCGATCCAAGACTTCAATTTCACAAGTTTAACTTCCAACTTGATTTTTCATCAACAACATTCAGTCTAAACCACATATATCATTATAATTAATCCCTAAACTCAAAATTTCACAATTTCACAAGAGAGTCAGGGTTCTTACCTTGCCCATAGCACAAGTGAGTCAAATCCAACAAAATTCACAAGTTAATTCGAACCTAAATACCAAAATTAAGCAAGATTCAACATGGATACACATTGAATTTCGAGATTGGAAAGGAGAGAATCTGAAACTGGAAATTGAGTTCTTTACAAAATTGTTGGGTGAGTTTTGTAGAGGATTTCGAGACGAATGCGTGGCCGCTGATGGCTCGTCAATCGGAACTCCGAATTGAAAGTTACGGACGAAAGAACGATGAAGTAAATAGTGTTTCCCAAACCCTTGCTCCCTCTCTTCTCTCAACGTTGCTCCCCTTTCTCTTCGAGGGAGAAGTGGTTGAAGCCACTTCATCCAAGGCCCAATACAGACCCGGTTTGCTCAGTTCGGTCCGTTCGGCCTAATTTTAGGCCAAACTCTTTAAAATTAGTGTCAAAATTTTTATTTTAATTAGTTCTACCTCACTAAATCATAGAATTCCATTTTCTGATTTATTTTATTAATAATTAATTTATTAACTAATTATTCACTAATTACTCAGAGTTTACAGTTTGACTTAGAATCCAACCAAATTATCTGACGTTCGTGCATATCAAACACAACAAGATATCAATGGATATTGTCCTCATTGACAGGCACAAATATCTAAGAGAAATACTACTTGTCCTTTAAATTTTCAGCCTTTAGTTCATTTTTTAATTTAAATAATATTATTTAATTAATTTAAATATCCATTTTTATAGGAATTTACTTGTTTTTTTTATGAGAAGTTATTTGTTTTTTAATTTTTCTCTCTTCTAAAAGTTGAATGATAGACAATTTTTAAACGATACCTAATTGCACTGAATATCTAGATATAAAATCAAGTTAAATAAATTTTAATAAAAATAAGTATTGAATATTAAATTTATATTTAGTGCAAATTAAAGTATTTTTACCTTATGAAAGGTTTCTACTTTTTCCATGAAAATTTTTTGATACTGGACTATCATTTTAGAGGAAAGATTTGTTTTCATAAGTACAAGTTTCTAAATAATAATGAAAATATACATTAATGATATATAACATAATATATAAAAATAAAACAAGTCAATTACATCTAATTAGTAATCAATTACTCACAGAAAATACAGTAGGTGTATACCAATATTTTAATTTAGGCACTCTAAATCTGATCTCTTCTTATTAATTAACATATGAGCATACACACATAGTATCTAAATATCAAAAAAATCAGATTCAATTATCTCATTTTATAACAAAACGTAAAAATTGATATAATTATATTATTATGTTAAAAAATAATAATTAAAAAAAATACTTACATCTTCATCAATCCATTCCTTGGAAATTAAATTTGCATCAAACTTAGAACCTTTTGCTATTCTTGCTAAAATTTCATGTCTGTTATGAATTTTTTTTGCAAAAGAAAAATTTAATTATTTAAAGTCTTATATATAATGTTATAAAACACTAAAAATGTAAATTTTATATATATATATATATATATATATATATATATATATATATATATAGTTGATATTATATTTACCTATTAATTTTATCTTCTTTGTCAGATCTAAATATATATGTGGCCACTTGTATATCTGTTTCATCTAATTTTATTCCAACAGATGATCTAAACATAACTGGAAGTCACTGCAATTGAACCAATACATAAAAATAATTTAGTAAATTTTCATAACACTAAAATTTTATAACGCAAACAAATTTAAAATATTTATAAGATTTAATTAAAAAAGAAAACAAAAAATTACAACTTACAAATGGTGCTTTAATTCTAGAAATATTTCGGCACAATTTTGATAGACGGAGTGTTATGGTTGATGAAATATTCAGTTGGAGAGTCCTTACCCAACAAAAACTTTGGAATTTCAGTTGATGACGACTTTGGAGAATAAAGCTTTTTTCCAACTAAAACTGAACATTTTCCTGGTAATTATTTTTTACGCCCATCATTAGTCTTCTTGACTATTCTTCTAGCACTTTTGCCTACAGGAATCACGTGTGGACGTGAGAGACAGTGATGGAGACATGGCGACACTGGTGGATCGGAGGAGGCGTACATAAGAGTCACGGAGGCTCAGGATGTAAGAGACGGTGGTGAGACGTGACGACGCTGGTGTTGGAGGCAGAAATAGGGGCGGTGAAATCGAGGTCACAGAGGCCAAGGACAGGATAGACGATAATGGAGATGGAGATAGGCGAAATAGTGAAAGATAGAAGGGATGTGGCGGTGTTGGTGAGCAGTGGTGAATGACAGTGGTGGAAAAACTGCCAGCGAAAGTTCAGATATAAGAGTTGAGGGTGAAGTGTTTCTCTGAGTTAGAGGAACTTTACTCTTTAGTGTTTAGGGGGGTAGAGAAAGGTGAAAAAAAAGAGAAGAGGAATTTTTTATTTATATTAATTTTAATAAAAATATAATATTTAACTATGATTAATTATATATGGTTAGCTTATATACATATTTGTATTTATACACAAATAATATTTAATATATTTTTAAAATACATTAATTTTAATTTTTTTAAATTATTAATTATTAGCTGACTAGAGTTAATGATGTCATGTGTCTATATTGTATTGATCCACATAAGTAGAGTATAAATTCTCTCATAAATTTTGAGGTATGAGAATAATTACCTTTATATTATATTTAAAATATAAATGGAGTGAGAAGAAGGTAAGAAAAGATGAATAAGAGAATAAGAGAAAAGATTTTTTTTTTTAATTCTATAGTAATAATAATGTGAGATGGGAGATAGTAAAATAGAAAAGATATAATTATAGAAGTTTTCTGATCGTGAATGTATGAGATAAGAGAAAAGATAAGGTAGTAAAAATTTCTTAATGTTGAGTAACTGACTTATAATAGAAAAGATTATTGTGAATGACAAATTTAAAAAAAAAATTGGACATTAAAACATGTTTTGTCATTATATATATTGTTATAAATGTTATAAATAATGGCCACTAAATTATGGGAGAAAAGAAAATATTAATAATAGCCTCAATAATGCTTAATATATACATCTAAGTAGACAATTAGATACAATAATAAATAGGATAAATTGTCCTAATTTTTCCTAAAATTATTAGGTAACATTACATATATATATTATGACATCTTTATATTTATAAACTTTAGGTATACATAAAATTTAATCTTGACCTCTCTTATTATAAAGATGAGACATTAATGTAAAGGAAACATACCATGAAATGTAGCATAATAAAAGACTTGAAGATTGATGTTAATTTAGAAGCTAGCTAGAACCTTAGTGATTTGCTAAACTCCTTGGAAGAGATCAAAAGATCCTTGTTGGAAAGATCATGATGAGGGACATGCTTATTATTAGTATTCTTCCTTCCAATAAAAGGTTTGAACAATTTCTTGAGCACTCTTTGGAATCCTAAGGATCCACTACTACTACTATGCTTCTTACTATTATTATTGTTGTTGTTGTTGTGTTCCATGATCATCACTTCTTGTTGGGTCACCAATGGAATTGGAGGAGGAGGAGGAGGCATGCTTATGAGAAGTGATGGAGAACTTTGAATCATCATCATCATCATCCTCCTTCCACCAGGCTCAGAGAAGCTCCTTCTTCCCATCATCATTGATCTGTTCAGATGAGCCTCGAATGATTTCCTCTCAAATTCATCCAATAGTGTGCTGTATTCATCTCCAAATCTCACTCTTGTTGCCATTTCCTCTACCAAATGCTTTATTATTGCAACTTTCTTTCTTTCTTTCTTCTTGTATGATCATTTTCATCACTATGTGTATGTGCGTGACACGTTTTATATTTACAAGGATATGGTTTAGTAGAACAAAAATATTATGTGTACAAAAAAAATTAGATACTAAATTAATTATTGTATATATATGTTTATCTATTCATTCACATATTTTTTTAATTACATAATTAGTTATTAGAATAATTAAACGTGACATAATAGAATAATTAAACTTGCAATAATATACCAATAACCAAACTTGTTTATAATATATAGCATAATAAAAACAAATTTATAAGATGCCAAATATATATTTATATACAGTGATTTATTAGTGGCTAATTTTTTATATATATGTATAATTATCTGCAGAAAAAGATAGATAGAAAATGCATTAAAAATTACAAAAAATTATATAAAATGCTGCATTTTTAGGAAACAAATTATTTTTTAAAATATATATTATATTGTGTCTCAATAATTACTAACTACAGTCAAATAATACCTTTTCTTTTTTTGCCCTTTTTACTGTGTTCTCATAACTTTTGTTAAATTTAAGATATAAAAAGGTATCTGGGTGCAACAAAGTATCTGATTTTGTCGTACTGATGAAAATTAAACAACATTATTTACAGAGTGTGACGTTGATAATAATGGTAATAATAATAAATCAATAATTCATGTCTGGTTCTGTCTATTCCATGTAGGCCATTGTTCACATGAATAATCTCTAATTCGTCATTTTTGTAAGAGTAATTACTACCTCCCTCTGGTCGGAAATTATAACTCACAAACTTAAAAGATTTTGGTCATTTCATAAATAATTCTCCAATAAAAATATGAGATCGAGAACATAATTCTTTTTTCGGTACTCACCTATTCTTAAGACAGAGAAATTAAGAATAGGAAAAGTATAAGATATTAATATATTATTTGTTAATTTATTATTAACAATAATTAATTATTATATTTTAATTATAATTAATATTGATATGTATAAAAAGATATATTTATAAAAATATTTTTATTAGTTATAGTCATAAAAAAAATATTTTTATTAGATATATTCATAAAAATATTTTTATCAAACACAATTATAAATAAAAATGGATAAAAATTGGTAAAATCTTTGTTGATTATGGGTTAATGAATAGTAAGTCACATTTGTAATCAGGAAGCTAAGTAGTTCTTTATTTGCCAATAAGATTTTGCCAGGTATAGAAGACAAATGAACTAAAGTCTTTGAATAAGAGAATTTGGGTTCAAATTTAAGAAAATAAATACTGGAGTTTTCTTTGTTAATGACTCTTTGGCTCTCCTAACCCGAGTTAAGGGCAAAGGTCGTGTTTATTTTGAAAACAGAATAAGATAAAGCATTAAAAATATAATATAAAAGTTAGAAATGTAAAATTTAAGATTTTATATTTATTTTGTCATAAATTAAATATAAAATAGAATATTAAAAATTTGATTTATTCTATCTTTTAACATAAAATTTTAAAATATATATAATAATAAAAAATATAACTATAAAATTAATAAAAAATTAAAAAGTTATTTTTGTATTCTTATCTCAATATTTTACATTCATAAACAAATACAGTCAAATGAGATTTTGAATAACGAACTATTTAACTATTGAATTTGGTTATGATTAAAGAAAAAGTTAGCATTTTATTATATTCTTTCTTGCTTGAAAGAGATTGTGTTTCCCTTTAGGAGGCTTCTGTGCCAAAGAAGCTACACAAAAGAACATATAATGATTTTAGTCCAATATTTTTCGATAAACATTTTTTAATTGTACTCCATACTAATTAATTATTATTAATTATAATGATTTAAAATGGACTCATTAGGAATTATTTATTTATACTTTTCCTTATTAATTAGTGTCTATGAGAGTTGAACCCAAAAGATTAACCAATGATTTTCACAGTCTAACACAATTTCATGTATATTGTGGTCTGTGGAGTATAATTGTGTGGGTAATAATTAAATTAGTCTCTAAAAAATAATTTATTTTTTAAATTTGTTATCAAAATTTTATTAATTAAATTGGTTTTTTAAAAATTATAAATTAATTATTTTCGTCTTTTAGTTATTCAATTAATAGTTTTTGCCAATAATTAATGATATGAAATAATGTTAATTTACATTATACATGATACATAGAATATCTAATTAGACAATAAATAAATATATTTATAAAAATTTATCAATTTAGTGTTGTTAGGTTATATTAGAATTATGGTTTATATAATTAAAAAAATAGATTATATTGATCAATTTTCATAAACATATTTATTTAGCGGTCAATTATTAGACATGTTAAGTATTATGTATACTATCAGTTAATATTATCTTATCAATCGTTGATGTATAAAAACTATTAATTGAGTGACGGAAAAATAAAAATAATTAATTTGTAATATTTAAAGGACTAACTTAATTGACAAAATTTTTCAAGGACGAATTTAAAAAATATCCATCTTTCAGGAACTAATTCGACCATTAATCCATAATTATGTTGTATAAGGAGAAATTTTTGAACTATAGTAATTTCTATTATTTTTTGTCATTATTTTATTAATATAAATACTAATTATAACACCCTAAATTTTTATAATAAATCGATGCTTTTCGAAGTTTTGATTTTTTTGTGATTAGTTTCAGTTCAACGAACAGGTCTCAAATTTCAAAAATAAAATAATAATGTATTATTATTATTATTATTATTATTATTATTATTATTATTATTATTATTATTATTATTATTATTATTTTACATGCTATAATCAAAATAGAATTTTGATAATAATTAATATTAAGTTTAATATCTGCCGATATTGTAATACCCGATCTAACCGAAACTAATTGAATAATAAGTTAAGTAGGAGCGAATATGGTTGAAAGATTTGGCAATTGGAATTTGATGATTTAAATATGATATTTGGATTCAGTGAATTTTTTCGAGTCGGAAGACATAGTTTTCTGCGTAAAAGCGCGCAGTAGAATTTTGACCGGCAGTACCGGCTGAGACCTGTCTAGTACTGTAGCTGAGAAAATTGATTATGAGTAAATAAGATTAAGAAATGAGGAATTATAATTAGGGGAGGTAGAAATATTTGAAGTGTGATTTAGAGTGCTAATCTTAAAGGTTTTGGTCCAAAATTGGGCCAACGGACAAAAATAAGTGAACCGGGCCTAAGTGGGCCCAAGACCCAACATATATAAACATTAGTTATGAGCATTTCAGCTCATTTTACCCTAAAAAGAAGGGTTGAGGCACTGAAATTGAGAAGAGAGAAGAGAAGAGAGAAAACCTAACTCTCTTTGATCTTCAAACCACCATAACTTGAGCTACGAAGCTCCGATTGACGAGCCGTTTGCGGCCACGCATTGCTCTTCTTATCCTCTACAATTCTATCTAAGTTTTGTGGTGAGTATTCCATTCATCTCTGCCCAATTTTCGATATTCCCCACTGTTACACGTTTTTTGGTAGTTAGTGTTGAAATCTTATAATTTTGGGTGTTTAGGGATACTCCAACATGGATTCCAAGTGGGTTCTATCCCTACTTCATATGGGTTGAGGTAAGAAGTGCTCAAACCTTTGTGATTTGTCATTTTTATGAGCCCTAGGTTGATGTATGTATGTGATATTGGTTATGTTAGTGTATTTGATGATCTTGGTGCACAATTGGGAGATTGGTGTTGCTTGAGGAGCTTTGGTGAGGCTTGGGGCTAAGGTTGGTGGAGACTTCTAAAGAAGAGGCTCAATTGGTTTGGCTACAAGAGGTACGGTTTAAGTTTCATTTAAGTACCGTGTGGTGTGATGAGAATTCCTAGGCTAGATGCCCGTAGGATTAAGTTTGGATTGTGTAAATGGTTAGTGCTAATATACATAGTTGGTATGTAATGTGAATTAATGATTGGGTTGAGAATTGTGTGGCCTTGTATGCTTGGTGTATTGAGAATTTGATGCATTGGGTAATGAGTATTGATTTGTATGTATTTAAATTATGAAATTGGGCTGGAGGCCGTGAATTATGGACCGGAGGCCGGAAAGAGGTAAGTAAGGTAAGTTGATGTGTGCATTGTATGATGACACAAGTGATTGGATGAATTTCAGATAATGAATATATGAATGATTGGGTTGGTTATTGAATAATAAGGTTTGAGGAGTTGAAGTGTAGAATTTGGTAATTTTGGGTGAGGTTGTATAGATGAGGTATGTTTGGTTTTGGTTGAGGTATGTTATGTGGTCATGTATGTGATCATGATTATTGATGCCTTGATGGTATGATGATGCATGAGAGATATGTATGTTGTGATATATGCTTGAGAAATGATTAAGGTTGATTTGTGGGTGAAACCATGTGACAGTGAGTATGATATTGATTATGTATAATGATGGTTGATTGGAAATAGTATTGTTGGAAATTGGGATGAGGAAGGATGTATGACATGTTGATGTGTTTGTAATTTAGCCATTTGTTTGAAATGGGTAAAAATAGTTATATGGCGGTTTTGTGAATCGTGGTAAAGTGTTAATGTATGAGTTGAGGAGGCTTGATGTTGATTTTGGTATATTTTGATTGATTTCAAAAAGGGTTGAAATTGGCATGTTTTGGTTGATTTTGAAAAGAGTTGAAAATGGCTTGTTTTAAAAATGGCACTTTGTGGTTTTGAGTGAAAACATGGTTTTTTTGGCATATTTTGACGGGACATAACTTGGATTGCGGATTTCTGTTTTGTGCCAAACTTGTTTAGAAATGAAATTGGATCCGGGATGTCCATGTCGTTCAAAGAACGGGTGAAAAACGATTTAAAATGAGAAAGTTATGTCCGTCAGAAGATTAGGGGTTGAATCTGTGAATTCTGCAGCTTTTAACTTAGAAAATTTTTAGCAGAATGACCCTCCACGCGTAGGCGCACTTGGCGCGTACGTGTCGTTCTTCAAGAAGGCACCATCCACGCATGCGCGTGGTGTGCACGTGGTGTGCGCATGCGCGTCGATGCGCTGCACCCAATGCCCAGATATTTTCTCGAGAGTTGTGCCAGTTTTGTGCTTGGGGCGCAAATGCACCCATGCGTACGCGTGGCTGACGCATACGCATCGTCTGGCTATGTTTCAATCCGCGCGTCCGCGTGTATGACGCATACGCGTCGATGAGCTTTGTGGCCATCCACGCATGCGCGTAGCTTTGTTTTCATGCCAAAGTTGATTTTTGAGTTTTAAAAGCCAAATCTCATACTTCTAAGCCTCCGATCTCACCCCTTATGTATTAAATTTTTATGATATGCCTAGCAATGAGGAAGGAGCTAGGGGATGTGGTAACTTGCGAATGAAGCAAGGGGAAAAGTTGTGATCAATGATGATCAAAGATGATTATATGAGATATGGAGGATGACGGTGGAAGTACCGTATATGCCATGAGCCGAAGGGCTATATTTATTAATAAATGGCTGGTTCTTGATTGAACCATGAGCCAGATGACTGAGTTATTGCCGGGTTACGGCAAAGCCTCTATTGATTATGGCTGAGTATAAATGCATATATGATTAATGAATGAATGTGTTAAATGGATAATAATAGAAAATATTGAAATCTGATGTGTGACCCCGAGTAGTAGGCAGTGGCGTTGTCCACTTGCTCCGGTTATGAGAATGTTTATGATAAATGAGTTTAATTATGGAGTTTTGAATAAACGTATTTGTGATACCTGGGTAGTAGTAAGGGGTGGTAGTTCGTCCCGCTTACTCCAGGTTAATGTTTGAGATTTGATAACAATGAGGATTGCTTTAAAACTAAACGAATGTATATTCTAAGATCCTGGGCAGTAGCAAGGGTTGTGGTTTGTCCCACTTGCTCCAGGTCAGAGATTGTGATGCCTGGGTAGTAGCGGCAGTAGTGGTGAATCCACTCGCTCCAGGTTGAGCTTTTGAACACCCGCCTGGGTAGTAGTCGTAGTAGTGGTTATTCCACTGGCTCTGGGTTGAGCAGGTAGTAGCAAGGGGTTGTAGCTCAAGCCTACTTGCTCCGCAAGGGGTGTTTCTGTCCAATGGTTAGCTACCAGGACATGTCGGGTTGGCTATATAACCGACAGATGATATCATCAGCCATAGGGCAGGCATACATCATTTGCATATGTTTGAATTGTTTAGGTTTGCCTATTTGTTTTGGATTTCTACATCATATATGCTATGTTAACTGATTATGTGCTACTTGTTCTACTTGTACCTTATTTGTGTATTCCTTGCCTGTATTGCTTGTGCTTGTACAACTGAGAGGCCCCTCATGCTGGTGTCGGTGGATGTTGAGGGTTGTTCTTGATGAGATAATTTGAGCTCCCTGGGTAGACGCAGTGACGTGGTTTCACTAGCTCCAGGTGAGGGTATGATGTATTGATACAGAATTGCTGAGGTAGACTAACTGGTGATGGTTTTGTTTATGATTCTGAGTCTGATTCGTGGAAGAGCAGCGAGTTGGGAAACATGTGAAACATGAATTAGTTTTAGCACTCCTTTATGATAGTTGCCTATTCATGGATTAGTGAGGATCTAGGCTGGATATTTGGTGAAAAGGTGTTTAGGATGCTTAACGAGTTTTTATTGCAGTGCATTGTATTTATTTGGCACTTTTACCGTACTGGGAACCCATGGGCCCGGGGTTCTCATTCCGTATATATCTCTTGTTTTTCAGATACAGGTTCAGGTGCTCAGAAGTGAGCTGTGGTTCGTCTGAGAGACGGCGAAGATCCTTATTTTATCTACTTTGTGTTTTGCTTAGAATCTCTCCACCTTTGTTTTGAAAAGATTATATTATGTATTGAACTCTTTTGAACTTGCGTATAGAGGCTCTTATGTTTCCTTTGGGAGAGATTAGGATATACTGTTGCCAACTACTTTCATACGGTACCCTAGCCGGCCTAAACTTTGCGAGTCGCGACTAGCGGCTGTTTACTTATGTTATATATATCTATCTGTTATCTATCTCTTAATCTCATTTATGCCTTGTCCGTATATCACTTTCGGCTTCACGGTTTATCTTTTTGCTGTCGAAACGTGAGTGATACGTCTCTGCGATTTTATTTCTACTCTTTTTAGGCTTCTCACTTAATATTCCTTTCGAATTTACCTATATTTATATATTAAAAATCCACCTGAGAGTTGTACCACCATAATATCATTGACTTATGACTCGAGCATAAGGATTTGAATATTAGGATGTTACATTATTGTATCAGAGCAGTTCGTCCTCGTGAGCCTGAGGGATGGAACTGCTTATGCTTCAATGCATACTCTGAGTCTGTGCCTGTGCTAGTTAGGGTATCTAACCGATACATCTAGCATGAAGTCCATGAGTGTACCTTTGGTACTTTGAAGCACTATACTTCCGATATTGAGACTGATCAACTTGATATCGATTGTTTAGTGTGTATAGGAACCAGATGGCGCCTCGTGGACCCAGTCGGGGGCGTGAGAGAGATCGTACTAGCACGCAGGAACCAGAAGTCAACCCGAATAACCCGGTAAACCTTATGGCGGCGTTGGAGAATATGGCTGCTGCTATACAAGCCACTGCGGAGGCTCTTGGGCAACAGATAAACAATAATGGCAATGGCGGAAGGGAAGCCTAGGGCCCGATGACACTGGAAACTTTCTTAAAGGTTAATCCACCTAAGTTCAAGGGAACCACCAATCCGACTGAAGCTGATACTTGGTTTCAGGCTATGGAACGAGCACTGCAAGCGCAGTTGGTGCCTGAAGAGCAGCGTGTTGAATTTGCTACCTATCTGCTCATGGGGGAAGCACCGCATTGGTGCCAAGGGGCTCGACGTCTCCTGCAACAGGAGAATGATCCTATCACTTGGGATGCCTTCCAGGTGGAATTCTATAAGAAGTACTTTCCAAATTTCGCCAGAATAGCCAAGGAATTGGAGTTACTGCAGCTGAAGCAAGGTGCTATGTCCGTATCTGAGTATACAGACAAATTTGAGGAGCTATTCAGGTTTTCCCGCATGTGTCAGGGAGCTCCGGGAGACTTTGAAGAATGGAAATGCATTAAGTATGAAGGAGGGCTCCGGAGCGACATCTTAAGTTCAGTGGGACCAATGGAGATCCGAACTTTTTCAGAGTTAGTGAATAAGAGCAGAATTGCTGAAGAGTATGTGAAAAGGAGGGTTGCAGAGGAAGGAAGTCATAGAGAGCACAACCAAGAATTCGCACCAAGGGGTCGAGAGTTTAAGGAGAGAGGATACATACAACACTTTCTCCAAGGACGGAATAACTTTGCGACGAGTGAGGAGTCCCAAAGGAACGGTAAGGGAAAACGGGCAGCGGCTGCTTCTGATGTTTCGAGCTATCAAAGGTGTGGAAGTCATCACCCAAATAGGCCGTGCTGATTGGGGTTAGGCGTATGTTACAAGTGCGGGTTACCAGGGCATGTATCAAGAAATTGCCAACAAGGAGAGAGTCAGGATGCGGGCCAATTGCGACAGTAAGATTGAGGTCATTATTATCATCAAGCTTAAAGGACAGTGCGTGATTTTATAATACCGCATGTACAGTAGAACTGGGACTGTCGAGCTTAATATTAGACTGAGAAGCAAACCGGATGGTCCGAGTAAGGATTTACCTTAATACAAATGGATAAATGCCTGTGATGTAAATGATTTTCTGTTGAGAATGATGTGTTGTGTTTGTTATGTAGTTGGTTGATTTCTGGATTTTTTTGGTGAAACGGATTGAACCTGTGACTTTTAGTTCCTTTGATTTAAATAGATAAGGAATGGTCCTAAATGATGGATTTGGAAACGTTGATTTGAAATGCCAGTCATGCTAAGTTGTGGTTGAGTACTTGAGGAAGTAAGTGATAGAGCTAGTACTAGACGAAAGATCAGAATAAAGCAGCAGGAACTTGCGGAAGCAGTAACACAGGATAGCTACGAATAGGAGCTGTAAAAGTTTACTATAATATCTTAATTTTGAAAACTAGAAGGGTTAAGCAGGTTATTACAAGTAATGATCCCCAAATAGTTGGAATTTATTGCGGCTGTAAGCCTTGATGGTTCTTAAACGGATGAGGAAATTATCATTGATACGCAATCAGATTTAGATGATGATTGAGTGCAAGTTGACGTGTTCGAGAGATGAGTGCTATGATGTTTGGTCATGGTGACCTTGGATTTAGATCAAAATTTGTAATGATCGGTTTCAGAGGAATAGTTTGAAAAACCATTAAATTGAAATGCTGATGTGGTACTTAGATTGGTTTGAAGAAACCCGTGACGGTGGTAGACTCCGGTTTTTAGGAGAGGTGCTGTCAAGATTTCCCAAGAATTTGAAAGAGTGTTGGTTATAGTTTCGAGAATGATCTTTGATTGATTATATTGATGTGGAATGATGGCTATGATTAACGATGATGGCAATATTATTGATGACATGATTTGAGATTTAATAGAGTGTGAGTTGATGAGACGATAAAAGTAAGGAACGAGGCTATTGGGCGGTGTTGAACCAATGACCGAGACCCTCGGAGATAGAGAAATCAGAGCGCAGCAACGGAAGCGCGTAGAGTAAAAAGACCTTGGAACTGTTATGCGTTGGATATAAAGGAAGACTATGCTCGCGTACTCGCAGTGATGGATGAAATTTTCGAGGGCAAAAATTTCTGTTAGGGGGTAGAATGTAATACCCAGTCTAACCGAAATTAATTGAATAATAAGTTAAGTAGGAGTGAATATGATTGGAAGATTTGGCAATTGGAATTTGATGATTTAAATATGATATTTGGATTCAGTGAATTTTTCTGAGTCAGAAGACATAGTTTTCTGCGTAAAAGCGCGCAGTGGAATTTTGACCGGCAGTACCGGTTGAGACCTGTCTGGTACTGCAGTTGAGAAAATTGATTATGAGTAAATAAGATTAAGAAATGAGGAATTATAATTAGGGGAGGTAGAAATATTTGAAGTGCAATTTAGAGCGCTAATCTTAAAGGTTTTGGTCCAAAATTGGGCCAACAGATAAAAATAAGTGAACCGGGCCTAAGTGGGCCCAAGACCCAACATATATAAACATTAATTATGAGCATTTCAGCTCATTTTACCCTAAAAGGAAGGGTTGGGGTGCTGAAATTGAGAAGAGAGAAGAGAAGAGAGAAAACCTAACTCTCTTTGATCTTCAAACCACCATAACTTGAGCTACGAAGCTCTGATTGACGAGCCGTTTACGGTCACGCGTCGCTCTTCTCATCCTCTACAATTCTATCTAAGTTTTGTGGTGAGTATTCCATTCATCTCTGCCCAGTTTTTGATATTCCGCACTGTTACACGTTTTTGCGTAGTTAGTGTTGAAATCTTGTGATTTTGGGTGTTTAAGGATACTCCAACATGGATTCCAAGTGGGTTCTATCCCTACTTCATATGGGCTGAGGTAAGAAGTGCTCAAACCTTTGTGATTTGTCATTTTTATGAGTCCTAGGTTGATGTATGTATGTGATATTGGTTATGTTAGTGTATTTGATGATCTTGGTGCACAATTGGGAGATTGGTGTTGCTTGAGGAGCTTTGGTGAGGCTTGGGGCTAAGGTTGGTGGAGACTTCTAAAGAAGAGGCTCAATTAGTTTGGCTACAAGAGGTACGGTTTAAGTTTCATTTAAGTACCGTGTGGTGTGATAAGAATTCCTAGGCTAGATGCCCCTAGGATTAAGTTTGGATTGTGTAAATGGTTGGTGCTAATATGCATAGTTGGTATGTAATGTGAATTAATGATTGGGTTGAGAATTGTGTAGCCTTGTATGCGTGGTGTATTAAGAATTTGATGCATTGGGTAATGAGTATTGATTTGTGGTTTATGTATTTAAATTATGAAACTGGGCCGGAGGCCGTGAATTTTGGGCCGGAGGCCGGAAAGAGGTAAGTAAGGTAAGTTGATGTGTGCATTGTATGATGACACAAGTGATTGGATGAATTTCAGATAATGAATATATGAATGATTGGGTTGGTTATTGAATAATAAGGTTTGAGGAGTTGAAGTGTGGAATTTGGTAATTTTGGGTGAGGTTGTATAGATGAGGTATGTTTGGTTTTGGTTGAGGTATGTTATGTGGTCATATATGTGATCATGATTATTGATGCCTTGATGGTATGATGATGCATGAGAGATATGTATGTTGTGATATATGCTTGAGAAATTATTAAGGTTGATTTGTGGGTGAAACCATGTGATAGTGAGTATGATATTGATTATGTATAATGATGGTTGATTGGAAATAGTATTGTTGGAAATTGGGATGAGGAAGGATGTATGACATGTTGATGTGTTTGTAATTTAGCCATGTGTTTGAAATGGGTAAAAATTGTTATATGGCGATTTTGTGAATCGTGGTAAAGTGTTAATGTATGAGTTGAGGAGGCCTGATGTTGATTTTGGTATATTTTGATTGATTTCAAAAAGGGTTGAAATTGGCATGTTTTGGTTGATTTTGAAAAGAGTTGAAAATGGCACTTTGTGGTTTTGAGTGAAAACATGGTTTTTTTTGGCATATTTTGATAGGACATAACTTGGACTGTGGATTTCTGTTTTGTGCCAAACTTGTTTAGAAATGAAATTGGATCTGGGATGTCCATGTCGTTCGAAGAACGGGTGAAAAACGATTTAAAATGAGAAAGTTATGTCCGTCAGAAGATTGGGGGTTGAATATGTGAATTCTGCAGCTTTTAACTTAGAAAATTTTTAGCAGAATGACCCTCCAGGTGTAGGCGCACTTGGCGCGTACGCGTCGTTCTTCAAGAAGGCACCATCCACGCATGCGCGTGGTGTGAGCGTGCACGTCGATGCGCTGCACCCAATGTCCAGCCATTTTCCTGAGAGTTGTGCCAGAGTTGTGCCAGTTTTGTGCTTGGGACACAAATGCACCCACGCGTACGCATGGCTGACGCGTACGTGTCATCTGACTGTGTTTCAATCCACGCGTCCGCGTGTATGACGCATTCGCGTCGATGAGCTATGTGGCCATCCACGCATGCGCGTGAAGTACGCGTGCGCGTGGCCCTGTTTTCATGCCAAAGTTGATTTTTGAGTTTTAAAAGCCAAATCTCATACTTCTAAGCCTCCGATCTCACCCCTTATGTATTAAATTTTTATGATATGCCTAGCAATGAGGAAGGAGCTAGGGGATGTGGTAACTTGCGAATGAAGCAAGGGAAAAGTTGTGATCAATGATGATCAAAGATGATTATATGAGATATGGAGGATGACGGTGGAAGTACTGTGTATGCCATGAGCCGAAGGGCTATATTTGTTGATAAATGGTTGGTTCTTGATTGAACCATGAGCTGAATGGCTGCGTTATTGCCAGGTTACGGCAAAGCCATTATTGATTATGGCTGAGTATAAATACATATATGATTAATGAATGAATGTGTTAAATGGATAATAATGGAAAATGTTAAAATGTGATGTGTGACCCCGGGTAGTAGGCAGTGGCGTTGTCCACTTGCTCTGGTTATGACAATGTTTATGATAAATAAGTTTAATTATGGAGTTTTGAATAAACATATTTGTGATACCTGGGTAGTAGTAAGGGGTGGTGGTTCGTCCCGCTTACTCCAGGTTAATGTTTGAGATTTGATAATAATGAGGATTGCTTTTAAACTGAACAAATGTATATTCTGAGATCTTGGACAGTAGCAAGGGTTGTGGTTCGTCCCACTTGCTCCAGGTCAGAGATTGTGATGCCTGGGTAGTAGCGGCAGTAGTGGTGAATCCACTCGCTCCAGGTTGAGCTTTTGAACACCCGCCTGGGTAGTAGCCGCAGTAGTGGTTATTCCACTGGCTCTGGGTTGAGCAGGTAGTAGCAAGGGGTTGTAGCTCAAGCCTACTTGCTCCGCAAGGGGTGTTTCTGTCCAATGGTTAGCTACCAGGACATGTCGGGTTGGCTATATAACCGACAGATGATATCATCAGTCATAGGGCAGGCATACATCATTTGCATATGTTTGAATTGTTTGAGTTTGCCTATTTGTTTTGGATTTCTACATCATATATGCTATGTTAACTGATTATGTGCTACTTGTTCTACTTGTACCTTATTTGTGCAGTACTTGCCTGTATTGCTTGTGTTTGTACAACTGAGAGTCCCCTCATGCTGGTGTCGGTGGATGTTGAGGGCTGTTCTTGATGAGATAATTTGAGCTCCCTGGGTAGACGCAGTGATGTGGTTTCACTAGCTCCAGGTGAGGGTATGATGTATTGATACAGAATTGCTGAGGTAGACTAACTGGTGATGGTTTTGTTTATGATTCTGAGTCCGATTCGTGGAAGAGTCAGCGAGTTGGGAAACATGTGAAACATGAATTAGTTTTAGCACTCCTTTATGACAGTTGCCTATTCATGGATTAGTGAGGATCTAGGCTGGATATTTGGTGAAAAGGAGTTTAGGATGCTTAACGAGTTTTTATTGCAGTGCATTGTATTTATTTGGCACTTTTACCGTACTGGGAACCCATGGGCCCGGGGTTCTCATTCCGTATATATCTCTTGTTTTTCAGATACAGGTTCAGGTGCTCAGAAGTGAGCTGTAGTTCGTCTGAGAGACGGCGAAGATCCTTATTTTCTCTACTTTGTGTTTTGCTTAGAATCTCTCCACCTTTGTTTTGAAAATATTATATTATGTATTGAACTCTTTTGAACTTGCCTATAGAGGCTCTTATGTTTCTTTTGGGAGAGATTAGGATATATTGTTGCCAACTACTTTCATACGGTACCCTAGCCGGCCTAAACTTCGCGGGTCGCGACTAGTAGCTGTTTACTTATGTTATATATATCTATCTGTTATCTATCTCTTAATCTCCTTTATGCCTTGTCTGTATATCGCTTTTGACTTCACGGTTTATCTTTTTGCTGTCGAAACGTGAGTGATACGTCTTCGCGATTTTATTTCTACTCTTTTCAGGCTTCTCACTTAATATTCCTTTCGAATTTACCTATATTTATATATTAAAAATCCACCTGAGAGTCGTACCACCATAATATCATTGACTTATGACTCGAGCATAAGGATTTGAATATTAGGGTGTTACAGATATAAATAAATATAGATACTTTTTGGTAGAGTTAACTTTGCTAATGCTTCACCATGGATTTTATACCTTTGTAATCACCAAGTTACTAATGTCATTTATATTAGTAACTCATATATATATATATATATATATATATATATATATATATATATATATATGTATGTATGTATTATTATTTGTGTTTTAATACATCTAATTTTCGTGATTATTTGTTTAAAATATTTATAACTTGAACCGTTGACTCAACAGCTTGATAACACGACGCATGACCCATTATTGACACATACCCCCTAATTGAACACATCATCATCATCATCGACATCTAATCTCATCTTCTTCTCTCTTAATCACCGAAGAGAGAGAACCATGGAAGCCATGAACCTTCCGAACTTGATTTTTTGAGTTTCGTAACTCCCGTAAAAAATCTAAATGGATTAAAGTGTTCGTATCTTCTTCCTCTTTATGATGGTACTACTTTTCATGGAGTAAAGCTTGCCGTGATATTACTTCCCTCTCATGCATGATTCAACCAAGGTGACCAAGGTGGAGTAACCGATTTTTGACATTTTTTTATTTCTCGTTCAAAAAACTTTTTTGGTGTTTTAGTTTGGTAGCTGTTATACAAAGGTAAGTTTTGGTAATTTTTGTGATAAATAAATGTATTAATGTTGTGTGATTGTTGGACTGTGAATTTGTGCTTGAATTTGAGTTTTATTATGTTGAATTATGTTGAAAGTTGGATGAAATAATTCGGTTCCAAAAATTGCTGAAAAACCAAACTGAACAGCCATATTTGATGATGAATATAAGCTGGAATCATGGTGAAATAATGTAATTTGGTGGCTGGAAATTGATTTTGAATATTGAAAAAAAGTGGTTACCGAAAAGATTGAAAAGCTAGTTAAAAATTAAGTAAAATTGGATGAATTTTTTATGAGTTTGATTCGGTTCCGTGAAGTAACACAAAATGATCATGTTTTATTTATTTCGGGCCCAAATTATGATTAAGAAAGAGTTTTGGGCTGAAATTAATTAAAAAAATTTGGAGTTTAAAACAAAATTTTTAAAAGTTAAGTGGTTAAAGTGAAATTTTTGAAAAGTTTGGAGGTCAAAATTTTTTTTTTAAATTTTGAGAAACTAAATATTATTAACCGAATTTTAACTCTAAAATATTATAATATATTATTATTATTTGAATAATTATCTTTATAATAAAAGGATATAATATAACAAAAAATGGTAAACAGATAAGTTTTCCTAAAAATTTTAAAAAGACAATTTAAGCTCAAAATTGTATGACTGTTGTATTCATAAAATATTTAGAAAATACGAAAAAATAGTGCCAAGATAATATGAGATGTTGAAAGAATAAAATTAAAAAATAGCTAAAAAAAGAGAAAAGAGAAACAATAAGAACTTGTTGAATGTTCGTCTGCTGCCAGAAATGCAGTAGAGATATGGTGGTAAGCCACCCAGAGTAACTTCTAAAAGTAAAATTTTACATGTTTCATCCAGAGAACAGCACATGTAAGTACTTACAGAGGTCATATTTGGCATGCTTTAGCTGAAGAGCAGCACCGGTAAGATAGAGGTTCTCACAGAGGTCATGCCACTAGAAGCCGTACCCAGGCAAAGGTTGCTGGGTTGCATTGGGAGCGGGTAGAAATCGACAGATGAGCTCATTACCTGCACTGAGAATAAACATGCATCATACTTATTTGCGCATATTTCTTTGTTATATGTTTCTGTGATTTGTGTATATGTGCTTCTTGATTAATTGTTTCTTTGTGCTTGTGGTTGTTAAAGTTAGCATGTATCCTTTGGTTGTTGTTGGTGGCTAAGTATAACATAAAATGAACCTAACTAACTACCCCAACCCTATTAAGGACTTTTCAGTTCTTGCCCCTTCATTTTCCCCCTTCAAATAGAGACAAGAATTCTATTCTATGAGCTTTCACATCCTTATATATACGAGAATCCAGTATTCTATAGTTTCTATATAATAGTTGTGGAACCTCGAGTACGCTTATATGTGTTACGCGACCATCTTTTTCAGCACCCTATAAATACCACGTACTTCGACCCGGATGCACCGTACGAGTTTCTGCTATCGTGGCTTCATCTGGATACACCCCACCATCCTTTTCCAAATGGACCTCGACATGCTATTCCCACATAGCCAGAGGGCTAGGTAATTACTAAGCCTGACCCGATTGAGGAGTTTGTTCATGCACCTTATTCTGATTGGGACCTTCTCTCCGAGCTGATGGTATCATCTTTGTTAGGTACGCATTCAGGGGATAAGTCAGGTCCTCCACCAGAGGAAATGGATCACATACCAACAGACGAACTTGTGTTCGCAGGAGACCCTGTACTTATAGACATCAGCAGTGACAATAGTCCCAAGAATTCCCCTGAGGTCATATTGATTTCTGATGATGACGAGGACCCGAAGGAAGATCCGAAAATAGTGGAGATCTTGTCTTCAGATAGCGACAGTTAGAAAATGGTAGCATATTTTGACGGCACTACAACTTAGCACCAGTGTTTTGGTTTAAATACTCGCTTTTGGTTAGATCCACAAAGAGATTAGGAGTTTGTTAGACTTGCTAGGCTAGTTCAGGCACCAGACTAGGGGATTCTTCTATGGGTCAGGCAATTATGAGTAAAGGGTGTGTGAAAGAATGTAGTACTGACTTCTTTTGTGTGTGTGTGTGTGTGTGTTATTTATTCTTCTATTTTTTATATTCATGTATATTATTTTTTGTTATCCGTATCCTTTATATATATAAAAAAGATTTTCCAACAAAAATTGATCACGTGCTAACAAGGTTACATGCTTAGTATTAACTAATAGTTATATTTAGGAAGCAAGTTGGTAACACTCGATTTTCGATATGATCATGACATACTAGAAATTAGATCATTACAATGTGATATCAAAGCAGTTCGTTCTTAGTAGAACATGGAGAATGGGCTGAATCATTCTCATTGCATACTCTGTGTTGTGTCTCATTCATTTAGGAATATATTTACAATATAGATTACATGACTGTCATTGTGTATCTATTTTAGAGACTATTTACACTTTATCTAAAAATATTAAGACCGATGACGTTAATATAAAATGTTGGGTGTGAACATGATCTTGATGGCTTAATGGGGACGAGGACGCGGTATCCAATGTGAGAGTTTGGGAAATATCGCTATAAGAGACGTGAATGATTTTATAGTTGCGACAAACACCATGGTTGATGCTGTGCATGAAACAGCAACTACTACTAATCGAGAAATTGACTGTTAAGGGAAAAGAAATGGCAAACATAATGGAGAGCGTAGTGGTAAACGTATCAGAGCTCGTAACAGTGATGAGGATGTTGGAAATTATGAGAAACCTATGACTTTAACAACCTTTTTGAAGGTGAATCCGCCTAAGTTTAAGGGAACACTTGTCGCGACGGAAAATGATAATTGGTTCAGAGGTATCGAGAAGTCGTTGCGAGCGCAACATGTGCCAGAAGGGCAGCACGTAGAGTTTACAACCTATATGTTAGAGGGAGAAGCTTTAATAATTTTCATCTGCATTCAGTTCAACGGACAGCCAATTTCAAGACACCTGGAGTACCTATGTATGGCAATCAGCAAGCTAGGAACACTCTTGTACGCTCTACTGTTGGGGATGGAAATAGGCTAAGGCAAAATGATGGCAAGCGACCTCAGTAGACCCAAGCGGACCAGATGTGTAAGTAATGTGGAAAGGATCATCTTGATAAGCCTTGTCAATTTGGATCGAGTGTATGCTATAATTACGGCAAAACGGGGCATATAGTGAGAAATTGTCCAAAATTTACTCCAGAGCCAGTTAGATCCCAACAACAAGGACGAATATTTGCTATGTCTGCTAATAATGTTTTATATTTGGACTCCTTGATCCGAGGTCAGTGTTATGTCAAGACTCATTCTTTAACTGTATTATATGATTCGGGCGTGTCACACTCTTTTATTTCTTTAACTGTTGCATATGAGTTGGGATTAGATTTTTCTGAGTTGAATTTTGATTTGATTGTTTATACATCTATATCTCAAAAAGTTTTGACAAGCTTAGTGTGCTGACAAGTAGCATTTAATATTAAAGGTAGAACATTTGCACATGATTTGGTTTGTTTGCCTTTGCATGGTCTAGACGTTATTTTAGGATTAGACTGGTTATCTCAAAACCATGTTCTTCTTGATTGCTTTGAGAAAACTGCTATCATTTTGTCTGATGATGTGCAAATTGGACCAGTGTTATCCCATGATTTTTACTCAAATTATGTAAGAGTCACCTATAACGGGAGGAGTGTGAGGGGTACGTCGTGTTAACGAATAGCTCAAGTAGCAGTTAACTAAGTTTAGAACGGATTCGAGTGGTGAGCGAGTTTTTTTATATTTTTTGGAAGATATATCAGAGTTTCCTCCTCAATGAGAGATAGAGTTCAACATTAATTTGATATATAGAGTTAGACCGATCTCTATAACACCTTATCGTATGTCGCAATTGAAACACGTAGAACTGAAGAAGCAGTTAGATGAGGTATTCGGGAAGAACTTTATTCGTTCAAGTGCGTCACTATGGAAACTCTAGTATTGTTGGTAAAGAAGAAGGATGGAGGAATTGATTTTGGCTTTTGAGAATCTAAAATTGGAAATAAAAGAGGTGATAATCAGAGCAAATAATCAGTTTCTTGGTGGTAATCAGAACAAGAATCAGAACCGTAATCTGAATTTCAGAAGCCCAACCTTAATTACATTTTTCTAGAAAAAAATAAGAAAATACTAGTTCACTTGTTATCACTAATCAGAACACCAATCAGAAGTTTAGAATATCAACATTATTTTTTTTAATAAAAAGGAAGGTTTACTTGAGCATGGAATAGAGGAAGGGGCAGTTGAGCAGAGGTGGTGGTTGATTGAGCTTCGCCAAGGCTTCTAGTGGTGGCGGCTGGTGGGTTTGCTGGGACTGATGGTGATAGAACTCAGAAGCAGAAGAGCACCAAAGAAGAAGCAGCATTGAGCGTCACTGAGAAGCAGAGAAGTGCCACTGATGGTGTCATCGTCACTGAGAAGGCGTGCAGCACCGTGGACGTGAAGCATCTTTGACACTCAACAGTTCAATTCGACCAGAGGTAGAGTGCCGAGAAGCATTTGAATAGAGGAGCTTCGGCGCGGGCCAAGGTGACTCTGAGGCTAGTGACAGTGGTGTTTGGGCAAGGTGGTGAGCAGTACTGAGCAAGGGTTGAGCCATTGAGATGAGAGACAGAGTGGAAAGGGCCAAGACTGAGAGGGTGCTACTGTTTCCTAATTGAGAAAGAGGAGAGTGAGGTTCTGAGTTTCTCACTCCCGTAGTCGTGCCCTTTTATATCACTAACTATATTTGCAATTTTCTAACGGTATGGATCTTCATCGGGCCGGGACTGTGTGACTCGATCTATAAATCGGTTTGAGTTGAGTTATTCTCTCGAGCATTTTTTCTTTTCCTAGGTCAGACCCGGGTCTCTTCAGGTTTGGATCATAATATATAAAAATGCTTTGGGTTTGGGCCGAGTCTCCGGACTACGTCCACTCCTTGGTTATATTTTTTATTTTTAATGGTACGCATGAAAAAAGTTTAAAAAAATTTAGGGAGTCAACTACAGCATAAATCAACTCAAGCCAACTCCTTTTATTTTTAGTTTTAAAATTCAAAAAATTAGGATAGTGGGAGGTTTTTTTTCTTGTAACAGACTTATGTTTCAACTCGTTAGCTCTAGTTGGTTATACTTCTAGTTAGTTTCTAACCGATACTAAAACGAAACACTCATTTTGATGATATACAAAATTTTGAGGAGATTTTATTTATAAAAAATAAAAAATACTATGTGCATAAAAAAATAGTTATTAAATTAGTATCTTATATTTATATTTTTTTGGTATCTATATATTTGTATATAAGTATATTTATTGTTTTAACTCATTTTTAATATATATTTTATATTTTTATATATATTCTATGCAAGTGGATAATTTACATTGATAGTTGATTATCTGTGTACACATAACATGATTAATAAAAAATTATGTAGATATTATAGTTTTGTGGATCAATTTTTTTTTTAGCCCAAGATAAATTGGACACCTTTCAATTTTAGACATTACTCACCTGTATTAAACACTCACATACACATCGATCTCGTCCAAGTCTCAAATGTAGATAAAAGACAAGAAATTTTACCAAAATTTTTTTGGACATATAACTCACACATTTTAACATCTATTATATATTACTATTTTACAACTAAAATATAGCATATGACACTTTCTCATTGTAATTGAATTTTTACTCAATCTCTCTTATACATCATTACTAATTAGTAATTATTAATTTGATAATCAAAATGTATCATATAATATTTTTTATTATAATTAAAATTAAGATTTATTAAATATTATTAATTTAAAAATCAAAATATATTACATAATATTTTATATCATTGCAATTAAAATAATTTTTTCTTTCAAAATTAAAAAAAAAATTTTCTTTTTTTTATTCTCTCTATTTCTCTTGATTTTTTAATCTGTGTCACGATTTTTATAATTTTTTATTAAAATATTATTCTTTTTAAATTATTTATAACTTTTTTATTTATTTGATAAAATTTTTAATATTTTTACAAAAATATTAGATATTTATTTTTTAAATTTTATAATAAAAATTAAATATACAATTTATTCGAAAAATTTATAATTTTATAATATTATTACGGGTAAACTATTAGTATGGGTTTTTTATGGCCTTGCGTGAGATTAACTTTTTGTCTAATAATTTTGTATGTTGGGCTAACTGGATTCGTTTGTCTAGTTGATTAAATATGCCAATGGGACTGACCCATTTGTTTAGAAATTATATTAAAAACTTTCTTTGATAATTCTTTTAGCCCTTTGCCTTTTTATTTAGAAATTATATTGAAAACTTTGTTTGGTGATTGTTGTAGCCCTTGGCTTTTTATTTAGATAGAATAATGTTAGAGAATATTTTTTATAGTTAATATTAATTAATTTTTCTAAAATTATTTTATTTATCTTAAATTTTAACCTCTAAATCATATCATTAACTATGCATCTTAAATTAGAAATCATAAATCTTAAAGTTGACTAGTGTTAATTAATTGAAAATTAGTTTTTTATATTTTTATTTAGAAATTGTATTGAAAACTTCATTTGGTAATTGTTATAGCCTTTGATTCTTATATAGAAATTATATTCAAAACTTTGTTTGGCAATCGTATTGATTAAGTATTTTGCTTCCAAGTGAAAAAAAGGAAGTAATTTGCCTCAATAAATATTGTTATGTTATATTAATTGCTTTAAATTGTAGGCAGTATTAAAAGTATCAGTAATGCAATGCTAGTGATGAACTTAAAGGCTACATTTGTTTACCGACATAAAATATTAAGATAAAAATATAAAGATATAAAATTATAATTGACAGATAAAATATAAATAAAAATATTATATTAAAAAATATTAAATTAATATATTTTGTATTTTTTAAATAAAAATAATAACAGTTTATTTTTTATTAATTTTTTATAATTATATTTTTTATTATTATATTTTTTTAATTTTTTATATAAAAAATAATAAATTAATTTTTTATTATTTATTCTAACCTATCACAAAAAAATATAAAAATACTAATTTTTATATGTCGTGTTCTCAAATCTTGTCTTATCTAGTTTTTTAAAATTAGAACCAAATGCAGTAAAAAACTCAAAGCTCACCATACAACCTCCGTCTTCTTTTTTTCGGTCATAAACCTCCTTCTCAGAGGCCCATACGAAGCCATTCTATAACGCACATCAGAGGCCCATTCTAACATTGCGAGCTGGCCCATAAAGGCCCATTACGAGGTCTCGTTCTCTCCCACGAGAGAGACAGAGAGACATGCATCTCACAATGTTGAATTCTTGAAGCAGACTTGGCAAGTTGTTCATAAGTCTACCCATATGTTTCTTCCTCTTCGCAATTCCCGATTCCCCAACAAATATTTATTTCTTCCAATCGAAATCTCCAATCCCTAAATAACAACAAAACCCCCCATTTCCCCCCTTCTTTATAAACCTCAAGCTCCAATTTTGTTTTTCCCTTTTTTCTATTTTTTTTAAATAGAGTTTTCAAGCACCCATTGAATTTTTTCCCGGGAAACTAGAATCTGAGTAATTCTCCTTTCTACTGTGTTTTCATATCTTTTTTATCAAGGGTTTCGCCTTGAAGCTGTTTGATAATAAATCACAATGGGAAGACACGTGTTACTTTCACTTCTGTTGTTGTTGTTCCTTGTTTTTGATCCCTCTGATGCTTCCTTCGCTGGGGAACACAGAAATTTGGCGAATTCGGATGCAGAAGATGGTAACAAAACTGCGAAACCGGTGAGTTTTTTGGTTTTGTGCCCCCGTGTGTGTTTTGTGATGATATTTTTTAGCTTCGAATTGTGTTCCATTTTCCTCTTACTAGTGTTTGAATAAAGTTCTCTTCTTTAGGACCCTCCGTTGCCAAATAAGGAGAATTCAGATCCAAACCCTGTTGGTGGTGGAACAAAGAAGAACGGAAAGGAATCACCTTTCACCAATGCTAATAAAGCACCCGAAACGGGTGCAAAGGGTTCCAATGGTAGTGATAACAGTAGTAAAACTATTTCCGCAGCTCCGGCGCCTTTGCCCAAAGTGAAGGGTTCAAATGATCCTCAAAAGGAGAACAATAATACAGCTTCTCTAGCTGATAATAATGATGTTAAGGGCAATGAAGAAGGTGGTGCCAAGGGAAATGAAAAAGGCGATGGCAATGGAAACGTAAAAGAGGGTGGTAAGGATAATGGAAATGAGGGTGGCAATGGCAAGGGAGAAGAGGGTAGCAAGGGTAATGGAGAACAAAGTGACAAGGGTAATGTTGGGCAAGGTGACAAGGGTAATGGAAAAGATGGTGGCAAGAGTAATGAAGAACAGGGTCACGCTGGTGATGGTGGCAAGGGTAACGTAGAACAAGGTGACGGGGGTAAGGGAAAAGATGTTGGCAAGGATAATGGAGAAAAAAGTGACAAGGGCAATGGAAAAGATGGTGACAAAGTTAAGGAAAATGATGGGGGTGACAAGGGTAATCAAGAAGAGAATAAGGGAAATGAGAGCAAAACTTATTCAAAATCTACCACCACTGAGTCTTGTCGTGATCTGGGGAAGTGCACGGACAAAGGAGGCATGGTTGGTTGCATTTCCAAATTAGGTATTCATCTGGCTTTTGATCTTTTCATTAACTCTTACCAATCTTTGATGTCTTTATATTGGTTTTAATGTATGATGCAGTTGTTTTTTATTGTTCATTGTGTTAACTACTAACTGTTAGTCTAGGGTTAAGAGGATATACACCTTAAATAGAAAGTGATATAGAAAGAAAGAGTAATTTCCTTCTATAGAAAAGTTCTGCTTATTTTGAGGAAAGCTATATTAAACTGCTAGCCTGACTGGTTATTGTCAATGATATACACTGCTAAAACTTAACGGGGTAAAGTATAGGCAATGTAATGTGTAAGTCAACCCTACCTTGTGGAATTTAATTCTAATGGAAGCAGTTATCAAACTCCAAATTACTTAGTTCTAGAGGCTTGGTAACATATGAATCCATTAGATGAAGGCTCATGAAATGCTCAATAGATACAAAAGGTAAATGTAATTGAAAAGTAAATGTTGCTAATAAAGTCACCCGCTTTGTGGCCATAGATTGGAAAAATTATTGGACAATATATTTGGTGGATTGGCGTTGACTTTTGGAATCATAAATCATTGTATGAGAAACAACTCAAAGGTTGCTTGAAGAGCTGTGTATTTGAATGCAAAGCTCTTGATTATACTTTCAGGACACACTAGTTTTCAACTTTAATACAAGAAAATGGAAGCTAAATTTCAATTATTTTGCTGTTCTTTTAGGGAAAATTTTGGAAAATAATGACTTGAACTTGAAGATCACAAAGATGTATGTAGTGTGCTGAAATCCCAAAACCAAACTTTTGAATTTAACAGTGTTTCAAATTTCTCAACTGATTTTCCAAAAGTTCCTGTGCTATTTCCCTCACTGATTCAGAAGTTTAGTCTTTTTAAGCTTCCATTAAATGTGCAGACTTTGATGTGTATTTATGACAAACTCAGATTCTCATGGTCTATTGTCTAGCAAGTTTAAGCCTTTGCAAAATTTAAATTGTTCTGAATAATTCTTAGTTTGTCTAAAAAGATTTTTTGAACTAATTCAATATAGAGCTTTGTTCTGTATGTCGAGTTTCGGGTGTTTAGGGAAAGGGAATAGAGTTAAGGAAACTTGTAACTAAGATAAACTCATAAGTATAAAACCAACTCTATTATATTTGATATGAAGTTTAACTAGTTAGTTTGGATATGGAAGCTGACTAATGTGACTATGAAAGATCAAAATCAGGTATTGCAAAATTGAAATTGCCTGAAACAGCATTTAAAAAGTGGTGCCATTGTTCCAAGTTTTTCATCTCTTTGTTGCACGCATCCCCTTCTTTCCCTCCATGACCTAACCATAATACCTATTGCATGTAGTCTAGTGGATCCATCATTTGTTAAAGAATTTTAGACCATGTAACCTCTAAGTAAACTTCAGAAAGTTGCAAGAAAGGAATTCTTGCTAAAAATATTTGCAGTTTAAGAATAATTCACCGGTCAACCTTGTTAACAGTTTTCAAAATAATAATTAACATGTGACCATTGTTGGCTATTAACCAGTTGGTTTCTAAATTGTAAACTGGAATTACAAGAAAATAAAATACAAATACAAATGAACTCATCTAAGTGGTGGATCTTGCATGAACTAGGACAAATTTTCTCCCAAGAGGCCTAATAAGGATTAGTAGATACGTATGATCCCATTCACCTTGATTTTGGAAATTATTATGTATGACACGAGGATTGCTAAATTTGCTAATTGCTAGTACTAGTTTTACCTGTGTATAATCAGTCTATCTGATCTACTTGCTTTTGGAACTATGACCATTAGGGTTTCTGTGAATTTGTGGCCTTTTGGTCCTTGATCAGGATGTGATGAAACAGAGCAAGCAATGGTGCTGCATACACCAACAAAATTTAGATGTTATTCATTTATAGGAGATTCTTTTATAACAGGAATAGTGCTTTTCGTTTTCTTTTTCAAATGATATGTTTTCCTTGATAATGACAAGAATGTGAATTGTTTTCAAAATTTTGGATTTTTGAGTAGTAAATGACTAAATGATAAAGATAAGAGAGGGTTTTGGGGGGAGGTATAGGTTTTTTTTTTTTGTGCCATGTTCTTCATAATGATTTAAAAAACAGAAAGCAACGTGAAAAATATGTGTCATTGTTGAATAAAAGGAAAATTTTCGTCTGGGAAAAAAACTGAACAAATAAAAAAACACCTGTTATTAAGGCTTAATGGGTACCTTCATCACATGAAAGCGAAGAATACTAAAGAAGCCTCTTTATATATACTCCCTGCATTTCATATTTGATTTGTCATGTTACCTTTCTGGCACATTTATAAATATTAAAATATCTCTATTTATCTAGAAACATGAATTTATAAATGTATCAGCAAGTTATAATGACTTATCGATATGGAATGCAAGGAGTAATTCAAAAGGTTTCATTCAATTACCTTTAGTATTGTAGTATTGGTTTCATAAAATTCAACAATATAAATTCATTTGCATTTATGTTCCTCGGAAAAATTACCAGATCCAACATACGTGGTTGTTCTCCTTCATAATGGAGGATCTGACACCATCAAAGTGAAGCTTAATGAAGGTAATGTTGAAGGCATTGAAGTCGGCATACAAAAAACAGAGAAGGTACTAATCGTCTAGTCAATTTTTATCTTGAGCCGGCTTATCTTTTCCTTCATATTGATGTTTTTATTTATTTTTCAAGGTGCGTTTTTCATCTTTATACTCCTTCCCACTCCAATATGAATCATAGCTGGAACTCATTGTAATAAAACATCTCGTTGTAATAAAACATGGTATATTAACAATATTCTGCAAACATTTGTTTTGGCATATTTTGGAAAAAAGACGTGGTTTGTGTTAGGAAAACTGATTGTTAAATAGTTTATGGCATGGATCAAATATGGAAAACTGATTTATGATTGGGCATTGTGGTGTAATATGATCAATGTAGTCAATCCTCTACTTAGTGGAACAAGGCTTAGTTGTTGTTAAATAGATTATTATTTGAATCAAGGTCATCATTTGCAGAACTCCTTAGGTTATGAAATTCCAGAATATTATGATTCATTCGGATGCAGAGTTATTAAATTATGGATTATAGTGGAATCAGTGACCGTTACTCTATTTATCTTAGGGGTAAGGAAGAGAAACAAGGTTGTCTAGGAATATTGAAGAACAAGAACTAAAGAAAAAAGTTTTGATGTTTTTAACCATTCCAAATTTACAATCTTCTTAAAACTTTGTTAGTATTATTGGTGCTGCCTGTGAAGCTTAATTTTCAATAAATCACAGTCAAAATTCCATTTGTTTTCCTTATTTCCGATACTGTAACCATCAAGAATTTAACCATTTCCTTTATTTTGCATTTCATTCTGTTCAATCCACCAAACTTATTATTACTCTCCTGAGCCACTGAAATTATTGAATTCAATTCTTCTGTAAATGATTTCTGATTAAATGCTTGTTTAAATCCACTGATGGTAAGAAACCAATTAATGTACAAACTTTATTATAAGTCAAACTTATTTGAAAAGTTTGACTTGAGCCTTAAATTAGTAAGTAGATAATGGCATTCTCCTCCAAAGTTGTCTTCGAAAGTTAATCCTGAGGCACACTAACAAATCCCGGTGGATATGCCACCACATCTCAACATCTTTAGAATAAATTTATGACTAGAAACTCTTCATTGCTTTCTTGATTAAGTGTAAGATTTGCATTTCTCTTACTATTTGCAATTTGCTCTCCGTTGTCAGGTTAACATTACACTAGCTACTAGTGGAAGAACCCAACTGACTTTCAATGCTGGAAAAGGAGATTGTGTGCTTCTGCTTCATATGGGTATTCCTAAACCCAAAGGGGATTTTCCTATTCACTTTCCTTCTCGTGATAAAATTTTAACACCAGTCAACGGCGCTTATTTTCTCATAGTGGCAGTAGTAGTTCTTGGAGGGACATGGGGTTGCTGCAAATTCGGGAAGAAGCGACGCGGCGAGGTCCCATACCAAGAGCTTGAAATGGCAATGCCTGAGACTGTTGCGGCCGCAGCCAATGACATTGAATCTGCTGAAGGTTGGGATCAGGTCTGGGATGATGATTGGGATGACGACGTGGCAGTGAAGTCGCCGGGCACGCGTCATGTGGGCAGCATCTCGGCGAATGGCCTTACTGCTAGATCATCAAACAAAGATGGATGGGAAGATAATTGGGATGATTAATTAGTTTTTAGCAGCATGCAAAAGACAACTAGAGGAGAGGGATATGAACATCAAAGTTTGATAGGAGGAGGGTGGATGCAGAAAACAAAAGTGAAAGTAACATTTTGAGTTGTAGGGTAAGATTCAGGATTGACAAATATGATTGATGGGGACTTAACTTTGATGCATGTCAAAGCAAAGGGACGGCAAAAAAGGAAAGTGTGTGTAACAGTTTTTTACACATTGGGTTGTTAATATTGGAAGTGTAGTAGTGAATACACTGTGGCCTACTAGAGAGACAAAAGGAATCTGTAAATCAAATTATAGGAGGTAAAGAATATTTTTGTTCCCTTTATAAAATCCATACATATCTCTATACCTTTTTTGTGAACTCAAGTATGCAAAAATGGAAGTTAAAAACTGTTTTTTTGGGTTACTTTTGGAGATCAGGTTTCTCTATTCACAGGTGTTTGGAATAAAATATGTAGTAGTGGATATTGTTAGAATCTGCATTGAATGTGTGCTCTAAGAGCATACAATACCTAGTCCTAGGGGTGAATGATGATAAAATGGTGAGTAAAATAGTCATTTTTCACCCGGAAAAATTACAATTTTGATAAAATAGAATTCAAAGATGCAAGTGATAAAATCATTTTCAAAGATATGTTTTATTTGACAAAATAAATCAAATATATATAAGTATACAAGTAATCGACTAAATATTTGGTTCAGTTTGTCAAACTGAACATTTATTTTTGGTGGGATGGGGGTCATTTTATTATTATATCTTTTAAAGTTTGTTTTGTCAAAATTATAATCTTTCAAGGATGAAACTGGTTATTTATTCTTGCTATATAGTTGGATATTTTGCACTTTATTCCTTACATTGTTCATCGCTTAAAGATTAGTAAGCGGATGATAGATCTTTGGTTAATCCAAGTTAAAGATTTTCAAGTTATCATTTGAAAATTCCCATCCTTTGTGAATGGGATTCCACTAAACATTACCCAAATGTATCTGCTTCATTAACCCTAATTTAGTATTGGACCAAGAACAAAACCAGGGAAGAACACTATCTTCAAAATATATTCAGAACAAAAAATTTCAAATCGTTTATTACAAAGATTAGTATATGATTTTTATTTGAATATCCTAAAGTTAGTGTTTGTACGATGCTCACAAGATTCAAATAGTTTGAAACATATATAGAGCAATGATATATCATTTGAAATTTGATGCACTCATGCACACTCTATGTCATCACTCTTTGGGTCTCTATGTTTGTCACCTACGCATGCTTATTTAGAAAGGCATACGCACCTAAGAATAATTATGGTTCCATGCACTACTTTATTCTTCTTCAAGGCCAAGACTGAGTTTGTTAATCGTGTCTCCACAAAGTAAAACCCAAATGTGGGAGCAATACACAAATAAATAATGTATTGCACACATTTGAACAGATCATGTAGCACATGCAATCATGCATGATAGTACTCTAGATAGATTTAGAGATTTATTTATTTATTGTTATTGGATGGAACCAAAATTTAGAGTTTTAGAGACCCATAATTTGAGAATTTATTCTAGTATGCGTGTTTAAGCATATTTTAAGGATATCATAAAACAAAATATTTTATTAAAAATTATTTAAAAAATATTTTTTATTTTTAATATACTTAATATAATAAAACTTAAAAACATTTTGTGTTATTGTATTCTTAAAATACGTTCTTATAATACATATTAGATAAATTCATATACATAACAAAAAAGATTATGCAAAAAATATAAAGTATATTATTTTTTCCTTCGTCCTCAATTTTTATGTTTGTGACAGACTTAGACTCACCTACATATTTGGTGTCATGTTAGACAATATAAAACCTAAAATGCCAAGATTTTGTTTTATAGAATGTATTTGTTAGAAGGAGCAATCTTATGATAAATAAAGTTATATTTGATTTTAATTTTTAAGTGTTACACTCAACAAAAGTCTTCCCAACCGGATTAGTTAAAACGTTTAGCTTAAGGCACAATAAAAATACAAAATAAAAAAATTGTTAGGCCATAATTTAGTTTGAATCTAGATAATCCATAACCATAATTAACACTCATCTTACATGTTTCTATTTTACATTTGGACATATTATTCATCTTAGTATAGTATATTATTTATAGCGTAAGGTTAAATCAATAAGCTACATCATCAAACTTTTTTAATTTTAATTCTTTTGTGTGGAGAGAACAATGGGGGGAAAGTGTTCATTGTTGGAAGTGGAACATGGCATGATTACAGTGCACTGCAACAAACGTTGCCGTTTGAAAAAGTTTCTTAGTTGGTGCTCCTTTTTAGGGCATCTTTGTGTTGTGCTTTCATTATGTCCGCCAAGAACCATGAACCCTACTTCATAAGGTTTTCTCATTTACAACAATGCATTTATTTAGCATATTATTTTAAAATGGATTTGGCCAAAAATTGTTCTAAAGACCTTGGTTAAAAATCAAAACAAAAAATTTGGACTCTTCAATGTATTGAAAATTTGCTAATTTTATGTTTTTATTTTTAAATAATTTATTTGCGATAATCTTAACTAGTGTCTTTAAAACACTTAATAGCAAAATCGTAATTTAGGATATTTTTCAGAAAGATTATTACTATAAAAATTTTGCCAATTTGTGTCTTAAAAACATGGGTTAAGCATATCATAAAAAAATATTTTATAAAAATTAATATAAAATTTATTTTTTTATGTTTTTAATGTATTAAATATATTAAAGACATTAAAATTTTTTTATCATTATATTTTTAAAATGTACCCTTAAAATACAAGTTAGTTAAATTCTTACTATAATACTACTAAGGTCGCCACCCCTTTTGGTTGTCTCTGGAGGGGGTACGGCTCATCCCGACTTATTGGAGCTTCGGGGCAGGAGCCAATAGTTTTATTAAGGTAGTTTACAAAAACATGTCGGCAGAAGATCAGCAGATTGCCGAGGTGCTAAACGCGGTTTTTGGGAAGAACCCAGTAAATCCCCACCTCCTCATGGGTGATCGGGACTCCGGTCGTAATTATATTTGTGAGAAGCTCTTTACTTTACGCTTTATCTTTTTCCCTTTATTGATATTGTGTGACGACTAACCGACCTTCTTTGGTTTCTTGCAGTGGATATGTCTGCGTCGGTGACGGGCCTTACCGATCTGTTTCAAACCTTTCTTGCCGGCGGCGACGACGAGGAAGGTGACAAGCAGCCTGTCTCCGAGGGGCCTAATGCTCCCCCGGAGGGCCAGGATGTTCCCGAACAGGGGGCCGCAACCGACGAGATCGAGACCTCGGCTCAGGGCGCCTCGGTTGAAGGTGGCAAGGCGGTCCGTGTTTCCCTTATCCGTGAGGTTGCCGGGATTGGGGGTTCGGTGCCTAAATCGGATGATGAGGAGGAGGTGGTGGAGGTCTCTAACCTGAAGAGAAAGAGAAAAAAGACATCCACGGCGTCGTCTAGTCCCGAGGGTGTCCTTACCGTTATGGAAAGGAATTTCGACGCCTCAAAATTTATAGACACCCAGCTGATCCCTGGTACGGAGGAACATTTCCATGAGTCATCCCTTGCCGGGCAGGCGAGGTGGATGTACCGCACTCTTCTGCGCGGTGCGGTTATTGCTCGGAAGGCCGAGTTCGAGTTGTCCGGGATGGAGTCTCTTCGTCGGAAGTTGGCCTCCGCTGGGAAGGCCAACAATGAATTGAAAAGTGAAGTGGAAACTCTCCGGCAGCAGTTGACTCAATCTTCGGAGAAGTTGGACGCCGCCGAGAAGAAGGCTACCGCCGCTGAGCAGAAAGCTGCCTCCGCCGAACAAAAGTTAACAGCTGCCGAGAAGAAACAGAAAGAGTCGGACGCAACGATTGAACGTCTGGTCGAGCGTGAGATGGCTCTGGAGAAACAGGTCGGCGAGGCGCAGAAGCGTACGGCCGAAGTCGAGGAGGGGAAGCGGGCCGTGGAGGCCGAACTGGTGACATGGAAGGCCAAGTACAAAGACGTCGTTAAACAGGGTAAAGGCGCGATTTTGGGCACCGAAGAAGCCCTGAAGGCCCAAATCAAAATTGTTGCCCCCGAGTTCGACACGTCGGCAATTGGCGTTTTTAAGATTATTAAGGATGGCCAGGTTGTTGATGTTCCGAAGAAATGAACTCTTTGTTCCATCGTTTTTGTTTAGCCGTTTTGTTTTGGCTTGTAGACAGTTGTTTTTAGCCGTTTTGGCTTACGAACAGTTTAATCTTTGCCGTTTTAATATTGGCTTGTGAACAATGACTCTTTGGTCGTTTGCTCGTGTTGTCGTAATGAAGTTTTTCTTACTTGTCCGATTTTGTTGTCGTTTTTAGTAACCGTTTTTGGTTTATAGTTGTTTATATCGGCGGCCCGTGGGCTCTTGTGTAGTTGCTTGTTACAACGGTAGTTGATGACCTCCCGGGGTGATCAGTCCCGGGTTGGGTGTCGTTGCTAGTCATGACAAGATGATTTATCTGAAAAACGGAGGTAAGATAGAACGGAGAATTTGCACAAGTGTATCTTATTCGGTATCCACATAAAAGACTTGAAAGTTACTATGAAGTTCAAATGACGAATTAACTACTTAGCTAGATTAGTCGGCAGGTCGCTCCGTCTTCTAGGAGTAGAATCTTCTAAGGTTGTCCGCATTCCAAGTTCTCGGGACTTCCTTGCCGTCGAGTCTTTCTAGTTTGTATGCTCCTTTTCCCATCACTTTCTTGACTCTAAATGGGCCTTCCCAGTTGGCCGCCAGCTTGCCTTCTCCGGGGGTCGGCAGGCCGATATCATTTCGCCTCAGGACGAGGTCGTTTGGCTCGAATTCCCTCTTGAGTACTTTGGTGTTGTAGCGGAGCGCCACTCTTTGTTTTAGCGCCGTTTCTGTCAAGTGGGCCATTTCTCGGGCTTCTTCTATCAGGTCCTTTTCTACGGCTTCCTCCACTCCTTTCAAAAGAAGTCGTGGGCTTGGTTCTCCGATTTCTACGGGTATCACCGCGTCCACCCCGTACGTTAACCGGAAAGGAGTTTCTTTGGTGGAGGACTGCTCGGTCGTTCGGTAAGACCAGAGAACTGATGCCAGTTCGTCGGCCCAAGCACCCTTTTTGTTGTCCAACCTCCTCTTTAGCCCTGAAAGGATAACCTTGTTGGCGGACTCCACTTGTCCATTCGTCCGAGGGTGTTCTACCGAAGAGAACTTTTGCCTTACTCCTAGGCCGTTGAGAAATCCCGTGAACTTTTTGTCAGTAAATTGTGTGCCGTTGTCCGAGATGACGACTTCTGGTATCCCGAACCGTGTTATCACCTGCCTCCACATGAATTTTCTGCAATTGGCTGAGGATATGCTAGCCAATGGTTCGGCTTCTATCCACTTGGTATAGTAATCGATTGCCACTATGAGATATTTGACCTGCCCAGGGCCGACAGGGAAGGGCCCTAAGAGGTCGACTCCCCATTGAGCGAACGGCCGAGAAGTCGTCAGCAAGCTTAACTCGTTTGCCGGTGTTTTGGCAAAATTGGCGTTCTGTTGGCACTTTATGCATTTTTTGACAAACTCTTTGGAATCTGCCATCATCGTCGGCCAGTAGTACCCAGCTCGGATCAACTTCCTCACTAGGGCTTTCCCTCCGATGTGGTGCCCACAGCAGCCCTCGTGGACTTCCCTGAGGACGTAGTCCGTTTGGTCAGGGTGTAGGCACTTCAGTAGGGGTTGGCTGAGCCCCTTTCTGAACAGCTGTCCTTGGATGACGGCGTATTTGGCCGCTTCCCTCCTTAGCTTCACCGCATCCTTTTCGTCGCCAGGGACTTGGCCGTGTTCTAAGTAGTTGGTGATGGGGTCTAGCCATGAAGGACTTAGGGTCGTTATGTGTAGTGTGATCGCGGGTTCCCTTGTCATGCCTTGGATGAGAGACCGGTTTCCCTCCCCTGGCTTCGTGCTGGCTAATTTTGATAGAAGGTCTGCTCGTGTGTTCCTTTCCCTGGGTACATGCTGGATCGTGACCTCGTCGAACTTTTGGCTCAAGCTTTTGACCTTTTCCAAGTACTTCTGCAACAAGGGGTCCTTGGCTTGGTAGCTGCCGTTCACTTGGGAAGTGACGACTTGGGAATCGCTGCATACTTCCAGCCTTTTTGCGCCGACCTCTGTTGCTAGGGTTAAGCCTCCAATGAGGGCTTCGTATTCTGCTTGATTGTTCGAGATGGGAAACTCGAATCTGACCGACTGTTCGTATACGACCCCGTTTGGACTTTCTAGGATGATCCCGGCTCCTCCGTAGGTCTGGTTGGAGGCTCCGTCCACATGGAGCTTCCACCGTGTGCCTATGTCTTCGCCTGGATCTCCTGCTACTTCAACCAAAAAATCCGCCATGGCCTGCGCCTTGATGGCTTGCCGGGGCTCGTATCGTATGTCATATTGAGAGAGTTCAATGGACCAAGTCATCATTCTTCCCGCCAGGTCGGGCTTTTGGAGAACTTGCCTAATCCCTTGGTCTGTCCTGACGACCACTTGGTGACTCTGGAAGTATTGCTTCAACCTTCTCGAGGAGGTTAGGAGCGCTAAGGCTAGCTTTTCCAACTTGCTGTATCTTAATTCTGCTCCTTGCAGAGCCCTGCTTATGAAGTAGACTGGCTGTTGGGTCTTCCCGTCCTCCCGTACTAGCACTGCGGCTAGGGCTTCGCTTGTTATGGCGAGATACAGGTATAGTGGTTCCCCGTCTCTTGGCTTCCCGAGAACGGGGGGTGCCGCCAAGATTTCCTTGAAGTGTCGAAAGGCTTCTTCGCACGCTGGTGTCCATTCGAACGCCATCCCTTTCTTCATGAGGTTAAAAAACGGCAAGGCCTTTGCCGCTGAGGCTCCGAGAAACCGAGAGAGTGATGTCAACCTTCCTGCCAACCTCTGGACGTCCTTGATACATCCCGGGCTCTTCATCTGAAGTATTGCCTGGCACTTCTCCGGGTTGGCCTCTACCCCTCTTTGAGTTATCATGAATCCCAGGAACTTGCCGGCTTCCATGGCGAAGGCGCACTTGAGAGGGTTCAGCCTCATGCCATGTTGACGGAGGGACGCAAATACGCTTGCCAGGTCGTTTAGGAGGTCATCAGGTCGTATTGTCTTTGCCAGGATGTCGTCCACGTAAACTTCGACCGTTTTTCCTATGAGGTTGTGGAATATCCTGTTCATCAGCCTTTGATACGTTGCCCCTGCATTTTTTAAGCCAAATGGCATTACCTTATAGCAGAACGTTCCTCCTGGCGTTATGAACGCCGTTTTGTCCTCGTCTGGTCGGTGCATCGGTATCTGATTGTAACCAGAGTAGGCATCCATGAAACTCAGATACCGGTACCCCGCCGCAGCGTCGACGAGTGCATCTATGTTGGGGAGTGGGAAGCAATCTTTGGGGCATGCTTTGTTAAGGTCAGAGTAGTCCACGCACATTCTCCACCTGCCATTGTGTTTTTTCACTAATACCACATTTGAGAGCCACGTCGAGTAGTCTACTTCCCGTATGAAGCCTGCTTCTAGGAGGCCGGCCGTTTGCTTGGCTACCTCCTCCGCTTTTTCCGCCGACATCTTTCTCCTTCGCTGAGCCCCTGGGCGTGCGTCTGGCTTGACGGCTAAGTGATGTGAAATGATTTGTGGATCAATGCCCGGCATGTCGGCTGGCGTCCATGCGAAGAGGTCCTTGTTGGCCCTTATCATTTCAATCAAAGGCTCCTTCAACTCATGCGGGAGGTTCTTGTTGACGAATGTGAACTTTTCCCCTTCGTCGCCGATGCTAAATTTCTCCAGGTCCCCTTCTGGTTCCGGCCTCGGGTTGTCCTCTACTCTGGCATCAAGGTCGGCCAGGAATACGCCAGATGCTTCCTTGGACTTCTTTCTGAGGGAAAGGCTGGCGTTGTCACAAGCGACCGCCGTCTCGAGGTCTCCTCTTATCGTCCCTATGGATCCATCATCGGCGACAAACTTCATAACTAGCAGCTTGGTGTTGATTATGGCTTCAAAATCATTGATTGTTTTTCTTCCCAAGATGATGTTGTAGGCTGTGGAGTCTCGGAGGATCACGAACTCGGCCATCGCCGATCTTCGGCCTTGCTTCTGGCCTACCGAGATCGGCAGGGAAATGACCCCGTCTGGTTTGATGAAGTGGTCGCCTAACCCGATAACCCCGTGCTGGTGGGTCGTCAGGTCGGCATCCTTCAGCCCCAGTGCGTCGAACACGTTGCGGAACATGATGTTTGAATCAGCCCCGGTGTCGACAAGGATCCGCTTGACGAGGCCGGTTCCCACTCTGGCCGTTATGACCATGGGAGGGTTTTCCGGGGCGTCGCTGAACCATTGATCTTCTGGGCCGAAAGAGATGGACGGAGGTTTTTTGGTATTCTGCACCGGTGTGGATGAGATCGCCAGAACCCTGGCGTCTTTCTTGTGTGCCGATCGGGACTTTGGTGCAGCGTTTTTTGCCGTTACCACGTTTATCACCGTTAGGCCGTGGTCTCTGTCTTCGGGCTCCTGTCGCCGTTTGATCGAGCGTGTCTTTCCTTCCTCATCCTGATCGCGATAGCGCCTTCTCGGCTCCCTGATGAGATGGGAGAACGCTGCTAGCTTCCCTTCCCTTATCGCCTGTTCCAATGCATCCTTTAGGTCGAAACAGTCCTGTGTTTGATGGCCATATCCCTTATGGTAGTCACAATAAAGGTTCTTGTTTCCTCCTGTGCGGTCCTTGAGTGGTCGGGGCTTCGGAAGAATTCCTTTCTCAGCTATTTGTTGATAGACTTCCACAATGGGGAGGGTGAGTGGAGTGTAGTTAGTGAACTTTCCGACTCGAGGGAACGGCCTAGGAGCTTTGTTCGATGCCTCCTCCCTAACCTTTTCTTTTTCTCTCTCCCCGTCGCCACCGGACTGCCGGGTCTGGCCGTAACCGGACTGCCGCTTATTGGCTGCCACGACCCGGCTGACTTCCTCGTCGTTTATGTACTCTTTGGCCACCGTTTGGATTTCATGCATCGTCCAAACCGGCTTCGTGGTAAGGTGTTTCCGGAAGTTCTCGTTGAGGAGGCCGTTCGTCAGGCAGAGACTGGCCACCGAGTCGGTCAGGCCGTCGATTTCCAAGCATTCGTCGTTGAACCGATCTAAGTACCTCCTGGTCGGCTCTCCCTGTCTCTGGGTTACCCCGAGGAGGTTGATAGGGTGCTTGGCCTTTGCTATTCGCGTTGTAAATTGAGCCAGAAACGCGCGGCTAATATCTGAGAAGGTATAGATGGAACCTTGAGGGAGGCCATTAAACCATCTGATCGCTGGTCCTGCTAAGGTTACCGGGAAGGCGCGGCACCTTACCTCGTCGCCTACTCCCTCTAGGTTCATCCTGGCCTCAAAGGCCGTGAGATGTTCTAGAGGATCTTGGGTTCCGTCATACCTCATGTCCGTTGGTTTGTCGAAGTGTTTCGGCAACCGGACCTCAAGGATAGATCGGTGGAACGGCGTGACACCCATTATCACAGGTTGTCGTGTTCTCTCGGATCTCCCTTCTTCGTCCTCACGACCTCTCGCCGTTCGGCGAGTTCGTCTGCCACGAGAGTAGATGACTGTGTCGTTTCGTCTTCTCGGAATGGGTGATTCCTCTTGTGTGCCCTCTGCTTCCATCCGGGATGCAGATATACGCCGTGGGCGGCTTCGGTGAGAGCTCTCTTCTTCCTCGCCCCCGGGGGATGGGGTGTAGCTCGGATCGGTAGACCATCCATCCCTCTCCCGGTCGGCTAGCTGTCGTTCTAGGTTCTGGACTCTGTGGCGTAGCTCCTGCATTATTATGGCGCTATCGCCGCCCGTTCCTCCGAATGGTCGGGTTGTTGTGTGTCGTTGGGGGGATCTCCGGCCTCCCCTTTGCGAGGCGACGGAGGCTGCCCCTTCCGCTCCGGCTGCTCGAGCTCGGTCGCCGGGACCTGGCGCGACTTCCATTCAGGCAAAGGAGTCCCCACAGACGGCGCCAATGTTCGGTGGTCGGATTCCGGACAGGTCGGGTATACAAGTGAAAGGATGGATAGGTGAGGACGCCTTAACTTGGGTCGCACTTGTAGCGGACTAGCCGAGCTGGCGAGCACTTGAGCTGGTGAATGGACGAAAGGGGGGGGTGCCACCTGCAAAGACACTCCGACGCCTAAGTCAGAAATCGTACAAGCAGGGGAAGTGATGTGGAAGGTGACGTACCTCGGGGGAAGAGCCAATCTTCTCCTTATATACATGTCAGTAGTGGGCCCCAAGACGAGGACAGGCCCATATTTCCGAGGACGTTGTCCTGCAGCCGCGTGTGAGCCGTACAGGGCGCGTGTCCGGGTCGATTGGAGGGCACGTGACCGGGTCGGGTAGAGATCGGGTCGGACCGGCCCGTGCGTTTTTTTTTTTTTTTGGGCCAGGCCGTAACACTTTCATATTTGATTTGTACAAGCTTCCACATTTTTGAGTCATACCCCAGATGTGAAAAGATGTGATCCTTGAAAATGTGGAATTACCTTTATTCAAATCAAATATAAACTAATTGAATGAATCAAGATTCCTTTTTCACTAGTTTTGTGATACTCATAAGTAGTAAGAACATGATAAAACATAGAAAATGCACCAAATACTTCAATGCAATCTATCATCTAAAAGAAAAATTGTGGTTAAAAGATATCATTCTATTTAACTCTTGAACTGGTGAAGAAAAATCCAGCAATACAAAGTGAGATGACCAAAAAATAAAAGGAAAATAAATCTGGTAAAAAAATACAAAAAATTGCAACAACTTAAACAAAGGAAAGTTTTGGTTGAAAATTCTTTGCATGTATATAGCTTCAAACTGGATTGTTCTTCACCAATTACTGCAATACTGTTCTTGTTTTTCCTGAAATCACTGCATCAAAATTCATTCTAACTCCTCTTGTCCTTCTGAAGGGCATTGGATTAACTCTAGTCATTCTAACTCCTCTTGTCCTTCTGAAGGGCATTGGATTAACTCTAGTATGTTGATTACCTCGGCCATATCCGGCCGGTTCGACGGCACTTGTGAGGCACAAATCAACCCCAATTTGATCACAGGAATTGCTTCTTCGGCTGCGAAATTACCAAGTAGCCTCCCATCAACACATTGCTCAACCTTGCCTTCCTCCAATGCACCTCTCACCATGTCACAAAGAACAACCACATCATCCTCCATGTATTCCACAGGCCTTCTTCCGGTCACCACCTCAAGAACAAGGATTCCAAAGCCATACACATCACATTTCTCGGTTATCTTAACTGTTCGGCAAGCAAACTCCGGAGCCATGTAGCCGAGCGCGCTTTGAATTTTGCTGCTCAAAACACAATGGTCTAGCATTGGCAATAGCTTTACTAGGCCATAATCTCCTATTTTCGCCTCGCTGGAACAATCAATCAGTACATTGGTTGACTTAAGATTGTAATGTATTATGTCCATCTGGTGCAAATGAGCTAATCCTTTCGCCATGCCGAGAATAATCCGGAACCTTTGTCTCCAAGAAAAGACATCTTTGCTGTTATTATCATCATGGAGGAGTTTATGCAAACTCCCTTTGGATAAGTACTCATAAATGAGAAGCTGCAAAGATGAAGTCCAGTAATAGCCTTCGAGTGTCACCAGGTTTTGGTGTCTAACCTTGCCGAGATTTTTCACTTCCCTTTCAAAGTCATCTTGGGACTTGATCAAACTGGACACTGTAAGCTTCTTGATTGCAACAGAGTGGCCGTCTCGAAGGACAGTGCGATAAACAACTCCGAATCCTCCACGGCCTATTTCACTGTCTTTATTAAGAAGATTATGAGCTCCATCTGCAAAGTCTGCATCACCAGAAAACATGACAAGCTTGCCATAGTTTGGATCATTTTCGGGCGAACCACTATAGTCCTCACCACCAGAGAATGCAAACTGAGCAGCCGAACGAGCCATTGAATTGCGCACATGAATGTTTAAGACTGTAATAGCCACCACACCAACTGCTATAAAAGCAGCTGCTCCTATAGCAATAAGAGCTGAGATACTGAGTATGATCTTATGATGGCGATTCTGGGCCGAAATGCTGGAGTTGGAACTTGAAGAATTCGGGTTTAAGACAATAGGTTTCGGGTGGTCGGATGGACAGGATTGATTGACAACAGAACCACATAACAATGAGTTGCCGGAGACAGATGAGGGTGAGATGGTGTTGAAGAATCCACCCACTGGTAGCTCACCCTGAAGCTGGTTGTAGGATACATTAAAACCAAGAAGGTGTGAAAGATTTGTAAGCTCCTTCGGTAAACCTCCAGAGACTTCATTCCATGACAAATCAACATATTGAAGATTTGTGAGGTTTGCAATTGATGCTGGGATTGAACCAGTAAGCTTGTTGTGAGAAAGTATCCTGTACAATTCAATTGAAATGCATAACCAAACAAATCAATGTATGTTATATAGAGTAAGGCATCAAAGATTGAAACTATGGTTTTTGAAAGCTTACAAAGATGTTAAAGATGAACACTTGTCGATTTCGGCTGGAATTCTCCCACTTAGGAAGTTCCTTTGTAGCCTCAATTCACTGAGTGAACGTGCACCTTGAATTTCAGAAGGAATGCTTCCATTAATCTTGTTGTCACTCAAATCAAGAATGTATAAAGATTTGAGTTCTCCTATGGTCACAGGAATCGAGCCAGAGATATTGTTGCCGGAAACATTCAACACTTGCAAACTGCTAAGGTTCCCAATGCCATATGGAAGCTCACCAGAAAATGCATTGGATGACAAATCCAACACTTCAAGATCATGGAAAGGTGAACCTTGAAAACCCATTATGAATATCCACCAAGGAATATGGCCTGAAAATTCATTCTGGCTTATGTCGAATGTCGAAAGCTTAGAACAATTCGCCATCGAAAACGGCAAGTTTCTTGTGAACTGATTCCTGGACAAATTCAACCTAAGCAGTGAGTCTAAATTCCCTAATGATTTCGGAATCCAACCGGAAAGTTCATTAGCTGAAAGATCCAAAATCTCTAGACTTTTCAACCCTCCAATCCAATCAGGAATGGTTCCGGTGAGGGAATTTCTCTGCAAACTGAGTGATGTGCATGAAGTGAGTCTTTGCATTGACTCAGGAAGTTCCCCAGAGAGAAAATTACCACTCAAATCCACTGATTTCAAAACCAAGCACCCTCCAATTTCTTCAGGAATCTTTCCACTAAAGTGATTATTCTGCAAATTCAACTCCCTCAAATCATACAGATTCTTAATTCCCTCAGGAATCTCTCCTTCAAGCAAGTTATTTGACAGATCAAATGACTGTATTGCCCTCAAGAACCACACCCCAGATGGCAATATACCAGAAATTTGATTGTATGAAAAGTTAACATTCACCAATGTGGAGCATGAGCTCAAGGAATCAGGAACCTTACCTGATATGTTGCACAAATAAGAATATTAGTACTGAATATGATAGCAGTATTTGATGCATATAGTGATAAACAAGTAAAATTGAAGCATTTGAGCATCATATCTGACCTGTGAGGTTGTTCTTGGCAAAGGAAACTGTTCTAAGAGAGCCACATTGGTTGAAGAACCCTTCAGGGATTGAACCAGAGAGATTGTTGTCACTAAAGTCAACAACTTGCAATCCACCAAGTGATGAAGGAAGATCAGGGTTTATGGTGCCAGTGAAGTTGTTCCTTGCAAGTGAGAGAATCTTTAGATTTTGAAGCCTCAAGAGTCCTCTATCAACATGGCCAGAAAGAGAGAAACCATCAAGAACAAGGGAATTGACCCTTTTTGTTGAGAGGTCACAATCCACACCATCCCAATTGCAAGGGGTTAAATCATCTTCATTCCATGAAGAAAGTTTACCCTTTGGATCATCCAAACCGGCTTTGAACACAATCAAACCCAAAACATCATCATTGAATGAAGTGTCATCAGATAGCACTGGTTTTGGTGAAGTAAAAAGAATCAGAAACAGTAGTAGGAATATGCAATACGATTGCATCTTCATTTTCATAGTGTGATCTATGTATCTAACAGAACTAAGGGAAAGTTTTTCTCAAATTCCAAAGGAATTGAAGAACACTAACATTTTCTTTCAACAATGAAGAAGAAAAAGAAGGTTTGGTAGGAACAGCATATGCACCACCAAACAAGACCAAACACCAAACCAAACAACCTCAAACAAAAAAGGAGGGAAGTTTCTTCTGAGCCAAAAAAGGAGTGTTCAAAGGACAACAAGCTATATAGAAAGGAGACACTATGGATGAAGAATTTCTGCAAGAATCCAAAATATCACAGTGGATGTATATATATAATAGTAATAAACAAAAAGAGAAGATCACAAAATTCACAAAGGAACAAAAGGGAAAGAGAGAAGGAAGAGAAATACTAAGGATTAGACAGAAACCATGTGGAAAAGAGAGAAATAAAACAAACAAAGTAAAGCAGAGCAAGTCCAACAAACTCTCCTTTTAACACTTTTCTCTTTTTTTTTTCTCTTAAACTATTCAGAATTTTCAAATCCCGTCCATTCAAAAAAGAAGAACACAACACTCACATGGTACTATGACATGAATGCGTTCCCACTTTCCAGGAGTAAGAAGAAGAAGAAGAAGAAGAAGAGCACACACTCAGAGAAAAGGAACTAAATTCTACAAGGAAATTGCATAAGCAAAAATGGGTGTTGCCGAGTTGAGCTTCTTATGCAATAAAAAGAAGAAAATTTTTATTTTTATTCTCATTTTCTTTTTTCTGCTTTGTTTATTGTTACAGTGGGAAGTGATTTAATAAGCTAGCAGGGAATTGGGTGAAAGAGTGAAGAAGAAGGTATAAAGAATTTAATGATGGTTAGGAAGAAGGGTATGCCTCGGGGTTGGAGAAGCCATTAAAGCAGCGAGTGTTGGATTGGGCAGAGTTGCAGTTTTGAGCTTGAAATTGAAATGAAGCAAGAGTGAAGAGCTTGAAGCATGTGTGTGCATTATGGCAGTCAGAGAAAAAGCATAATAATAATAATAATAATAATAATAATAATAATAACTAGTAGTGATTATTTAATGGAGAGATGTGTGTGTTTGTATTGAAGAGAAGCGAGGTTGGTGTCAGAGAGAGAGAGAGAGAGAGAGAGTAAAGTAAAGTGAAGTGAAGCATTTAAAGCTTCCAACGTCCAAAGAGAGAGAAAGAGAGTAGCATTAACCCCTTTTACGGTTTCTGATCTCTCTCTCTCTCATTCTCACTAGTAGGAATAGTGGAATACACAAATAATTTCTGTTCCAACTTTCTAAAGGGCGTGTTTGACAAACACGTTGGAGAGGAAAGAAGCATGTTTGAGCTTCTTGAAAGTTTCACTTTTTTGTTTGGCCATTTTTATCTTCCTGAACGCAAAAGTGATTCTGCTTCTAAACGCACGTTTAGGAGAAGCTAAAATTTGTAGCTTCTGCGTTTCACTTTCATGGTTGCTTGTTGTCTTTGGAAAATTAGATGAAATTTTATTTCTTTTTTACTAACACTACCCTTCATTTTCTTCTATAAAAAGATACTAGTAACTATTACTTTCATAATAATTTTTTGTAGTTCTTCTTATTTCTTCATAGATATTCGTTCCAATTTTTTTTCATTAAAATAGTTCAAATTTGTTTTAATCACTAACAAATTAAATATTTTAATTTTTTATTATTTTTAATACTCATTTCTATATTTTAATTTTTATGTTTTTATTGTATTTTTTACTTATATTTTCATTATATTTTTTATTTATATGATAAATATTTTTATATTATTTGTGTAGTGTTCTGATTTCTCATGTTATGTTTTTATGAGTTTTTTTAATCATTTATTATACTATTTTTTATATGTATATTTTTTTATGAATTTTTTTTATTTTTGTTTGACTTTTTTATTTATTTTATTATATTTCTTTTATTCATATGACATGTTGTTGGCTTTTTTTAGGATATTTTTATTTTTTTATATGAATTCTTTTTTTGTCTATCCTTTACTGCATTATATTTATGTTGCGTATGAAATTTTTTATTTCATTATATTTATGTTGCGTATGAAATTTTTTATTTTTTTTAATTTTATTCATACGAATTTTATTTATTTTTATTATATTTTTTTGTTCATATGATATATGTTGTTGATTTTTTGAAATTTTTATTATTTCTTATGTGTATGATTTTTTCTATTCTTTGAAGTACTCTATTTTTGTTTTGTATTAATTTTTTTTATTTTTTATTCTGACTTTGTAAAATTTGTAATTGTAATTATTATATACTACGTTTATTATCAAAATTTTGTATAATATAAATATGATCCTATAAAAAAGACAAAATAAATAAGAAATTAATTATAAGTAACAACAAAACCATAAATAATGAAAATTTATAGTAAAAAACAATAATAAATTAAAGAGTACTAAAAAATTATAGAATATTTTTTTTGTTTGACATTATAAAATTTATAATACTCTCTTTTATATTTTTATTTTTTATTATATTTATTTTATTTATATGATAAATATTTTTATATTATTTTTGTTAGTATTTTGATTTTGCATATATAAAAAAATTATTTAAATTAATGTCTCTTTTAGTAATTTTTCATCTAAAAGTGATTTTGAATAGTATAATCCAAACAACATTTATTTTACTACAATCAATTTTGATATAAAAATTGCCAAACAAAAATCACGTTAACCCAAACTTACTTTTCATCAAAATCAATTTTACAAAATCACTTTTATGCAAACTCCCGTTTACAAACTGAAATCCAAACACACACTAACTCTCTCTAATAAATTAATAGCTGTATTTAACTTATTTAATGAACTAAAAATAAATTAATAGCTGTATTTAATATTATTATTTTGGTTTCTAAAAATTTAACTTTTCATAACATAATCTTAAAATTGATATTCTGAATTTTCAAAATTTATATTTATTTGATAAAATAATACATCAAATATAAAGAGAATATTTCATAAAGGTATGAAAAATTATATTTCATAAAGAAGGTATGAAAAATAGTCTAGATATTGAATTTTGTCTAATTTTTTATTTATTTATACTTTTTAAACATTTATATAAATTTTTTTGCAAAACAATTGATGAAATACATGAGTCATTTGATACTTATAAAAAAATATATTCTAAATTCAAATCATCAATATCAAAATGCTATTTTTTAAGGGTTAATTACGATTTTAGTTTTTAAGGTATAGGTTGAAATTGTTTTGTCATCAATTTTTTTTTGCATACAAAATAATTTTTAAAGTTTAACTTAATTTTAAAATCGTCTTTAAAATTTAACATAATTTTAAATTTTTGGCAACGAAAACGGAGGCAGAGATAAGATCATTAACAGCTTCTTCTTTTTCTTCTTCCGTTCTACTTTCTCAAGAGAAAAAACACTCTTTTTCTCTTTTTTTAATTATTTTATATTTTTTATTATGAATAATTTGGTCCAAAATGTTAAGATTCAAGTAAAAATAACGATTTTAAAATTTGATTTTAAATTTTAAAGATGATTTTATATAAAAAAAATTAAAAATAAAAAAAATTTATCCTATACTTTAAAAACTAAAATTGTACTTGACTTTTTTTTTATCTCATTTGTGCTAAAGTAAAGTAAAGAAACCCAATGTAAAATGACATTTTTTTTTTACCTTTTTAACATAATCATTTTTTTTAATAAATGATCAGTTTAGTTTTTAATAATAATATAATAATTTAACTAAAAAGTATTGTTGATACTTAATAATTATTAGTTAAGAATATAAAAATTTAAAATTTTTTAAGATATTTAATGTATAAAAATTAAGTTATTATCTTTATTTTATTTGAATTTTTAACTATAATATTTCTTAAAGGTTTTTTAAAATAATAATAATAATAATAATAATAATAATAATAATAATAATAATAATAATAATAAGATGGCCCTGCTTGCTGATTCGTGCAACAATTCAAAATCCTAAATTCATGAGATTGCAGTGAATTGATGCTTCGTAAGAAGAATTTATTGTCCAAGCAAGCATAGGTTTGAAAGAATGAAAATAAAAGGAAGCAAAATAGCAAATGATAATGACACCACGTTGGTTGGTGCAATCAGGGTACCAAACCAAACCCACCCTTTTTTTTACTAACTTCGTTTCGTCAATTTTTCATTGACGTCCAAATAGTAAATTACTATTTACTATACGTGTTTAGTTAATGTGTATATTTAACAAGTTAAATTGGCCGAATATTCATTTTACTCGTTTGTTTAATTAAGTAAATATTACAAATTTAAATTATATCTTATGTATGTAATAATTTATTAATTAAAAATAAATTCTTAAACAGATTTTAAATTGTTGGCTTACCACTAATTGGACTGAAGATATTGTAAAAAATTAAAAAAATAATTATATTGTATATTAAAGATATTTTAAATTTGGAAATATTAAGTAGATTGAATTTTTTAATAAATTTTAATAGATTTTTTTGTAGTATTTTTAAAATCTATTTTTAAATGTTAATAAGACTTTTTACTAGGCATACGTATTAGGTTAAATCTTTTACAATTCACCGTAAAAAAACAATACATCAGCTAGTTATACTAATAAGCCATTTTTAATTAATAATTAATAGGATAAAATGATTGTAGAGATACACATTTAAATTTAATGTTTTTTGTACATTTCTTTCATCCATTTAAAATTCAAAAATAATATCTCTAACCTCATACTAAAATCAATACAAAAGCAAAACAGAAACAAGAAATTGAAACCCCCTTTTCCTGTCTTTGGCCCCTTTTATTTTTTATACATTAAATACTTTAATACTCATATAAATATACAGTTATTACTAATTAATTGTCTATTTAAATTATTTTTTAATTTAACAAAATAAAAAAGAACGTCTGCTTGAATATTAAAAACTATTAGTGTCAAAATGATATTTATAATGAAGGAAATGTAGTGGGGTTGAAAAAAAATTGCTGATATAAAATTGAGGGTGAAATAGAAGGAAGAGGATGAAACATGTTGCTGAGATTTAAATAAGAAAAACAAAAATTAAAACGGTGGAAAAAATGAATAAAAAAATTAAATGTGATCAATTTTAGTTATCGTAGAACTTGATATTGTTAGCTAAAAATATCAAAAGTAAATATAAAGTAATTAAGATGTATTAATTAAAATATTTAAAATTAATTAATCGAATAGTTAAAATTTGAATTATATATTATATTGGTCGAGATACAAACATTTAACATTTCTCAAGGAAAAAAAGATTTAACATTCCCAAGTTAATTAACCACATCATAATTGTTTTCTTCAAATAAAAACTTACTCTAATAAAATATGAGTATTTTTTTATGTGTCCGGCTAATTTAGGTTTAAACGTCAAAAATAGATTAACAAATTAAACTTAGAATAAAAAAAGTGTTCGCTTAAAATTGCTTTGAGGTCATATATGATGTCTCAATCAAACAACATTATTATTAGAAAGTTGAAGCCAAGAACGTAAGGCAAACTCACTAGAGTCAGCCAACTTCTTTTAGTTATGTCAAGTTCTGTTTTGTAATTATTGTCTTCAAGCTTCATGGTTCAAATTCAGATACCAACCAAGATTCTTCTATATCGCTCCAAAAAATTTTTCGCTTGTCACACTTTTTTATGATTAAACTTAAACCCTACGTCTAGAAAATTTATGCAGCGGAGGCAAAAATAATATACAAGTAAAAAAAAAAAAGGGATATTTTTTGGATATTTCTTTTAATTTTTGGATATAATCTTAAAGAAAGACTAATAGAATACAATCATTTGTATATTCATTAAACTCATTAAATAAATATTATAATGCTATTAATAAATTAAAATAAGACCAAACATTAAAGTGACAAATTTTATATTGAGTATCAAACTAATTTTTATTATATATGGTCTCACAAATACTTATGTAGTACTTTGTAGGATCTAAAATGAAATGAAACTAAAATCAACGAGATATTTAAAAGCTAAGAGTTTTGTATTGTTCTAAAGAAAAATCATCTAACTAACTTGAGTAGATTTAATAATTAGCTCACTAATTTACTTAAATAAATATTAGGAATTTAAATAATGTCTTAACGAATTAGATTGGCGATGATGAATTAATATTTAACTTGTTAAATTACAAAAGTTGAAGAATATCATAGAAAAAATCTACGAAACATTTCTTATTTTGGTTTTGGTTTTAAGGGTTTTGGTTTGATGATATTTTTTATTTTGAGTAAAGTGATAAATAAATTCATGAGAATTTATATTTCAAATATATTAGTCTCTAAAAAAAACCAATAAAATCATCTAAAATAATAAATATGGACAACAGTATTTTTAAATTAGTCTCTATAATTATAATAAAAAATTTTAATTTAAACTAATTTATCTATATTTATTATCTTAAAGAATTTTATTGTTATTTTTTTTAAAATTAATTTATTCAAAATATAAATTCGCTAGACATTTATTTATCATTTTACTCTATGTTTTTCATTTGACTTTGAGTAGCCAAGATGGTCTAATAAATTGACCACATTGTTATTGCTATTTGCCTTGAAAGGCAAGCAAAGTATAAGACAAATGAAATGCTACGTTGTCCATTAAATTTATTGTTTTATCTTTCATGTTTCCACCCCTTTAAGCTTCATTCCTTTGTATCTATATATGCTTGTTACATAAATACAAACCTCACTAGTCACATGTTAGTTAATGAGTTCAAGAGTGTGTTTGAGTTTGAAGTTTTCTTTATTTGGGATTTGTTTGTTCTGCAAGTCAATGGCGCAGAATCCAAGTAACCAACAAGGTGAGAAATTATTAGGATTCTTTTGGTTTGTGATTTTATTTTATTTTCCAGTGTTCGTTTTTTTTTTTTTTGAAAAAATATTTAAAATAAAAAGTGAAAACAAAAAATAATTAAGCTCATTCATTTCAATTTTTTTTTCTGTTGACAGCTCATTCATTTCATTTCATTTTTCAGGGTCATAGCAATGTTTTTTTTTTTTTGTCATTGCATTGTCTTTCATTGTGTTTTGCTGTTTTTGTATCAACTATTTGGGCTTTTGAGTACCTTTTCGAGATATTAGGGCTAGAAACGAATTTGGTTTCCAAAAACGCTATATGGGTCTGTTCTTTTCTTTGTTATGAATATAACTAAATGGACCTATTGTTTTTGTATGCTGGGTGTGTTCTTATACTTTTATTGTGCATTCTTCTAAAGTTATTGTTTTTCCACGTATTGAAGTGTGATCCATATTTTATGATAGGGGTGCACAGGCCCGACCCGGTCCGAAGATCCTGCCTGGCTCTGAACACTTTAGGAACTAATTTGGTGTAATTTCACCGGGTTTAGGATCGGGTAAGGGTCTCAAAAATAAACTCGGTCATTAGTCATTATAAGACTATAAGTTAATGTTTTATGTTTAGAATGTATAAGACTTTAGACTAATGCATAATATTATGTTATTTGTATTGATTTAAATATTTGGTGTTATTAGACAATATTAGTATTAATTGTAGTTATGCTTTAATTTTAAAGAAGGGTTGGTTCTTGTTATATTTTTCTAAGTGAATTTTACCATGTTGAATAATGGTTGAAATCTTGAAAATTTGGATATTTTTATATGCTAGCTTACAAGAAGGTATCAACGTAATGTAATGTTAACGGCTCAGTTTTCACCCGGTATAATTGTGACTCGAAAGTGTGTTAGTTTCATCGGGTCTAGGATCGAGTTCGGGTCTAATAAATAGATCCGATGTATATTTCGGATTGAATCTGAGTCACATTAAACCCGACTTCATCCAACCATGTGCACCCGTATTTTATGAAATACAATATTTTCCTCCATAAACTGAAAATAACTTTTTGTTATTTTCGAATAGGAATATCGTTTTTCATTAACCAATATCAAAATAGAAAAAGGCTCTGAGTTTGATTGGATGAGCTTTAAAAAAAAATTTTTGAGTTATTTTTTTAAAAGATTTTATAAAAAAATAAAAATAATTTTATATTTAGATATTTTATATAAAATTTTTTTTATTTATAAATTATGTTTAGATATAATAATATAAAATTATTTATTTATTTATTTATTTATTTATTATGTAAAAATATTTTTTTAGTGAAATAAAGATTTTTTTTTTAAAAATATAAATTGTAGTTTTAAAAAAAAAATTAATATTTTTATTTTTACTATTATAAATTTATTGAACATGCTAAAAGATTAGAAAAGATTTTTTTATTTAATTTTTTTTTATCAATTTAATAATATCCAAATAAACACTGACTAAAAATAAATAAATAAATAAATAAATTCAATTATATATTGGATTCGTACTCGTTCTCGTGCTTAGACTCATATTCTCTTTTCTTCTTTTTTTTTCCGTTTCTCCTTCTATCCTAACTTTATTATCTGAAGGAAAAAGCAAAACAAAATCAAAGTGTAATTATTTAGGTAACATTTAATTTGAGATACTGAAATTAAAATTAAAAGACTGTGATTTAATATTGCATTTTGTAGTTAGAGATTGTCATTAAAATTTTAGTTCCTTCATATTTTTAGAAAGTGAGAATATAGAGAATTGGAATTTTTTATGACAATGGCTAAAATTTTAATAATATTTTTTTAAAATATTCTCATTTAAATTTTTAAATTCTAAATCTATTATTTAATTTTTATATTTATCTTAAACTAAATATAATATTAAGACATAACTTAATTTAATATATTTTATACTAAACATATTACAAAAACTTAATTTAGTATCTAATTTTTCGTCTCTATCTTTCAGTATCCTCCAAATACAGTCTTCTAAAAAACTTGACTCAAAGTAAAAACAAAATCAAAATTGCAACTAATTTTGACCAACTAGTGAACAAAAATATAACTTTGACTCTTCATATTATAAATAGTGTTGGATAATGGAACAGGAAAGAAGAAAACATTTTTAGGCAATGACGTTTTTTTTCCCTTTTTTTGCTATTTCATCAAATAAGTAAATAAGTAATCTATTTGAAATATTGATTTTTCAAAGTATGAATTTAAAATCTTGGATTGAATACTCACAATTTAAAAGTAATCTCCTACCCATACAAACACATTTTTCCAAAAATATAGGAATCTTCTCTTATTTATGCTCGTCGAACTCAAACTACTGCTTGTTAAAGAGTAGCTTCGATCCATGGAAGTTGGGGAATTTAGGGAGAGCTGCAGAAAGGGGGGTAAGGTTGGAGAAAGGTCTACATATGAACTGTACATTTTTTAATTGTTTATAAGTTGTAACACTCTCAACCACTTGAAAAAAGAAGATTCTACGGTGTTTACAGGAAAAAACAGCATAATATACTGAATTTTAATATTAAGCTTATGAGAGTAACACCTAGTTCTTTAATGTGATTTTTTTTTATCTTTTTTGAACTGTTTTTGCACCTCAATTTCGTTTTGTTTTTATTTTTATTTTTTATCAGATATAGTGTGATAGATCATTTCAAGAAAAAAAAAACTAGAAACATAAACAACATTTTTAACTGACCAAAAGAAAAATATTTTTTTTAAAGGCCAATTCTTCGATATAGATACAGGAATAAATCTATACATATAAATTTGTTTAGGGCAGTATCTGATTGACAAGTGTCCGTTCAAAAGGACAATTTTTGTGGATCGTTATCAGATTTTGGGAGGATACATGGCTCCAAATGAAAAAGCTGAAAGATTCCTTTTCGTGACTCTTCTTGATTTCAACCCAAAAAGGATCAGTAATTAGGGACTGTGGGTTCTGAGATGGGATAGAGTGGGTCTGGCACTTCCAATGGAGGAGGGAACTATGCCAATGGGAGACCGATACATTAGACCAACTACTACAGGTCTTGCAATCTATTAGACTAATAGCAGATATGCAAGATAGAGTGGTGTGGAAATTTAACAAGGAAGGAGTTTATTCTACTAACTCATTTGTGCAGATATTGCAGGAGCAGACCTTGGATGAGAAGCTTCACAACTATAGATTCACAAAGGACATTTGGAAAGGAATAGTTCCGCCTAAGGTCGAGTTGTTCACTTGGTTTGTGTTAGTAGGGAGGGTCAACACAAAGGATCAGCTAAGCAGATTGGGAATCCTACAACAGAATGATAATTTATGTGTATTGTGTAAGAAAGATGTTGAGAATGTACAATATTTTTTTGTTACTTTGTGAGTTCTCTTGGCAGGTGTGGTGTGCATGGATCTCAGCTTTTGGACAGAAGTGGACTTTACCAGGTAACTTGAAAGAGTACTTTGAGAGTCGGAGATCCATGCCAGTGAGAAAGGAGCAACGGAAGCGTTGGCTAGTTGGGTTCTTTTCTTTGTTATGGATTATTTGGCTACGACGGAATGATGTCATTTTTCAGAGCAAGACAATAAGGGTTGTAGACTGTGTGAATCAATCATTTTTCTGTGCTACAGAGTAGTGTAGTTAATAACTCATGTTGTTAATGGCTATGTCAGAGATGACATAAGAGTTAATTTTCATGTTTTAAGACTGGTTACTTTGCTCCACTTGAGTGTTGAGCTCTTTCTTTCAAAAAAAATTTTGTGGATCATTGAAAGGCAGCTATATGAATGTTAGTATGAGTTAGTAAATGGTGTTGTGATTTTTGAGATTAAGAGAGGTTGATTAAATTAATTAGAAGTGGTGTCATTAGCTATCAGTTGAGCACATTCATATTATATTGGGCTGGACATTATGTGGGCCAAAAAATCTTAGAACAAGTACATAAATTTTTTTTATAAATGGACCTAGAGAGTTTTTTGTAACAAAAGGTTTCTTGAATGAAAAGCTGATCCAGTTATAACTACTAGTACTAACAGAGGCCTGCTACATACACAAGCCTTTTTGACTTACATGTTTTACAAGTTGGTACAAGTCCAACAAAACACACGCGCATTACTCCCACATTCAAGAGTAAATATACGCACGTTATTCAACCACTTCCTGTTTCCAAAGTGCGCTACTCACCATGCATTATAAACGACTCTTCTTCTTTTTCCTCCATGAAAACGAGTTTCTTGCCAAATTTGTTTGATATCCTCCGTGCGTTCTCTCTTCGCTTTTTCATTCGTTGTTTTATCTGCGTTTATCATTAGTATTTTTGCTTCGTTTTTTTCAATTTTCATGGTTTCTGAAATCAAGCTTTGAAATCGTTTTGAAGATAATGAAACTTCAGAAATACACCCAAATGATTACAGAAATACACCCAAAGGATTATAAAAATACACCCAAACGGTTACAGGAATTCATTCAAACGATTATAGAAATACACCCAAAGAATTACAGAAATACACCCAAAGGATTTAAGAAATACACCTAAAATTCGTTGAAGTACACCTTATGCATAATTCAGAACTCTTTCTCTTTCTCCTCCTCATCTTCTGCTGCTTCTTCTTCTTCATTTTCTTATTTTATATTCTCATAATTCTTTTTAGGAGAAAAAATCAAACAAAGAAGAAAAAAATACATAATGTTGCAAAATTAAAAGAAGAACGAGGAGAAATATGACGATGAAGATGAAACACTTCAAAAATGATTTTAGAGCTTGATGTCAGAAAACAATGGAAATCGAGAATAACGAAAAAAGAAAATAGAGAGAAAAGCACGCAAATGAAGAAGGAGAAAGAGAAGGCAAGAAATTCGAAAAAGGAAACTGAATCCTTGCAAAAATTAAAAATATGTTAGAGACGCGTTTGAGCGTAATATCAATTAGAGAACTTGTAAAACTTGTATAGCAAAATCACTTGTATGTAGAGATTAATTCCTACCAATTATACTCTCAACAATAATAATACTTAGGCACACTTAATACTAGTAGTAATATTACACTTACACTCCTTACTTTTCAAATGCATTAGTGCTAAATCCGTGCGATTCACGGGCTTATATTTTAATTTGACATAATAATTATAAATTTTAGGTTAACCAAAAAAATGTTTGATTTTTGAATGAACCAAATCATGTATAGTCCTAAAATCAACCATAAGGCTCTTACACAATTTTTAACCATTTTTCTTTTTCTCTAACCCATAAATATAACAAAAAAAAAAATTTCACTAAAGAATTAAAATTAGCGCATCTTGTTATTATCGAAAGCCATTTTACAAAGAGAATAGGCAATTTGTGTAACAGAAGAATTTATAAAGAGAAGAGGCAATTGGTGCACATGAGGAAGTGGCCTTCAAAAAGGAAAAAATAATAGAGAGAGCTAAAACAATGACTTCCAACGGTTAAAAAATGAGATTAATTATTTTTTCATAATAAAAATATAAATTTACTAATTTGTTTAATGTTTTTAATAGATAATAATAACATTTTTATAGAAAAATATCACACTTACACTCTCTACTTTTTAAATGAACTAGTGTTAAACCCGTGTGATTCACAGAATTATATTTTAATTTGACATAATAATTATAAATTTTTGGTTAACTAAAAAACAAATTTGGTTTTTGAATTGACCAAATCATGTACAACTCTAAAATCAACTATAAACATCCTACACAATTTTTAACTATTTTTTCTTTTTTCTAATCCCGTAATATAACAAAAAATTCACTAAATAAAAAATTTGCGTATCTCATTATTATCGAAAGCCATTTTACAAAGAAAAAAGACAATTTGTGCAACAAAAGAATTTACAAAAAATGAGGCAATCGGTGCAAGTGAGAAAGTGGTCTTCGAAAATGAAGTATTAATAGAGAGAGTTAAAACAATGTCTTCTGGCTGTTAAAAAATGAGATTAATTACTTTTTTATAATAAAAATATAAATTTACTAATTTATTTAATGCTTTTAATAGATAATAATAACATTTTTTTAGAAAAACATCACACTTACACTCTTTACTTTTCAAATGAACTAGTGCTAAATCTGTGCGATTCACGAACTTACATTTTAGTTTGACATAATAATTATTAATTTTTGGTTAACCCAAAAATCGATTTGATTTTTCAAATAACCAAATCATGTACTCCTCTAAAATTAACCATAAGTCTCATACAGAATTTTTAACCATTTTTTCTTTTCTTTAACCCCGTAATAAAATAAAAAAATTTTACTAAATAATTTAAATTAGTGCATCTCATTATTATCGAAATCCATTTTATAGAGAAAAGAGGTAATTTGTGCAACAGAAGAATTTACAAAGAGATGAGGCAATTAGTGCAAGTGACGAAGTGACTTTCAAAAACGAAGTATTAATAAAGAAAGTTAAAATAATGTCTTTTAGCTGTTAAAAAATGAGATTAATTATTTTTTATTATAAAAATATAAATTTACTATTTTGTTTAATGTTTTTAGTAGATAATAATAATCTTTTTTTAGAAAAACATCACACATACATTTTCTACTTTTCAAATAAACTAGTGCTAAATTTATGTGATTCACGGATTTACATTTTAATTTGACATAATAATTATAAATTTTTGGTATACTATAATCTGTCATGAAATTGAGGTGATACATTAATTAGTCCTATTATTTTGTTTATTTATGAAATATAGTATAATAGTGAATTACTGATTGTTGTAAAACTTGATACTCAACTATATAAAATCATATATAAAACCAACAACTGAATTTGAACATGTATATATATGCACATTTTGTTGCAAAAGAAGTATATAAGTTGACTGAAAGTGGAAAGCAAATGATTAGAATGAGGTTATGAATGCATGATGTTAGCAAAGTTAATGGTATTTACTGTTTAATATCTCAGCCGGACCCCTATAGAAGAAAAGGGAAGAATAAAATGAATACATATATAATTGTGTGTATGTTTATGACTAAATTAATAAGACTATATTATATAGTTTTATCATGCTTATTAGTGACATCGAGCCATCCCTAATAATGATCTTAACAAAGGATAAAGAGAAGTAATTAAATTATTAAGAAATTGATGATCCAAAAGAAGGCTCAATAATGGTGGCTATATATGGAAATGAATGCCCATGTGCTGCAGAAAGTAACTCTATGGCCTCATTAAGATTTCTCTCTATGATTTACATTTTGCATCTTTATTTACACATTCTTTTTTTAAATAAAATAAAACATATATGTTTTTTTAAATCAATTTTTTAATATCAGGCTTAACATACATTTTATATATCTTCCAATTACTCCTAATGTTTCACTAATGTTGTGTTTAAATGGACACTTTATTTCCTTGTTATGGATCAATTCAGAGAACTTTATTTAATTTCAAACTAACAATAACTTGTTTTGAAACTAATTTTCAATCATGCTTGTAATAAGGAAAAGTATGGAGAGTTAATGTAATTATTCTACGATATGTACAATGAAGATAATTTTGTAATTAAAATTAAATAATAATTAAAAAAATTAATTATTATTTATTTCAAATTTCAAATTCGAAGAAAATTAGAATTCTCCATTTGTTACCTCCATCTAACCCCTCTCCTTTTGACCTAGAAGAATCCTCCTCCCCCAATTTGACCGAGCAGCCACTGAAGAGAGCCCCATAGTCGGCGCTAAAAAACCAACCTCCATAAAGTCCGCTGCAACTTGAGCAGTCGGCTCTTCCCAACCGGTCCTCCCGCACGATTGGAATCTTCCCTTCACGCTTGGTTTTCGCTGCTGCTATTGTCTGGCGCGTCTTCCTTGTTTCTGTCTACGTTGGTTATTGATATTATTATTATTAATATTATTGCTGAAATTATTTATTAAATTGACAAAGATATAGTAATTCCAGCATGTGATTTTGTAGGCATGTGCTTCCATGTCAAAATATTTATGATGATTGGCTTAATTTGTGTGTGTTGAATTAATTTGGTTGCTTAGTGAATTAATTTGGCCACATAATAATATCAATATCGTAAAGCTATCGTTCTACTCTATAGTGTATGTTTGTTTTACCTAGATTTCAGATGTTCTTTTTTATTTTGGGTCTGGCTATTTAATGTGATTGATGTTAGATTTTAATTGCTGTAAATGTTATGAACTGCTAGATAGAGTAAATATAAAAGTTCAATTCCTGATTTTGTAATTGTTATAGCTTTTTGAAATCCAAAAATAGTTATAACTCAGAATAATGTAGCTTCATTTGAAATTGGGTGCGAATCTAAGGTTCAAGTACTATATGCAGTAGTTATTTTTATGAACAAAGTGGATGTTTATCTGTTTTATGCCATTGCTTTGTTACTTGATTTGCTGGATTGTGCATGCACATGCTCCACATGTTTCTTTTATTATGTGGTTTATATTGAATTTTATTTAATTTTGGTTGAATTGAAGTTAAATCTAAATTAAGCTATTTAAACATAATATTCAATCAAATGCAGCTTCTTCTTACACAGAAACTCTAGAGCCGTGGCAAAGGTTGAGCATTTGGAAGCCACTCTTTTTCTATTTAAACCATTAACCCCTTAGACCAAGATTAAATGAATGATTTAACAAACCTTGAGTATTTTTCTCAAGAGGTAAAAAGGGTTTATTTATGTTTTTAAAAATAAATAAATAAATAGTTAATTGACTGCATAATTTAAAATAGTAGCATGAAAAAATTGAGATTTATAGGATGTGATGATGGAGATATTAGCCAAAGATACAAAACTGTTCAAGTAAAGAGCATTCGTTACTTATTTATTTCACTCAAGACAAGAAAAACTGAATGGATTAATCATCAGAGATGACGAAAATCAAGATTAATATAGGACATGTGCATTACACATGATCTTTTTTTTTTTACCTTTACCTTTATAAAAAAAACCATCTTCACTCTTCATTCAAAAACACTCTTCACCACAGTATTACCCCACTTTGTAATTTTATTGTAGAGGGAGGACTTGCTGGATATTTTGGAAGAGATCTACTACTTTAATTGAAGATAATTTATATTACACTCTCCTAATGGACAATCATAAAAAAATTAGATGTAAATATTGTATATGTTAAATTTGGTTGATTTAAATGTTGTATATGTTAAGCCATTTAAATATGTTGTAAATGTTGTATATATTGCTTGAAACTCTTTAAAGTTTGTAATCTCGTACATAGTACGTATGTATATATTTATTTAGTCTAATTTTTCTTTATCTTGCATGTATAAGCACAAGACTTGGCTTTATTGAACACCTTGTTCCTCAATGAGTAATCACCGATGTTCCTGTTGATGAATGCAGCAGCCCCTGTAAACTTGTTAATATATTCTATTAAATAACAAAATTTGATTGATATTATTATTATTATTATTATTAATATTATTGCTGAAATTGTTTATTAAATTGACAAAGATATAGTAATTCCAGCATGTGATTCTTTAGGCATGTGCTTCCATGTCAAAATGTTTATGATTATTGGCTTAATTTGTGTGTGTTGAATTTATTTGGTTGCTTAGTGAAGGTTTCTATAATTGCTATTTAGTTCATCGTGAGGTATATAATTAATCATTTTGTTTTGGATTTGTGTATTTATTTGAGAATGAATGCCATGTAAGTTTCGAATCTTATTCAGGTTGAAAGTGCTGAGACAGATCTTGGTCATCAAGTTTGGAATATAGTTTAATTTTGTTTTGCCATGAACCGCAGGTCTAAGTTGGTTTAATTTTGTTTTGTACTACTATGTTTTGCAGTGTAAAGTTAGAACAAGAAAATGTCACATCTCTATTAGAAGAAAATGGAATTGTCAAAGGAGTTCACTACAAAACTAAGAGTAGAGAAGAACTTACAGTAAAGGCTCTTCTCATCATAGTTTGTGATAGTTGTTTTTTCAACTTAAAGCATTCTCTTTGCAATCCTAAGGTATGAATTTTATCATGTTAGATTTATATCTTTTTATTATATTGTAGAATAGAATAATGATTCATAGTTCAAAGTGATTCAAGAGATTTTTTAACTATCTTCAGGTTGATCTACCATCTTATTTTGTTGGTTTAATCCTGAAGATAACTTCAGTTATATAATTGTTATAAATTGTGGGTAGATAACTACGTTGTTAATTAACTGCTCTTAAATCAAAATCTTATTAGCTTTTATTAAGGTGAATGAAAGTGCAGATATCAGGGGAGCAACCTTGAATTTAAGTCAACAACTGGGAGGGACGTTGCATTGGTGAACAAGAGCTGTGACTTTGTGAAAGACGAACACTCAGTACTGTCGGTATGGTGGCAGGACATGAACAAGGGCCTGGTTAGGGGTTCGGATTGTCTCTGGAGGTAGCCGGTGTAGATGATTATTTTGGGTATACTATTTGTAGTACAATTTATTACTTTGTTGTGTTAATGTAAACAAAAAAAATTAAAAGAAAAAATTGAAATAGGTTGGATGTTCATTTTACTAGGTAGGCTGATGGTTATTTTCATTCTAATTTGGATGTTTAATTGATTTAGATTGAATTTAACATAATTTTGTCTAATTAGTAGACTTTGTTAAAAATATTGTGAGCATGGAGTCTATTATAATTTGAAATTTTACTAACACGCTTAATTCTGTTTAAGTTGGTAATTTTCTTAAAATTTAAACTAATAAATTATAAAATATGTCACTATTAGATCAAGTGTCCAACAAATAAAAAATTAATCGATGTGTCTAATAGCAAGAATCCTTATTGCAATTGATTAATACACTAAGAATTCTTGCTGTTTATATTGCTCTTATTCATTGAGTTTTCTTTTTGGCATCAATGATTGAGATAAATCATGTACTATACTTTTAGCTATTTAAACTAAGGCAGATGTTCATTTTAGTATGATTGCGGATGGTTTTTTTCATTCTAAAGTGGATGATTACTTTGGGTATACAATTTGTAGTATAATTTATGATTCTATTGTGTTGATATAAACAAAAAATTAAAAGAGAAACTAAAATAGGCCAGATGTTCATTTTACTAGGTAGGACGATGGTTATTTTCATTGTAATTTAGATGCTTTATTTATTATTATGTTTTTTTCAGAGGAAAAAATAAATTAATAAAAAATTTGTAATTGAATTTATAAACGCATGTTTAAAGACAAATTAGAATTAGTAGTCACTGAACATAGCCAGTTATGCACACATTGAAGAAAATAGCAGTATTCTTATGCATGCAACAACATTACATTAGAAAGTGTAGCTCCGTGTCTTTAACTAGTTTGACGTATATTTATTGAAGACAAAATTAAGTTGGATATTAGCTTCAGTCTCACTATGATTAGTAGTTTAGTACTATTTTATTTCAACTTTTGGCCATAATAGACATAGTCCAATCTAATGCTCTTTTTCTTGTATTTTTTAAAGCTTTTCAAACATTCAGCATTTTGTGCTTTTTGCCAACCCCTTGTACACAAATAAGAACATATTTTCTCTTATTGTAAATCACAGCTTTATAGGTTCTTGAGTTCATATATATAACATAAAAATTAACAAAGTCAGAAAATCTATAGTATATTATCATTTACATTGTTCAGTATTACAGAACAAAGAAATTCATGGAACAAGCAATATCTTCTCAACATGTTGGCTGCTTTCTAACTATGATGCAATCAGAGAGAGGGAAGTATTTGTACACGACATGCTTTACCTTTCCTTCTGTAATTGCTGGCCAAACATTCTTCCCCTTCACTAACAATCACATCTTTATTTTCAATGCTTCTATTCCACAAGCCATCCCCTGCATTCAATCCAACAAAATTCTGTTTATTGGTTGTCATTAAGACCCCATAAGGCAACACCTTTGATCACATTAAGCCTCTTTCACACCCATTGAATAGATTTGTTTTCTTTACTCGTCGCCTTTTGCTCCTATTCATTTCTTAATTTAAACTCCTTCTCTCATTTGAAGCTAATGTCAATGTTTATGAACCCTGTTTCATGCTATTAGCCTTATTTCTCAAGAACCTTAACCTCCAATATGCTTCCTTCTTTCCATTAGGATACGAAAAAAATAAAGCATAAAGATGTAATCACCAACCGTATATGTAAAACCATTTTCTGTTTGCCATGTAAGTGATAATTTTCAGCAGGAATTTAATTGGTCACGCAGACCTGGACAATCAATAAAAACCACAACAACCACCAAGGTAAATTATTTTCATACAATGCAACAATATGGCAGCCCCATAAAACAGTTTTTATAGCCAAAAACAGCCATCCAAATAGATAATAAATTAGCCATCAATTTCATTAAAAAAATCGGTACTTACTATCTCAGATTATAACCCGGTTTGAGCATCAAACATGCATTTGTTTACCTAACAAAAGCAAACCAAGAAAGGAAAAAAAACACCATGCAACCATCAATCGATTCAAAGAAGACTTCAACATAATAAAATTAAACCAGCATTCACGATCATCAAAATCAATCAGCAAAATATCCCTATAGTAACCATTTTTACTTAAGAGGAAAACCTTGTTCAGGCAAGTAAAAAATCGAATACGAAAACCAACCATCTGATTACATACTGAAGTAACCATCCAATTAAGAATTTTTCAAAAAATTGAATACGAAATCCAACCATCTGATTACTCGGGCAGGGAAAAATATTTTCTGCTTTCTAATCTAGATTAACAAAATCTTTCAAACATTCCCACGCTAAAATTAAATCAATTGCAACAATCTCAACCAATTTCTCATCCTACATGCTCTAGGATACTAAAACTACACCTATTGCATTTTAACTATGTAGAATCAACCATCCCAGCAACACAATCTGTCTCTAGAACAAGATGCAACAGCAATGATGAATCATGAAACAAAGAAACTAGCCAACTTACCGTGGATGGTCGACGACGCTCTGGTTATGTTGTTCGTGCTGGTCCCGGTGAATGGTTGATGCGTGAGCATCTTTACTACCTTTTCCTAGTGAATTTTCATTTAATTTGTAGAGTTTAATCAAGAATTAATTATCTTTTAGCTACTATGGATGCTACTTTGAGTCATGTACAATTCTGTTTATTTTAGGTAGCATTCGGATGGATTTGATGGAGTTTCCGCAGAAAAAGAGAAGAAGGTGAATGATATTGTCAACCCTGACCTCTCTGCACTCAAACCTGAATAACTCAAGTTACAGAGGTCCAATTGATGTAATTTTACTGGCGTTGGAAAGCTAACTTCTAGAGCTTTCAAATGATATATAATAGTCCACACTTCTTCTCCATTAATTCTGCTAAGGCTGCGCCTAACTTGAGATTTCTCAAGTTAGGGGTGGACTATTAAGGAATCAAGTGGTCCCCAACTCTCCAAGAAGCAAGCACGCAATCTCCTATTAATTCTTATTTAAACTTTATTTTATTTAAAAATAGGAAAATATATTATTTAGTTTTAGAAAATATATATTTTACATTAATTAGGATTATGTATAAAAGGAAAAAGATACAATCTTTTCTCTACTACCTCATTCGGTACTTTACAGTTTACCTGAATCCTTATTTTCTCTCTAAACCATGAGCAACTAAACCTCCACTGTTAAGGTTAAGAGCTCTGTCTATTGTATGGATTGATACTATTATTTTTCTATTTTAATTCATGTACTGATTTATAATTCAATAATTGTTTTCGTTCTTTATCTTATGAATCTGGGTGGAATGGAAGTATGTCCCTTGTTCTAATTGAGTTCTTGTATAACTTGGAAAAGCTCTTTACTTGAACAACAACTTGAAAACATATTCTCCTAAATTTCTAATTATCTGTACTTAACGGAATACGTGACATATAATCCTCTTATATTTGGGTAATTAGGATTTCTGTGGCATATAAACTAGAATTGAACTTCACCCTCTAATTGGAATTAAGTGACCAAGGAATTGGCGGTTGATGAATTTTAGAGGAGACTAAAAAGGGCTAAGGAATTAGGGTTTAGTCACATATAGTTTGCCATGAATTAAATCTTGCATGATTAAAATTTAAAATAGTTAGTAAGAAAAGTCAATCCGGAAAATAGATAACTCTAAAACCTTAACTGTTTCTCCATATATTATTCACAACTTGTTTACTGCTTGCTTTTTGATATTCTGAATTTACTGTTAATGATTTTGAACACCAAAACACTCTTTTCTGCTTGTCTAACTAAGTAAATTAATCAACCATTGTTGCTTAGTCTATCAATCCTTGTGGGATCGACTCTCATTCACTTGAGGTACTACTTGGTACGACTCGGTGCACTTGCCGGTCAGTTTGTGGTTGTAAATTTCGCACCAAGTTTTTGGCGCCGTTGCCGGGGATTGACTGTGATTGACAACTACTGGTTGTTTGATTTCTTAGATTTGGCATTTTTTCTTTTATTTCATTTAACTTATTTCCTTAAAATAAAAAAATTATTTTGATTTATTTTATTTAAATTTTTTTCTTAATTTCTGAAATTAAGTTTGGTGTCTCATTGGTTGTTTTATTTTTCCTAGTTATTTTACTTATTGAGTTTGAATTCTATACTCCTTTTTTTGCTTATTAGTTATTTTATTTTCTTAATTATGCAGTTTATTTTTTATTTTTATTTTTCTTTATGTTCTTTCTTTTTTGTTTGCCTGTTGACCACATGGTGCGTTTAATTATGTTTGGTGTTTTGTGCTAAGAAAAACATAATGGAGAGAGATCACATGGGTTACTACTCACACCCAATGAGTGATTCATATTATTGTGGATGGAGGAACTACCCAAATTTTGGTTGGCAAAGTCAAAACCAAAGAAACTTCAGTGTTCTATGTTCTAACTATCAAGAACCACCATCTCCATATTCATACCAAGAACCACCACCTCCCTATCCATATCAAGAACCATCATCTTTCTACCCATATCAAGAGTCACCATCTACCTATTCATACCAAGAACCATCCTCTTTTTACTCTTATCAAGAACCATCATCTCCTTCTTATTCATATCAAGAGCCACCATCTCCTTATTCATATAAAGAACCTTTAGCTCTTGAGCTTCGCATGAAAGAATTCATACATGATATAAGGACGAGTCTAAAAAATATAGAGAAATATGTGCAGTTGATTATCAAGCCCTAGGAAGAGGAACAAGCAAATTCCTTCCTAAGAGATATAATGCAAGATCCTATGGAAGAAAGGGAGAAAATCAATCAAAGGAGTTTATACTCCAGTAAATTAGAGAATTTTCCACCCTCACACATGGAAGAAGAGGAAGATGCAAAAATAAAGGAGGAAGATGCACCAACAAAGAAGGAAGATGCAAAAACAAAGGAGGTTGTAAGGGATGAAAACAATTATGGGAATCTACACTACAATGAAGCAGAGAGTGGTATAGAATGTGAGTTTATTGAACCACCAATTCAAGAAATTCTTGATGAAGGGTACACTCCAACCATTACACAACACCCAAATTTTGAAATTAAAGAAGTGAAGGCAAATCAAGAAAAGCACAAAAAAGGGATTGTGACCAAGAAACAAAAGACATTATCCATGAAAAAGAGAAGGTCAACAAAAAGTAATCCAACCTCTACCCCAACAAGCAAGGCGAATCAAGCTGATAACAATAAAGGAAAGCTTGTTAGGAGAAATTCAAGTCCAAGGGCACTAATTTTTGCCTCTCCTCCCTTGGAGTCATTTCTTTTAACCAACTGGAAGAAGAGGAAGAAAAATTCGACAATTAAGTGTCAAGCTAGTGACATTAAAAAAACGCTTGTTGGGAGGCAACCCGACGTTTTTGTATCCTTAGTCTGATTTCTTTTATTTTGATTTTACTATTTATTTGGTTTTGTTTGAATTTTTATTGTTTTTCCTTTGTTTTACGTATATTTTGATCAGACAGAGTGATTAGAACAGAAAAGATGCATTAAACAGAATTTCAAACACCTTGAAATATTTTAATTCGGGACGGGGGCGCCTAACTTAGCTCCATCAAGTTAAGCGCCACACCAAGCATTGACACTCCATTGCATTCGGGAGCTCTCACATTAGGCGCACCCAATTGTTGAAGTTAGACACCAACCCAAGAAGTAGAATTCCATTCCATTCGGCCACCTTAAAGTTAGGCGCACTAATATCTCAAGTTAGACACCATGGGTTGAGAGCCAAAGGAAATTAGGCGCAAAAAATCCTATGTTAGGCGCCATAAGGGAGTGCAACATATGAAGTTAGGCGCTAGTGGAAGGAGCATTGTCAAGTTGGGCGCTGAGTGTAGAGCAAGCCTCAAGTTAGGCACCCAAAACCCCACGTTAGGCGCAAAGCTTTAATTCCTAATCCCTTATGATTTGTTTAGCAAATTTCCACTCCATCAAAATTAATTACAAGATTCTTTTTCTTTTGAAGCTTCCAACCCAACAAGAACCACCCGTAACGCTTCCCCCCTTATATATACATAGATACCACCCCCTTTTTTATATATGGGAAAGTATGAGAAGCTAATGAAATACTTGTACAATATGTACAATGGAGGTTTATAGAGTATTAGAGATATAATCATTAGTGTTACCTTTTCCCATCAGCTGAAGCTTTTGGGATGAGTGGTATCATGACATGGTATTAGAGTGCTAAATTCGAAAGGTCAAGAGTTCGATAACTCAATAGTCCATTGTACACATTGTATAAATAGTCCATTGTCTCCCTAGCGGAATCATTTATATATATAAACTCCCCACCCGTAACCCTGTATATATACATATATATGCATACGCCCCCCTTATATATATATCGTCCCCTGCACCCTTTCTATATACATATATATACGTTCCCCCTATATATATATAAAAAACAAAAAAATATAAAAACCTAAAAAATAAAAATTAATACAATACAAAAATATATATATAATTATGTGAATCTCTCTTATTCTTTTATCATTGTATTTTTTTTTTGCAATAATATTTTTTTTATTCCTCCGTACATTTTTTATGTCCCTCTCTGTTTTTAGTTTTTCTTTGCTTGAAGACAAGCAAACTTTTAAGTTTGGTGTTGTCGCTTCGCTTTTGACTTTTTTCGTTTATTTTAATGGCACCAAAGGAAGGCGAATTATCTTCACGGAGGAGCACAACATGAAGAATGAGACGGCCATTAGGATAACTGAGGTGGTTGAGTTTCTTTCATTCTATTTCTCCTTCCATTCTTATGTTGTTGTCTTTTATTTTCTGTTGCTTTGATTTCCTACATGATCTTTAGTACTTTTAGTTCTTAGATTTAGTTTCATTCTGTTATGTGCTTTTAGTTTAAAAAAAAAATTGTCTCATGTACCACTCACTAAGCTTGAATCTAAAAAGAAAATAAAAGAAGTGATGTATTGCACACTACAACAAATAAGGGTTTTCGCAATGGTCAAAAACTGTTGCCGTAGATTGAAAAACCGTTCCCAAAACTTTAGGCAACGCTTTGGCAACGGTGTTTGACCTGTGGTATATGCGGCCATTGCCAATGCTCAAAGGCAACGGTTTTTTACCTAAGGCAACAGTAATAAAAAAACCGTTGCCAAAATTACTAGTATAGACAACGGTTTTGAAAGAAAATTTTAAACAACGGTTTCGAACCATTACTCGATAAGGAACGGTTTTAAACCGTTCTCTTTCATGATCCAACGGTTTAAAACCATAACTGAATAGACAACGATTTTAAACTGTTGTAGTTTTATTATTTACAAAGTCAACGGTTTTAAAGCGTTACCGTTGGTGTCTTTTTTGGCAACGGTTTTAAAGCGTTACCATTGGTGTCGTTTTTTGGCAACGGTTTTAAACCATTCCTTTTGTGACTTTTGACAACAGTTTTTTATAGTTATATATTTTTTTATTTACAATAATTTTCTCATGTTGCATTAAAATTAATATTCCAACTATTTTTTTTAATTTAGTGTCGATAAATAACCATAATTATTTGAATCAAATTACTAAAGAAAACTAATTGAATATTTACCATCAAATTTGATTTTTAAAGTATTCTATAACATTCATACATATTTGTAACCTATAAAAGAGATTTTATCATTTTAGAAGTCAAATAAACTAAGATACTTTAAAATCACATAATAAGAGTCTAAGTCATAACCATATCTAATCATAAAGAAAAGAGATTGATATATTACAATAGCAAATAGATTCTTCATCATCTTCACAAATTGGTGATTTTTACTCTCTAGTATTTGATCTTCACAATTTGTGTGATTAAGTTCTTTCTCTCCTTCATAATGATTTTCCTGTAAACAAAAAAATTAGCAAATTAAATATAATGTTAAGCCTAATGCTAATAATTGAAGGAATGGAAGTTTGATTTAGGCTTACCAATAGTAGTAGTTATGTTGGATGTGGTTAGGATTATCACATTTAGAGATGATTTTAACTTGTCAGTCTGAGTTAGTAATGCATTTACAACCTGAAATATTCATATTTAAAGATTACTAACACACTACGCAAATACCCAAGAAAATCCAACATCTCTCGGTTGCATTTTTTTAAATGATATTTAACATTCTCACACACTATTCAAAAAAAGATAGAAAGAAAAAAAGGAATAGTGGGGAAGAAAAGGGGTATTTTCCTGCAGGAAGGACCAGAGAGATTGGTATACCCGAATAGAATCTGAAGGATCTGAACCGGATATAGCAGCTTTTCTGGCCGCAGCAAGGCTTTCGACTTCATCTGCATGACCACACACTTAACCCAACGCGGATACATGACAAGCATATAGCATTAAGTTAAATTTTGTTCTGCCTCACCAATCAAAACAAATACTAGATTGCTTTCTTCTTTACCATTTCTTGAATCTTTTGGAAAAGTTTTGCAACCTAAACAACAAGGAAACACAATTGTGCATTCAGTGCAACAATACAACATAATAACAGTTCATCTATTAATAACCTCTGAAGTGATAACAAATTGGAAATTCATCAACTACAAAGCATTGATACTTCTAATAAATATTGTACATGCATACCAGCTTGCCATTTTCAGAAAACCATTTACTCAATAAAGAATGTGCATTCACTTCAATAAGCTGGCACTGTGGGAATCTGAGTACAAAAATAAACTGGTGAGTTTTTGTTCATTTATTTACTTGTCTCATTGGAAGATGTTGTATTAAAATTTTAACTGTGTTGTTAGTGCACCTTGAATTAAATCGAATCGATAATTTCTTAGCTAATGCTTTACATAATGAAATCTTTCCAATCCCAGGGTCCCTGTGGAAGAATTATGCTATAAATATCCAAAAATGTCAAGATATATTCCTGATTCAATCCTCTAAAAAAAATCTTATATATCAATTTCATACTTTTTTTTCTTCTTTAATTCTATTTTTCTAGATAGAACTCATTATTGTTTGTTATGAATCTATCCAATAATTTTACTTGCATTAGTAAAACTAGATTCAAATAAATAAAGGTAAACATGATTAGCTTAAAACACATCCAAAATGATATTATTTGTACGAGTTCTATGCTATTGGCTTTTAGTTCACAGTCTAATGAACACAATAAGTATGGTTCCACCATCAGCAAGTTTTTGGTCTCCTTCCTTTGTCTGTTGAGTCCCCTTCTCTTTCATGGTTTGCAAGAGTTAGCTATAGTCCCTCAAACTGCAAGCTTTTCTTTTAAAGGAACTCTATAGAATCTTAATTAATTTATAGAGTTTAATCAATAATTAATTATCTTTTAGCCACTATGGATGCTACTTTGAGTCATGTACAATTCTGTTTATTTTAGGTAGCATTCGGATGGATTTGATGGAGTTTCCGCAGAAAAAGAGAAGAAGGTGAATGATATTGTCAACCCTGACCTCTCTACACTCAAACCTGAATAACTCAAGTTACAGAGGTCCAATTGACGTAATTTTAGTGGCGTTGGAAAGCTAACTTCTAGAGCTTTCAAACGATATATAATAGTTCATACTTCTTCTCCATTAATTCTGCTAAGGCTGCGCCTAACTTGAGAAAGCATGGACTATTAAGGAATCAAGTGGTCCCTAACTCTCCAAGAAGCAAGCACACAATCTCCTATTAGTTCTTATTTAAACTTTATTTTATTTAAAAATAGGAAAATATATTATTTAGTTTTAGAAAATATATATTTTATATTAATTAGGATTAGATATAAAAGGAAAAAGATACAATCTTTTCTCTATTACCTCATTCGACACTTTACAGTTTACCTGAATCCTTATTTTCTCTCTGAACCATGAGCAACTAAACATCCGCTGTTAAGGTTAGGAGCTCTGTCTATTGTATGGATTGATACTATTATTTTTCTATTTTAATTCATGTATCGATTTATAATTCAAGAATTATTTTCGTTCTTTATCTTATGAATCTGGGTGGAACATAAGTATGACCCTTGTTCTAATTGAATTCTTGTATAACTTGAAAAAGCTCTTTACTTGAACAACAGCTTGAAAACATATTCTCCTAAATTTCTAATTATCTGGATTTAACGGGATACTGACATATAATCCTCTTATATTTGGGTAATTAGGATTTCTGTGGCATAAAAACTAGAATTGAACTTCACCCTCTAATTGGAATTAAGTGACCAAGAAATTGGCGGTTGGTGAATTTTAGAGGAGACTAAAAATGTCTAAGAAATTAGGGTTTAGTCACATATATTTTGCCATGAATTAAATCTTGCATGATTAAAATTTAAAATAGTTAGTAAAAAAAGTCAATCCGAAAAATAGATAACTCTGAAACCTTAACTGTTTCTCCATATATTATTCACAATTTGTTTACTGCTTACTTTTTGATATTCTGAATTTACTGTTAATGCTTTTGAACACCAAAACACTCTTTTCTACTTGTCTAACTAAGTAAATTAATCAACCATTGTTGCTTAGTCCATCAATCCTCGTGGGATCGACCCTTATTCGCTTGAGGTACTACTTGGTACGACTCGGTGTATTTGCCGGTCAGTTTGTGGTTGTAAATTCTGCACCAATGGTTTACGTCAGCCGGTGACACAAGGCACGGATTCTCCGCTGCAAACAGTGGCATGGGAATGCTTCAAGCAACAACGTACAAGCACGGGGACTGGGCGATGCTCGGCGGGTCAGCAGTGACGGATTGGTGGTTCAGCACCGAGGTTGCGATGCGGATGCTGTCAGCGATGGCGTATGGTCGCCAACAGGAGTCGCCGACGCAGTTCGCGTCGGAGCTGATGCAGGTCTCCAGAAAGGCGGGTGCGTGGCGGAGGGAGGTGGTGACCAGCTACAGTGATGTGGCGGAGGGGGTTTGTGAGCAGCGACAGTGACATTTTTAAGGGTTAGGGTCACGGATGGTCAACAATGGTAAATTGGGGTAATTTGATTTAAGGATAGTAATTAGGGTAAATAGGAATAATAAATTTAATTTGGGCCATATAAAAAAACCATTGTATATATTGTATAGAAACTTCATTGTCTCCCTAGCGAGACTCTTGTAGTCATTTTTCTTTCAAAAACTTTACACACATACATATATCAACTTTATTTTTTTTTATCATTATAATAAAACTAATAGATAACAATAGTTTATTAGTAGTATTATCACAACCATCATGACTAACTGCAAATTTAACCGCCGTCATCGACAAATTTAACGGCAATTTTGGTAGCGATATATCAAATAAAATAATTATATGTCTTCGATTGATAGTAATTTGTGAAAAAATCGATGCTAATTTATCTTAATCACATTTTATTTTTCTTCAAAACAAGACCATAATAATAAAATAAAGCATATATATGATCTATTTTATATTTCAATTTAAGTTTTAGAAAATTTTTAATATCTACAATGTGAAAATAAGAAGGGAGTCACTCAGATAAAGATGTCAAAGACGTCTTTTTAAAAAAATTATTTTTAATAATTAAAATTCAACATATATAACCGATTTAAATTTGGTTATTTTTATTAAAATTAGATCGGACAAATTAGTTTAGTCGAAAAATCAATAAATCAAATTTTGAACTGGTCTAAATTAATATATTTTTTTATAAAAAATAACTACAATATCTCTATTATAAAAAATAACTAAAATACCTCTATTATATATATCTTAATTTTGAAAACTCTAAATTCTAACTTTATGACGACAGAGAAGTAAAGGGCTAGAATTTAAGATTCTCAAAATTAATATATATAATAGAAGTATTTTAGTCATTTTCCATAATAAAGATATTGCAGTCATTTTCTATAAAAATAATATTAATTTAGACTAGTTCAAGATTTGATTCACTATTTTTTCGATCAAATTAATTTGATTAGCCTACTAATTTTGATAAAAATAACACAGTTTAATCAATTATATATGATAAATTTTAATTATTAAAAATATCTTAAAAAAATATTTTAGACATTTTTATTTGAGTGGCTCTCAAAAAAGAATAATTGTATAACTTCAGTAGCATGGCCGAAATGAAGACTATGATGTGATCATGCCATTAAAATCGTATTTGGCAGCATCATTATATGTAGTAGCATTTTCAAAATGAAGGCTATAATGTGATCATGCCATTAAATGTGGTCCATTATTTTCATAAATATCGACAACACACACCTTCATTCAAACCACCAAATGAATAATAAACAATCAAAGAGGAAGCAAGCAAAATATTATGGAGGATATAATAATAAAGTTGTAAGCCACTAGAAGAATGAAAATGATTACCAAGTGATGGTGTGATTTATAACCCCGTAATATAACCAATTATAACCCGTAATATAACAAAAAAAATTTACTAAAAAATTAAAATTAGTGCATCTCATTATTATATAAAATTATTTTACAAAGAGAAGAGACAATTTGTGCAATAAAAAAATTTACAAAGAAATGAGGCAATTAGTACAAGTGAAGAATGACCTTCGAAAATGAAGTATTAATAAAGAGAACTAAAACAATGTCTTCCAAATGTTAAAAAATGAGATTAATTATTTTTTATAATAAAAATATAAATTTATTAATTTGTTTAATACTTTTAATAGAGAATAATAATCTTTTTTTTAGAAAAATACCACACTTACATTCCCTACTTTTCAAATGAACTAATGCTAAATTCGTGCGATTCATGGGCTTACATTTTAATTTGACATAATAATTATAAATTTTTGGTTAACCGAAAAACAAATTTGGTTTTTGAATTAACAAAATCATGTTCAACCCTAAAATTAACCATTAGCCTCCTACACAATTTTTAACCCTTTTTTCTTTTCTCTAACCCAGAAATATAACAAAAAAATTTTCACTAAAAAATTAAAATTAGCACATCTCATTATTATCGAAAGCTATTTGAGAAAGAGAAGAGGCAATTTGTGTAACTGAAGAATTTACAAAGAGATGATACAATTTGTGCAATTGAGAAAGTGACGTTCGAAAGTGAAGTATTAATAGAGAGTGTAACACCCTACTGTAACACCCTACCATTCAAAGTCTTATGCTTAAGTCATAATTCAGAGATGGCAAGGTATTACGACCTCTAAAACAAAAATTAGTACGTATAGTAATATGAATAATTGATTATAACTAGGAGCCTTTGTAGAAAAAGGGGTAAACAAAAACCGCAACCTTAAAGCGCAACACTCCGATCGATAACGTAACGGACAAGAATAACCAACGCGAGATTATATGTAAACAGAGGAGTGTCAAAAATAGGAATATCAAGACTCGAGTTCCGGCTGCGAAGATAACCGGTTCGAGCATAGCAATATATACATATGATAAAATAAGGAAAACCCCAAGGAAACCCAAAGGGACACAAATACATAAAACCTATTCTCCAAAATTCTCCCATAAGAGGAGTCATCACAGTTTGTATTATTTAATGGAGATAAAAGTATCTAAGAAAAACATATAAACCAAAAACATGGCCCCCAAGAACAAGGAATCTTCGCAATCTAGAAGTCTCCAGCATGCCTCAGCGAGAAACCTCACGTCCTGCATCTGAAAACCACAAAATCCGCATGGGTGAGAACCAGAGGTTCCCAGCAGGTAACAGCTTCCACATATATAATACATAATAATAGAGGAAAGCCGAAGGCAATTCTAGAACTTCCCCCAAATAATATCAAAACTTATAAACAAGCTAAACCATATAAGGGCATCTGACTAAAGATCCTTCAGTCTAACTAATACTTCCCTTTCCAATTCCTTCAGACCTCCCAACCACCAGCAGGAGTATAATATAGCAAACACAGTTATATCAGACAAAGAATATACAAATAGGAGCAGTTAAGACATTTAGACAAATAGCAATTAATGTGCAGTCAAATAGGCAATCTCAAACAATTCACATAGTATGCATATGATGAATGCCTGTCCCTAGTGGCTGATGATATCATCTTGTCGGTTATATAGCCAACCCGACAAGTCCTGGTCGCTAACCATTGGACTGTCCCTCTGTCGTGCATCCCTAAACTCGAGTTATACTCGTTATAAACTTGATCATAAACATGATCCATATCAATCACCCTCATTGGTGAATATTTACGGGGGTTCGAGCTCATCCAGGCCTTTCACAGTGCCCGGCCACACTTACAACATAGGGTCAACAGAGCTTCGAGTCTCAACCTGGAGCACGTGGTGGCTAGCCACTGCTACTACCCAAGGAAACTCGTACTCAGATAGTGGAAGTGCAATTTCACAATTATCAATAATTCAGCATCAACATGCATGAATTCTCATCCATGGATCAACATCCATATTAGCCATTCCGGCTCACGGTTCAATCCAGAACCAGCCAATATTCATAGCATACACAGCTATTCCGGCTCACGGTTAAATCCATAACCAGCCATTTCATAAACAATTACGGCCCTTCGGCCAATGGCATAACAAGCACTTCCACCACCATCCTCCACATCTCACATAATCATCAATGATCCTCATTGATTATTCATTTCTCTTGCTTCACTCGCAAGTTACCACATCCACTAGCTCCTTCTCTCATAGCTAGGCATATCATAATGATTTAAGATATAAGTGGTGAGATCGGAGGCTTAGAAGTATGAGATTTGGCTTTTAAAACTCAAAAATCAACTTTGGGATGAAAACAGGGCCACGCGTACGCGCACTCCACGCTCACGCGTGGGTGACCTCAAAAACTCATCGACGCGTAAGCGTCACGCACGCTAACGCGTGGATTCCAAACTTGCCCATCGACGCGCACGCGTCAACCACGCGTACGCGCGGGTGTTCTCGTGCCCCAGGCACAACACCGGCACAGTTCTGGCATAACTCTCTGGAAAATGGCTGGGCATTGGGTGCAGCACAATCGGCGCGCCCGCGCACATCACGCGTACGCGTGGATGGCACTTTTCGGAAGATCGGCGCGCACGCGCCAGGTGCGCCCACGCGCAAGGGGTCATTCTGCTAAAAATTTTCTAAGTTAAAAAGCTGCAGAATTTCACAGATTTACACCCCAATCTTCCAACGGACATAACTTCATCATTTCAAATCGTTTTTCACCCGTTCTTCGAACGGCATGGACATCCCGGATCAAATTTCATTTTTTAAACAGATTTGGTACAAAACGGAGATCCGTAGTCCAAGTTATGTCCCGTCAAAGTATGCCCAAAAACCATAATTTCATTCAAAACCACAATATGCCATTTTCAAAACAAGCCATTTTCAATTCTTTCTAAAATCAATCAAAACATGCCAATTTCATCCCTTTTCTTTAAAAATCAATCAAAATGTATCAAATTCAACATCAAGCCTCCTCAACTCACACATTGACACATTACCACAATATACAAAGTCACTATCTCATCATTTTACCCCACTTCTCCCAAGTGGCTCAAACTCAAACATATTGACATATCATATACTATTCCTCATGCCAATTCTCAACAACACCAATTTCAATTAACCATCATTATACATAATCAATATCATATTCACCATCAACATGGTTCAACCCACAATTCAACCATAACCAATCATCAAGCATATATCACATCATGCATACTTCTCATACATCATACCATTAAGGCATCAATAATCATCATCACATATATGACCACATCATATATCTCAAGCATTTAACAACATCAACCATTCAATGCCTATCTTAGGGCCTCTAGCCTAAGTATTTCCTACCACATTACATATTAGATACGGGAAACCGAAACCATACCTTAGCCGATTTTCCCAAGCTCCACCGGAGCACTTCCAAACCACTTAACCACAAGCTCTCAAGGCCTCAACACCACCAAGAACAGATTTTTCACCACCCAACCCTTTCCAAGCTTTTCAAAGTCACCAATCAAGCTCCAATTTTCACATATACACAACCTAAGCCACAACCATCATACCCATACACAACATCTCAAAACCCAATTATCATAAATCAACAAAAATACACTAGGGTTAAGAACCTTACCTCACCCAAGGTCCAAGGAGACAAGATTAACCTTCTCCTTCAAGAGAGTTGGGTCCTATAACATCAAAGAACCCAAAATCTCAACATTTTACCCATGAAACTCGAAAATAGGGGCTGAGATTTCGAACAGAAACTTGTGGCTTACCTCAAGATTGATGGTATGGGTTTTGTAGAGCTCTCCGCGGTGAACGCGTGGCCGCAAACGGGGCGGCAATCGGAGCTCTAGATCAAAAGTTATGGTGGTTTGAAGATCAAGTGAGAGAGAGGAGTTGAGAGAATGTTCTTCCCTTCCTCTCCACCATTTCAGCTTGTGTGTGTAACAAATGAGGAGAGAGAGTGCTGAAAACTAGGGTTTTGGTTAACTTGTGTTGGGCCAAGGGCCCACTTTGGGTCCAATTGGCCCGGTTTGGCCCGTTCGGTCCAATCTTGGTCCGAATTCTATAAAATTGGTACCGAAATTCTCGTCTCAATCTCCTCTATCACATTTAGCCATAAAAATCACATTTTAGGCTTTCTAGAATAAATTCTCATTTATGGGTTAATTAGCCGTTAATTAACCGGGTTTTACATTCTACCCACCTAATTGGGAATTTTGCCCACAAAATTTAAATGCAATTACCTGAGAATAAATGCGGATAGTCCGTTCGCATCTCCGACTCAAGTTCCCAAGTGTGTTCCTCAACACCGCCTCGACTCCAAGCCACTTTGACTAGTGAAACATCTTTCCCACGCAACCGTTTGATACTAGTATCATCGATTCTGACTGGAGCCACTGGAAGCGTCAAATCTTCCCTCAACTGAACCGACTCAGGTTCCAACACATGGCTAGCATCAGGAGTGTACTTCCGAAGCTGCGACACGTGAAAAACGTCGTGCAGGTTCGAAAGATGAGGTGGTAGAGCCATCCGATACGCCACCGGTCCAATCCTTTCCAGGATCTGAAATGGACCAATGTATCGAGGATTCAACTTCTTTGTTTTAATTGCCCTACCTACTCCCGTAGTCGGAGTAACCTTAAGGAAAACATGGTCTCCTTCCTCAAACTCTAAGGGCTTTCGCCTCTGATCGGCGTAACTCTTTTGACGACTCTGCGCCGTAAGCATCCTGTCACGGATTTTCTTGACTTGTTCAGTAGTCTCAGCTATCAATTCCGGCCCTAACAAGCCTTTCTCTCCAGCTTCATACCAACATAGCGGAGATTGACATTTCCTCCCATACAAGGCCTCATACGGAGCCATTCCAATGCTCGCATGATAACTATTATTGTATGCAAACTCCACTAATGGCATATATCGATCCCAACTGACCGGTTGGTCCAAAACACAAGCTCTCAACATATCCTCTAGTGTTTGGATCGTCCTCTCGGATTGACCATCTGTTTGAGGATGGTAAGCCGTGCTCAAGCTTAATCGGGTTCCAAAAGCTTTCTGAAATGCACCCCAAAACCTTGAAGTGAAACGAGGATCTCTATCAGAGATTATAGTAGCAGGTACACCATGAAGTCTCACAATCTCCTTTATGTACAACCGTGCTAGCTCCTCAAGGGTGTAAGTCATACGAATGGGCAAAAAGTGAGCTGACTTCGTCAGTCGGTCCACAATCACCCAAATAGCATCAAAACCAGCCCTAGTCCTTGGCAATCCCGATACAAAGTCCATTGCAATACTTTCCCACTTCCATTGCGGAATCTCTAAAGGTTGCAACATACCGGAAGGCCTTTGATGTTCAATCTTTACCTTTTGACAAGTTAAGCACTTTGAAACATATTCCGCCACATCATGCTTCATACCCGGCCACCAAAACATTGCCTTTAAATCATGGTACATCTTAGTACTTCCCGGGTGAATGGAGAATCCACTTTTGTGTGCCTCCTTTAAAATATCTTGCCTCAAAGTGCCAACATCCGGCACAATGATCCTACCCTTGAATCTCCATAACCCATCTTTTTCTTCCGACACTCTCCACCGTTTTCCTTGCTCAATAGCCGGTAACACCTTCCATAACGCTTCATCATTTTGATGAGCCTTTAGGAGTTCGGACTTAAAATCACTTGAGATCTCTAATCGGCTCAAACACAAAGTTCCGGATACTTCTCGAGCACCAATTTTCAAACTCTCGAATCCCTTGAGCAACTTCTCCTCTTGAAGCATCATCCAAGCCGCATATAACGACTTTCGACTCAACGCATCTGCCACTACATTCGCCTTTCCCGGATGGTAATTCAACTCAAAGTCGTAGTCTTTCAACAATTCATCCACCTCCTCTGTCTCATATTGAGCTCTTTCTGATCGAAGAGGTACTTCAAGCTCTTATGATCAGAGAAAACTTGGAACTTAACCCCATAGAGATAATGCCTCCACACCTTCAAGGCAAACACAACCGCAGCGAGTTCCAAATCGTGCGTAGGGTAACTAACTTCATGAGGTCTCAACTGTCGTGAGGCATACGCCACCACATTACGATGCTGCATCAGCACGCACCCTAGGCCCTTCAATGAGGCATCACAATACGCCTCAAATGGTTCATTCGGCTCGGGTAACACTAGCACAGGTGCAGTGGTCAACTTTCTCTTCAATGTCTGAAAGCTCTCCTCGCACTCAGGAGTCCAAACAAATGGAGTGTCTTTGCGGGTTAACTTTGTCATTGGCAAAGCTATCTGTGAAAAGCCCTTGATAAACCTTCGGTAATAGCCAGCTAAACCCAGAAAACTCCTTACCTCTGTTACGGTGGTTGGTTGCTTCCAATCCATCACAGCCTCCACCTTAGTTGGATCCACGGCTATTCCCTTCTTACTCACCACGTGACCCAAAAACTTCACCTCACTCTTCCAAAACTCACACTTAGACAGTTTTGCATAAAGTTTCTTCTCCTTTAGAATCTGCAACACGGTCCTCAAGTGTTCAGCATGCTCTTCTTCAGTCTTGGAATAAATCAGTATGTCATCAATGAAGATAACAACGAATTTATCCAGAAACGGACGGAAAACTCTATGCATGTAATCCATAAACACTGCAGGAGCATTCGTCAACCCAAAAGACATTACAATGTACTCGTAATGACCATAACGAGTCCTAAAAGCAGTCTTAGGGATATCCTCACCCCTCACCCTTATCTGGTGATAACCGGATCGCAAATCGATCTTGGAGAAAACTCCAGCTCCTTGTAACTGATCCATGAGATCATCAATTCTCGGCAATGGGTACTTATTCTTTATTGTAACCTTGTTCAGCTGCCTGTAATCCACACAGAGCCGCATACTCCCATCCTTCTTCTTCACCAGTAACACTGGAGCACCCCACGGAGAGACACTTGGTCGTATAAAATTCTTTCCCAACAAGTCCTCTAATTGAGACTTTAGTTCATTCATCTCTAACGGTGACATCCTGTAAGGAGCACTTGAGATTGGTCCCGCCCCGGGCACCAATTCAATAGCAAACTCAACCTCTCGGTTAGGTGGGAACTCATCAATATCATCGGGAAACACTTCCGGAAACTCACACACAATCGGAATCTGTTCCAACTTTTGATCATCACCCGAAACGCCCGCGGCTAACAACATGATACCCTGACATTCGGTTCCGGAACAATTCACCATCATCGAATTCAAGTAATAATTATTTACCACGACCGGCCCTTCTGTATCTTCCGGCATAAAGTACACCGACTTTGTAGAACAATCAAGCAGAACATGGTTCTTAGATAACCAGTCCAATCCCAAGATAAGATCAAGACCAATCATCGGCAAGCAGATTAAATTATGAACAAAATCACGCTGCTTGAACCTAAAGGAAGCTTCCGGGCATCCTAGCCTAGTTACCATAGCCTCATGGGTAGCATTATACACCTTTAGGTCATAACCTAAAGTTGCAATCTTCAGTCCTAACTCATGGGCTTTCTCAAATGCAATGAATGAATGTGATGCTCCCGAATCAAATAAAGCATTTAAAGTTTGACAAGCAATTTCACAGTTACCTCGAATGAGTGTCTCAGATCCCTCAGCTCCTACAGCTGAAGTGGTGAACACCCGACCAGTCTGTTGTGCCTTCCCAGCACCTTGTTTCTGCCTCTCCAGACAATTGGCGGCTTTATGCCCCGCTTTTCCACAATTGTAGCACAAACCCCATCCGGCCTTGCATGGTGCTCCCGGATGGTGACTCCCACACCTAGTGCAAGCTTGATCATTCTGAGGCTGCTTCCCAAACTTCTTCCCTTGGGAATTGTTGTTGTTGTTGGGCCTCCTGAAAGAGCTTCCTCTCTTGAAAGACGAACCTCTAGGTGCAAAGCTCTTCCCTCGGTTTTGTGGGAATGATCCCCTTTGACTCCCTTTCTCAGCGGTTGCCCTCTTCACACACTCTTCAGCAACCCTACACTTGTTTACCAACTCGGAGAAGGTCCTAATCTCCATTGGTCCCACTGAACTGAAGATATCACTCCGGAGTCCTCCTTCATATTTAACACACTTCCATTCTTCATAGTCCACTGGGGTCCCTTGGCACATGCGAGAGAACCTGAACAACTCCTCAAACTTGTCAGTATACTCTGATATGGACATAGTACCCTGTTTCAGCTGTAGCAATTCAAGTTCCTTAGCCGTCCTAGCAGAAGTCGGAAAGTACTTCTTATAGAACTCCTCTTGGAAAACATTCCAAGTGATATAATCATCACCCTGCTGCAGAAGACGTCGGATACCTTGCCACCAATGGGATGCTTCACCGACAAGCATATAGGTAGCAAACTCGACACGCTGTCCTTCAGGCACCACTTGCGCCTGCAGCGCTCGCTCTATAGCTTGAAACCATGTATCAGCCTCAGTCGGACTAGTAGTTCCCTTGAACTTAGGTGGATTTACCTTCAAAAAGTTTGCCAGTGTCATCGGGCCTTGAACTCCACCTCCATCATTACCATGGTTGTTCATCTGTTGGCCAAGAGCCTCAGCAGTGGCTTGCATAGCAGCAGCCATGTTCTCCAACGCAGTCATAAAGTTCACCGGGTCATGAGGGTTATTCTCCGGTGCACGAGTATTCGTACGACCTCTCGCACTACCTCTACCGCGTCCACGAGGCGCCATCTGGTTCCTATACATACCAAACAATCGATATTAAGTTGATCAGTCTCAATATCGGAAGTCTAGTACTTCAAAGTCCCAAATGCATGCTCATGAACGTTTATGCCAAATATATCAAGCAGATATACTAATAGCACATAACACACACACAGAGAATGCACAGAAGCATAATCAGTCCATCCCTCAGGCTCTACAGGAACGAACTGCTCTGATACCATAATGTAACACCCTACCATTCAAAGTCTTATGCTTAAGTCATAATTCAGAGATGGCAAGGTATTACGACCTCTAAAACAAAAATTAGTACGTATAGTAATATGAATAATTGATTATAACTAGGAGCCTTTGTAGAAAAAGGGGTAAACAAAAACCGCAACCTTAAAGCGCAACACTCCGATCGATAACGTAACGGACAAGAATAACCAACGCGAGATTATATGTAAACAGAGGAGTGTCAAAAACAGGAATATCAAGACTCGAGTTCCGGCTGCGAAGATAACCGGTTCGAGCATAGCAATATATACATATGATAAAATAAGGAAAACCCCAAGGAAACCCAAAGGGACACAAATACATAAAACCTATTCTCCAAAATTCTCCCATAAGAGGAGTCATCACAGTTTGTATTATTTAATGGAGATAAAAGTATCTAAGCAAAACATATAAACCAAAAACATGGCCCCCAAGAACAAGGAATCTTCGCAATCTAGAAGTCTCCAGCATGCCTCAGCGAGAAACCTCACGTCCTGCATCTGAAAACCACAAAATCCGCATGGGTGAGAACCAGAGGTTCCCAGCAGGTAACAGCTTCCACATATATAATACATAATAATAGAGGAAAGCCGAAGGCAATTCTAGAACTTCCCCCAAATAATATCAAAACTTATAAACAAGCTAAACCATATAAGGGCATCTGACTAAAGATCCTTCAGTCTAACTAATACTTCCCTTTCCAATTCCTTCAGACCTCCCAACCACCAGCAGGAGTATAATATAGCAAACACAGTTATATCAGACAAAGAATATACAAATAGGAGCAGTTAAGACATTTAGACAAATAGCAATTAATGTGCAGTCAAATAGGCAATCTCAAACAATTCACATAGTATGCATATGATGAATGCCTGTCCCTAGTGGCTGATGATATCATCTTGTCGGTTATATAGCCAACCCGACAAGTCCTGGTCGCTAACCATTGGACTGTCCCTCTGTCGTGCATCCCCAAACTCGAGTTATACTCGTTATAAACTTGATCATAAACATGATCCATATCAATCACCCTCATTGGTGAATATTTACGGGGGTTCGAGCTCATCCGGGCCTTTCACAGTGCCCGGCCACACTTACAACATAGGGTCAACAGAGCTTCGAGTCTCAACCTGGAGCACGTGGTGGCTAGCCACTGCTACTACCCAAGGAAACTCGTACTCAGATAGTGGAAGTGCAATTTCACAATTATCAATAATTCAGCATCAACATGCATGAATTCTCATCCATGGATCAACATCCATATTAGCCATTCCGGCTCACGGTTCAATCCAGAACCAGCCAATATTCATAGCATACACAGCTATTCCGGCTCACGGTTAAATCCATAACCAGCCATTTCATAAACAATTACGGCCCTTCGGCCAATGGCATAACAAGCACTTCCACCACCATCCTCCACATCTCACATAATCATCAATGATCCTCATTGATTATTCATTTCTCTTGCTTCACTCGCAAGTTACCACATCCACTAGCTCCTTCTCTCATAGCTAGGCATATCATAATGATTTAAGATATAAGTGGTGAGATCGGAGGCTTAGAAGTATGAGATTTGGCTTTTAAAACTCAAAAATCAACTTTGGGATGAAAACAGGGCCGCGCGTACGCGCACTCCACGCTCACGCGTGGGTGACCTCAAAAACTCATCGACGCGTAAGCGTCACGCACGCTAACGCGTGGATTCCAAACTTGCCCATCGACGCGCACGCGTCAACCACGCGTACGCGCGGGTGTTCTCGTGCCCCAGGCACAACACCGGCACAGTTCTGGCATAACTCTCTGGAAAATGGCTGGGCATTGGGTGCAGCACAATCGGCGCGCCCGCGCACATCACGCGTACGCGTGGATGGCACTTTTCGGAAGATCGGCGCGCACGCGCCAGGTGCGCCCACGCGCAAGGGGTCATTCTGCTAAAAATTTTCTAAGTTAAAAAGCTGCAGAATTTCACAGATTTACACCCCAATCTTCCAACGGACATAACTTCATCATTTCAAATCGTTTTTCACCCGTTCTTCGAACGGCATGGACATCCCGGATCAAATTTCATTTTTTAAACAGATTTGGTACAAAACGGAGATCCGTAGTCCAAGTTATGTCCCGTCAAAGTATGCCCAAAAACCATAATTTCATTCAAAACCACAATATGCCATTTTCAAAACAAGCCATTTTCAATTCTTTCTAAAATCAATCAAAACATGCCAATTTCATCCCTTTTCTTTAAAAATCAATCAAAATGTATCAAATTCAACATCAAGCCTCCTCAACTCACACATTGACACATTACCACAATATACAAAGTCACTATCTCATCATTTTACCCCACTTCTCCCAAGTGGCTCAAACTCAAACATATTGACATATCATATACTATTCCTCATGCCAATTCTCAACAACACCAATTTCAATTAACCATCATTATACATAATCAATATCATATTCACCATCAACATGGTTCAACCCACAATTCAACCATAACCAATCATCAAGCATATATCACATCATGCATACTTCTCATACATCATACCATTAAGGCATCAATAATCATCATCACATATATGACCACATCATATATCTCAAGCATTTAACAACATCAACCATTCAATGCCTATCTTAGGGCCTCTAGCCTAAGTATTTCCTACCACATTACATATTAGATACGGGAAACCGAAACCATACCTTAGCCGATTTTCCCAAGCTCCACCGGAGCACTTCCAAACCACTTAACCACAAGCTCTCAAGGCCTCAACACCACCAAGAACAGATTTTTCACCACCCAACCCTTTCCAAGCTTTTCAAAGTCACCAATCAAGCTCCAATTTTCACATATACACAACCTAAGCCACAACCATCATACCCATACACAACATCTCAAAACCCAATTATCATAAATCAACAAAAATACACTAGGGTTAAGAACCTTACCTCACCCAAGGTCCAAGGAGACAAGATTAACCTTCTCCTTCAAGAGAGTTGGGTCCTATAACATCAAAGAACCCAAAATCTCAACATTTTACCCATGAAACTCGAAAATAGGGGCTGAGATTTCGAACAGAAACTTGTGGCTTACCTCAAGATTGATGGTATGGGTTTTGTAGAGCTCTCCGCGGTGAACGCGTGGCCGCAAACGGGGCGGCAATCGGAGCTCTAGATCAAAAGTTATGGTGGTTTGAAGATCAAGTGAGAGAGAGGAGTTGAGAGAATGTTCTTCCCTTCCTCTCCACCATTTCAGCTTGTGTGTGTAACAAATGAGGAGAGAGAGTGCTGAAAACTAGGGTTTTGGTTAACTTGTGTTGGGCCAAGGGCCCACTTTGGGTCCAATTGGCCCGGTTTGGCCCGTTCGGTCCAATCTTGGTCCGAATTCTATAAAATTGGTACCGAAATTCTCGTCTCAATCTCCTCTATCACATTTAGCCATAAAAATCACATTTTAGGCTTTCTAGAATAAATTCTCATTTATGGGTTAATTAGCCGTTAATTAACCGGGTTTTACATTCTACCCACCTAATTGGGAATTTTGCCCACAAAATTTAAATGCAATTACCTGAGAATAAATGCGGATAGTCCGTTCGCATCTCCGACTCAAGTTCCCAAGTGTGTTCCTCAACACCGCCTCGACTCCAAGCCACTTTGACTAGTGAAACATCTTTCCCACGCAACCGTTTGATACTAGTATCATCGATTCTGACTGGAGCCACTGGAAGCGTCAAATCTTCCCTCAACTGAACCGACTCAGGTTCCAACACATGGCTAGCATCAGGAGTGTACTTCCGAAGCTGCGACACGTGAAAAACGTCGTGCAGGTTCGAAAGATGAGGTGGTAGAGCCATCCGATACGCCACCGGTCCAATCCTTTCCAGGATCTGAAATGGACCAATGTATCGAGGATTCAACTTCTTTGTTTTAATTGCCCTACCTACTCCCGTAGTCGGAGTAACCTTAAGGAAAACATGGTCTCCTTCCTCAAACTCTAAGGGCTTTCGCCTCTGATCGGTGTAACTCTTTTGACGACTCTGCGCCGTAAGCATCCTGTCACGGATTTTCTTGACTTGTTCAGTAGTCTCAGCTATCAATTCCGGCCCTAACAAGCCTTTCTCTCCAGCTTCATACCAACATAGCGGAGATTGACATTTCCTCCCAGAGGCATTCCTAAAACTTCGACACTCAGAATCATTCTTAAGGAAAATAAACTAAACCAAAAGTTAGGTAAGCTACCTAAGGTATTCTAATTCTGAATCTAACTTTAACCTAATAATTCACGTTCTGTCTCCTCTAATCTTCCGAATCATTGGTGGGACAATCCTCTCTCCTCACACCTTCGTCAAGAGGAATTTCCCAAAAAAACATACACATACAATTCAAGCAAAGAAAACACAGATAGAGAAGCATTTACAGCAAGTAGAACAAGTAGCAGATAAGTAGAATTTAACAGTTAAACAAACTAAAGCAATGTACACCCAAACAAAGCAAACAAATGCATATGATGTATGCCTGTCCTATAGCTGATGAGTCTCATCTGTCGGTTATACAGCCAACCCGACAAGTCCAGGTAGTTAACCATTGGACAGTCCCTCTGTGCGCGCATCCCCAAGCTTAATAATATTCTATGGAGTCAAACTCCAAGCTCAGATAGTATTCAATATTCATATTTATATGCATGCCCATGGGGGAATCCGGGGAGTTAAAGTGTCCGGTCACATCTTGCGACAGAGGGTCAACAAATAGTTTCAAATACACAAGCCACATAATAATCTCTTTTCCTTTTAAAATATTACCTCAAATCAAACTCTAATTCTTAAAGAATTTTGGCAATATCTCCTCTAAGACTCAAATTTCTGCCACCCTTCAAGGGTCCCAACTATCAACCAAACACCTCTCAGTCACTCAAATCATGTCTAGTAACAAATTATTTCATAATCAAACAAATACTAATATTAAATCTTTTTCCAAACCGACCAACTTCAACAACAAATTATTGACAACAGCTAAACCTCACATTTTATACCATATACACAATCCATCAATTATTCATTCATTTCACTCCTATCTTAAGGTCTTCTAGCCTATGTTTTCACGTGACATTAAACATTAACTACAAGAAACCAAAACCATACCTTCGTACGGAATCAAAATATTCAAAGCTTCGGAGAAGCTTTCTGACTGAGCTATCGAAGAAGAAAATGTCCAGAATCGTCTATGCCTCCTAAAATTTCCGTTGGCCAAACCCAAAGAAAAGATGAGCTATGTCACTGTCAACTTCCACTAATCAAAAAAATGGTGCCAACGTGTAGAAGAAGAGGTTACGAATACTCTTACCGGATTAGATTTTTGATTGGAGTTACGGATTGCAAGAAATCGAAGCCGGAAGTTCGAAGGAATTTACGTTCTTTCCTTTTTTTTTCTTCGTTACGCTATTCTCTCTCTTTTTTTTCTTTCTTATGATGTTCATCTATATATATGTATACGTATGACTTATGAAGGCTTATATATAAGCCGCCTTAGCTTTCTTTATTATTATTATATATTTATATGTATGTATATATGCATAATAATAGTGATAATATATATATGTAACTTAATCCAAAATGTAAACCGTCTTTGATCTCCATCCTTTATAATTAATAATAGTAATAATAGTACTAGCAATAGCAATGATGATCATGTAACAACAACAACAACAACAACAACAACAACAACAACAACAACAACAACAACGTAGTGAATATAATAACAATAATGAATACATAATACTAGGGTTTAAAACTATATAAACTTATAATACATATAATACTCATAACAATTGTATGTAATGTTTATAATAATAATAATAATAATAATAATAATAATAATAATATTAAAGATTTGATTAAATTTAAATTATTATAAAATTAGTTCAATTACTGATAATAAAAATAATTTTTTTAAAAAATAAGAAATTCTAATTTTATAAAATAAATTATAACTTATTTATATTTATATTTTTAAAATTGAGGGTTGCTACAGAGAGAGCTAAAATATTGTCTTTCAGTTATTAAAAAATGAGATTAATTATTTTTTATAATAAAAATATAAATTTACTAATTTGTTTAATATTTTTAATAGATAATAATAACCTTTTTTTAACAAAATATCACACTTACACTCCCTACTTTTCAAATGAATTAGTGCTAAATTTGTACGATTTACGGGCTTATATTTTAATTTGACATAATAATTATAAATATTAGGTTAACCAAAAAAATATTTGGTTTTTGAATTAACCAAATCATGTATAATCCTAAAATCAACCATAAGTCTCTTATACAATTTTTAACCATTTTTTCTTTTCTTTAACCCCGTAATATAATAAAAAAATTCACTAAAAAATTAAAATTAGTGCATCTTATTATTATCGAATGTCATTTTATAAAGAGAAGAGACAATTTGTGTAACAGAAAAATTTAAAAAGAGATGAGGCAATTGGTAAAAGTGAGGAAGTGGCTTTCGAAAATAAAATATTAATAGAGAAAGCTAAAACAATGCTTTATGACAGTTAAAAAATGAAATTAATTCTTTTTTTATAATAAAAATATAAATTTACTATTTTGTTTAATAGATAATAATAACCTTTTTTTTAAAAAAATATCACACTTACAATCCCTATTTTTCAAATAAACTAGCGCTAAACTTGGGAATTCACAGATTTATATTTTAATTTGACATAATAATTATAAATTTTTGGTTAAGCAAAAAATATTTTGTTTTTGAATTAACTAAATCATGGACAACCCTAAAATCTACTATAAGAAAAAAAAATTTCACCAACGAATTAAAATTAGCGCATCTCGTTATTATCAAAAGTAATTTTACAAAAAATAGACAATTTGTGCAACAGAAGAATTTATAAAGAGATGAGGCAATTGATGCAAGTGAGGAAGTGCCCTTCGAAAATGAAAAATTAATAGAGAGAGCTAAAACAATATCTTCCAACGGTTTAAAAATGAGATTAATTACTTTTTTATAATAAAAATATAAATTTAATAATTTGTTTAATATTTTTAATGGATAATAATAATATTTTTTTAGAAAAACATCACACTTACACTCCCTATTTTTCAAATGAACTAGTGCTAAATCGGTGCGAATCACGGACTTATATCTTAATTTGACATAATAATTATAAATTTTTTGTTAACCAAAAAAACAGATTTGATTTTTGAATTCACCAAATCATGTACAACCCTAAAATCAACCATAAGCATCTTACACAATTTTTAACTGTTTTTTCTTTTTTCTAACCCCGTAATATAACAAAAAAATCCAATAAATAAAAAATTAGCGCATCTCATTATTATCGAAAGCCATTTTATAAAGAAAAAAAGGCAATTTGTGCAACAGAATAATTTACAAAGAAATGAGACAATCGGTGCAAGTGAGGAAGTATTAATAGAGAGAGCTAAAACAATGTCTTCTGGCGGTTAAAAAATGAGATTAATTACTTTTTATAATAAAAATATAAATTTACTAATTTGTTTAATGCTTTTAATAGATAATATTTTTTTAGAAAAACATCACACTACCACTTCTTACTTTTCAAATGAACTAGTGCTAAATCTGTGCGATTTACGAACTTACGTTTTAATTTGACATAATAATTATTAACTTTTGGTTAACCCAAAAATCGATTTGGTTTTTGAAATAACCAAATCATGTACACTCCTAAAATTAACCATAAGTCTTCTACACAATTTTTAACCATTTTTTTTCTAACTTCGTAATAAAACAAAAAAAAATTCATTAAAGAATTAAAATTAGTGCATCTCATTATTATCAAAAGCCATTTTACAAAGAGAAGAGGTAATTTATGCAACAGAAGAATTTACAAAGAGATGAGACAATTGGTGCAAGTGATGAAGTGACTTCCGAAAACGAAGTATCGATAAAGATAGCTAAAACAATGTCTTCTAGCTGTTAAAAAATGAGATTAATTATTTTTTATTATAAAAATATAAATTTACTATTTTCTTTAATGCTTTTAATAGATAATAATAACCTTTTTTTAGAAAAACATCACACATTAACTCCTTACTTTTCAAATGAACTAGTGTTAAATCTGTGCGATTCACGGACTTACATTTTAATTTGACATAATAATTATAAATTTTTTTAACCAAAAAATAGATTTGGTTTTTGAATTAACCAAATCATGTACAGTATTAAAATCAACCATAAGTCTCCTACACAATTTTTACCATTTTTTCTTTTCTCTAACTCCGTAATATAACAAAAAAATTTCACTAAAGAATTAAAATTAGCGCATCTCATTATAATCAAAAACCATTTTAAAAAGAAAAAAGGCAATTTGTGCAACAGAAGAATTTACAAAGAGATGAGGCAATTTGTACAAGTAAGGAAGTGGCCTTCGAAAATGAAGTATTAAATGAAAGAGCTATAACAATGTCTTCTAGCTGTTAAAAAATGAGATTAATTATTTTTTATAATAAAAATATAAATTTACTAATTTGTTTAATGCTTTTAATAGGTAATAATAACCTTTTTTTTAGAAAAATATCACACTTACACTCCCTACTTTTCAGATGAACTAGTGCTAAATTCGTGCGATTCACGGGTTTACATTTTAATTTGACATAAATTCAATTACAATTTTAGTCTTTATTATCTTATCTTATCTTATCTTTATCTTATCTTCAGTTGTTCTTATCTTATCTTTATTCGTTTTTAGCTTTCGTAGGCAATTCTCTATATATATTTAGTTTTACCCTCATAGTTTACAACACATTTCAACTAAATTACAAACCTAACACTAGTCATTTCTTTTCTCTTCCCTTCTCTTTTCTTTGTCATATCTGTTGGATTACAAGTGTTCATAACACGCAGCGGAAGTAATAAAGTAATCCTATTGATCTATCTTTGTGCTTAAAACTTTATTGAAATAAGATGCGTTAGATGCCAATACCTGAGTACCCTAGTGAATAAAGCTTTCTCCTTTGATAGTACGAAAGTACTATGTGTATCCACACCGAGACTAATCCTTGTTGTCAACTCTTTGATCAATGGATTTAACTGAGAAGTTTCTTGCAACTAGTTGCACCAGTAATTCTTCACTAAGAATTTGGAATATTTGTGTATGTAGAGGTAAAAGAGAAAACTTGTGTTTTCTTTCTTTTATCATATACATATATATAGTATAAGATTGGTGACTAATTTGTTAATCAAATTTCAACTTAATTTGAAACAAAATCAGTTAGGATCTTATCCATATTTAAAACTCATCATAGAATAAATAATTAATTATTTAATATTCTCAATTATAATATTATTATATTCATGGTGCTAGCAAAGAATATAATAATACTCCATTTGAATTAATATAATTATTTATTTGATCTAATCAAAATAATAATTAAATGATTATTTACCAAGGATTAGAACACTTGTTAGTGTGTGATCCCATATGTTCAATACTAAGTGGGTAGTATATTAGTCATACTAAATTTACTAATCAAGGTTGGCGTCTAGCAACGCTCCTTGACGACCCGATAGTATGAAGTAATAATATTTTTTTACTAAGAACCCAAGATGAACAAAAATACAACTCCTTCCATCTTTTCAGCTCTTGGCTAACTTTTAGAGTACGGGTTGATTGTCAAACTCTAACTTGTTACCATTATTATAATGAATTATGAATGACTTAAGAAACTCATTTCTTAATTCATTTAAACCACTTGGCCAAGGCATTGTTTATTTCATTCATTATAATCGTAGAGCTCAAACTCATTACCATAGTTGATGGATTCTATTTTGACTAATCATTAATTCTACAAGTATTTAAATCATACCCAATGTCCATTCAATTAACACCGTAGGGTGTTAGGTGTCCGGAATCAAAGTATAACAAATACATTGTTAATTACTATGATAGTCGCAGGTCAAAGGAAAATTCTAATATTATGTTCATCATAAGAATATCCTATTGACAAATATACGGTAATTATAACCATTAGAAATTCTTAGAGTGAGTCAGTTCAATGGTTATATCTCTATATATACCATTTATATATATAATTTAACAAATGAAATCTATTAATTTTCATCCAATGAAGACTATTATATATATATATATATATATATATATATATATATATATATATATATTAATCTATCCGAATCACTAATGTCCCATTTTTAGTAATTCTACGATTAAGAACAATTTAAATTAAAAGTACTCAAAAAACGTATATCTCATTATTACGATCCTTATCGTAATTATTCGTTTCTAATTTTTAATTAAGGACACTATCATAAATTATAAAAGTTTATTCTTATAAAAAGGAATAATAATAATAATAATTCATGATAGTATTTTGTTGGACATACACACTTATCTCCAACAATATCTCTCCCTCATCATCGGTGATTCTTTTTCTCTTCTCCCTTGTTTCCATTCCATTAACTGATCAAATAAAACAATGGCCGGTGGACTCATTGGAAAGGGGTTTGGCAATGAAAAACAATATCCGAAAAACTGACTTTCCGGATTTTTGTGACATGCATGGTTGCTGCATTTGGAGGACTAATTTTTGGATATGATCTTGGCATCTAAGGTGGAGTTACATCGATGGATTCTTTTCTAAAGAAAATTTTCACAGGCATGTTGACGAATGGATTTTTGACGGTTTAGAATTTTACAAATGAATTCTCGTTGCAAGTATAGTTTCTAAACCAACAATAATCCTTTCATACAAAAGATTGTTTGTCACAAGTAACAAACCCCTAATTTTATAAACCGAAGTATTCAAACCTCGGGTCGTTCTCCCTAGGAATTGTAATGAAGTGTCTTGTTATTGGTTGTGAGTTATATTTGGGGTTTTTAAGATTTTAGACAAGAAATATAAATGGCAAAGAAAATAAACTAACAACTAGCAAAGCTCTTGGCAAGATATGAGAACTAGAAGTCCTATCCTAGTTATCCTCCTCAATTGTGATGACAAATTGTCCATTGCTCCCACTTAGTTAACCTCTAACCATGGAGGAAAGTCAAGTGGATGAATCAATTTGATTCCTCAAGTCCTAATCAACTCCTAAAGGAAAGACTAGCTTTAGAGGCATTCAAATCAATTAGAAACTTCTAATTATCAATCAACAAGGGAATTAGATAACTCAAGTGTCACTAATTACTCTACCTAGGCCAAGAGGAACAAAATCTACACTATATCTAGAAGAGGCATTTCAACAAACACATAGAGTGCAATAGAAGTAAACATCATTAAATGCAAGAATTAAAGGAATCTATAACTACAAAAACAAGAGATCAACAATGGAAGAGCAAAGAAGACACATTTATTATGAATTACCTCTTATTGAATTGGAAGAATGTAGAAAGAACAATACTAGATCTACAACAAAATGTAATAACAACATAAAGAAAATTACAATAAGAGAATAGAAGAAGAATGAATCTAACAACAAGGAATTGAGATGTAGAAGTAGAAGAAAGCAAAGATTAAAACCTAGATCTAAGAACTAATCCTAATCCTAATCCTAATTCTAGAGAGAAGTGAGAGCTTCTCTCTCTAGAAACTACTTCTAACTACTAAACTAAACTAATGGTAACTAGATGTGTTTCCCTCTTCAATTCTTGGCTTAAATAGCATCAGAAATGAGTTGGATTGGGCCCACAAGGCTTCTAAAATCGCTGGCCACATGTTGCATTAAGTGAACCAGATGGCAGCAACGGCGCGTGCGCGTACTATGCGCGTACGCGCCACCATACTTGTAGCAACTATGGCAAATCTTATATCGTTTCGAAGCCCCGGATGTTAGCTTTCTAACCCAACTGAGACCGCATCATTTGGACCTCTGTAGCTCAAGTTATGGTCGTTTAAGTGCGAAGAGGTCGGCTTGACAGCTTTCCGGTTCTTTCATTTCTTCATGAGTTCTCCAACTTTACATGCTTTTTCTTCATTCCCTTGATCCAATCTTTGCTTCCTAAATCTGAAATCACTTAGCAAACATATCAAGGCATCTAATGGAATCAAGGTAAATTACATTTAGCTATTTTAAGACCTAAAAAGCATGTTTTCACTCTTAAGCACAATTAAAGGAGAATATACAAAACCATGCTATTTCATTGAATAAATGTGGGTAAAAGGTTATAAAATCCCCTAAAATCAATACAAGATAAACCGTCAAATTGGGGTTTGTCAACCTCCCCACACTTAAACCTTAGCATGTCCTCATGCTAAACCAAGAGAAAGCAAAGGGCATCAACATTTATTCAATGTAAATAAACTATATGCAACCTAAACTATATGCAACTAAATGCGAAATGGTTTTACCTACTTGGTTAAAATTAAATCAATCTCCAAGACATATATGCACAAGTAGGGACAAGATCATATAACGATTCATGAGTCCTACCAATTGAAGTATAAACATGAAGTTCACATAGACTTGCAAGAAGAACGCTCGTGAAAGCCGGGAATCAAGGAATTGAGCATCGAACCCTCACCGGAAGTGTTTGCACTCTAGTCGCTCGGTGTTTGGGGTTGATTCACTCAATTCTCCCCTAATCATGCTTTCCAAAATTTGTTTTTCATCCATCAATCAACAATTATTTCATGCATGCATACAATTATCATGAGGTCTTTTCTTTAGGTTGTAATGGGGCTAGGGTCAAGGTAGGATGCATATTTGGTTAAGTGAGCTTGAAATTTGAATCTTTGATAGGCTTAAACTTCCCACCTAACCTATGACATCCTATACAATTAAGTTCTAATCTAACTACCCATTCCTCACTTTTTCACATACTCATACATTTCCTTTTTGATTCACATTCCATATGCATTGATTCTTTATTGTTTGAGCTTCACTTTGGGGCATTTTGTCCCCTTTTTATTGTTTTTCTTTTTCTTTCTTTTCTATTTTTTCTTTTTCACTTTTATTTCTTTTTCTTTTCATTTTTTTTCTTTTTTTTTCTTTCAAACTATACACAAGAACATCAATGCATAAGGTCTATACATTTAATCAATACATGAGTATGTACCCAATCCCTCAATATTTCCAATAACAATACAAAACTACCCTTTTGTTCACCCAATGTCCCAAGGTTTCCACACTTGAATGATTCTCACACACTCTAGCCTAAGCTAATCAAAGATCCAAATTAAGGACATTTATTGTTTTTCGCTTTAAGGCTTGTAATGTGCTAAATTAAGAACAAAGTGGGTTAAGCGTAGGCTCAAATTGGCTAACAATGGATGATAAAAGGTAAGGCTATTTGGGTAAGTGAGCTAATGAAATGATGGCCTCAATCATATAAATGCATGAATACACAAAATAATGGACATAAAGAATCAAACAAATCAAAGATTACATTCATAGAAAGAGAATAATGCACACAAGAATGGAAAATAGGTGGTTATAAGATGTAACCACCCAATTAGGCTCAAAACTCACATGCTTGTGTTCTTAGCTCAAAAACCATGTTCCAAAATAAATTCTTTCAAGCAAGTTCCACAAATTTTCTTTTTTTCAAATTGGTAGGGTGCCCTAAAACAGTTTCTTGGAAAGGAAATCATCACTCTAACCAAGTAGTCCTAATAAGAAGAAGGTAGTAAAATATGTACAAATTCTAACTAACATGCAACCTATCATACAAATGCAACAACTAACTAACATTGGTGTTGAAAAGAAAATTGTTACCCATGGAGATCGGTCGACGACCTCCCCATACTTGAAGTTTGCACCGTCCTCGGTGCACGCAAAGGAGAGCAAGGTGGACGGGTTGCTACAATTGATGAGCTCCTGCAAAAGGTTGTGCGGATAACTTGTGTGTCGCCCCATTTAAAAGCTTTTCCTTTCTCCTCTCTTGGTGGCCAACCTAAAAGGAAAGAAAAAGAAAGAAAGTTAAGCCTATAACAAAGATATCACAGCAAATAGAACATAGGCGGGGGCTAATGCCAAATAAAGGTATTGTTCTCTACTACATGGTAGCTACAACATGTAGAGGAGGAAACAATAAGAGAAAATGGCATATCAATGATACTTGATGCAAGAGTAAAGTTAAAGCATGAAGAGTGTATTGAGCATCAAGTTCAAATGAGAAGAAGTGGGTCATGAAAGACAATATGAGGTCATATCAATGCACAAAGACACAAGAGTCATACAAGATGAGGCATTGATTTAAAAGTTTCATCACCCAACAATATCAAACAAGATTAGTGATAAGCATGAGGGCATTTGGTCCCAACCTAACTCAATGATGATGAAGCACAAAAACAAAGGACAATGAGTTAGAAAGGACTAAAGCACTACCTTGTATGTGGAACAAAATATTTCAATTAATGTTAAACAGGTCACAAAGCGCCAAGATAAAGCAAGAGAGTCTCAATAATTGAGTATAAGAATTCAACACCATTATTGAAATGTCTTAGAAAAAAAACGAAAACATGCTACAAAAACTAAATGAAAATGGGAAGAGTAGAAGTATGCGAATGTGATAAGCAAAAGAAAATGGAAGGGAAGAAAAAAAACTTTTTTTTTTTACCGACGCGTGCGCGTCATGCATGTTTACGCGTCGATGGGTATATTGGTCAAAGGACGCGTACGCGCTAGGTGCGCGCACGCGTGCATCGAGTTAGGCCGGAGGCATAGGGTCGGCCCAAGTCTGGCACAACTCTCGGGTAAAAGTACCGGGGGTGCAGATTGTGCAATCGACGCGCGCGCGCACAGTGTGCGTGCGCGTGCATTGCGAATTTAAGATGATGTGCGCGTACGCGCCAGGTGCGCGCACGCGTGCATAGGCTTGTGCCTTAGGCCCAATGTTCGCACAGTCCAGGCCTAACTCTCGGGTTTTTGGCTGGGGTTGAATTTTTTTGCATCCACGCGTACGCGTACAGTGCGCGTCCGCGTGGATGGTCGAAAATGCTCAGGTGCGCGTCCGCGTCATGTGCGCGAACGCGTGGATGGTGTTCTGTTTTTCAAAAATTTTTTTCCAAGTTCTTGCACCAATCCAAGCATTCCAAACCTCCAAACAGCTACCAAAACACCCTAAAACCTTATTTATCATATTATACTTCTAACTAAACTTAACAAACCAATAAAAACATGAAATCAAACTAATTCTTACCAATATTTACAAAAGAGAAAATGAAAAGATTTTTTACCATGGTGGGGTGCCTCCCACCTAGCACTTTTGTTTATTGTCCTTAAGTTGGACTTATGGGGAGCTCCTCTCAAGGTGGCTTGTGCTTGTATTCATCTTGGAACTCCCACCAATGCTTGGTTCTCCATTGTGCCCCAAGATTCTTTATGGATTGAGCCAAGTGTTGATGGAGTTCTTCACAAGCTTGGGGCTCCCAAAGTTGGTCCTCTTCTTGTGATCCGGGATCCCACACTTTGTTTTCACACCCGTCTTGAGCTTGATCATCATTATTAGTCCAACCGGGTGGTGAGCAAGATGAATTCTCTATGAAGTGCCCAACAATCCTCCTAGACCCATCTATTTGAGCACTACTCCAACCTTTATATCTCATGTTTGATGCATCAACCATAATGAGCCTTGATTTGCAACGCCAACCACAAAACTTTTTCCGCTTACGCTTCATCCCACAAACTTCCCTAAGTTGGCCATCCGTTTCAAGCAAACCATATTCAAGTGGGATAATAAAACTAATAGAAATGAATTTCACCCACTCAAATGAAGGTGTAGATGGCAACCTAGGCAAAGATGCTTCCAAAGATCTTGATAAAGCGTATTCCACTCCCATCCTTCTATTTCTAAGGATTACCACCTCTTCACAAGATTTCTCTAATTCAATCCTTTGTTCAACAATTTTATCTAAACCTTTTCCTTTACTCAAATCATAATAGGGAGGGTGAGAAAAATTTACCTCCTCAATGCTTTCAAATCCAACGGGAGAAGGTTCTTCATGCTCAAAGGATTCTTCACCACTAAGACTTGATGCTTGATCTTCATCACCAAGGGAACTCAATCTTTGCTCTATCCCATCCAAGTCTTCATATGGAGTATGCCTTGGAAGGTGTGCACTTTCCTCCCTAGCATCAATTTCAATCATCTTGGAGGGGTTTTCTTCAAATCTATGTTCCCATGGAAGCTCCGCATCTCCTAAGTCTTGTACCACTTCTTCCTTGTCTTCAACAATTAAAGCTTCCTCCAATTGTTCCAATACAAAGCAACTTCCTTCATTTCCCACCGGAGTTTTCAATCTCTCCTTCATGCTATGCTCTTCTTGAGCCATGGGAGTTCCTTGAGTGTTCAAGCATTGGGAGGCTAATTGATTTGTTACCGCATCCAAGGCGGCCATGAAATTTTGCACATCCTTTTTCATCTCTTCTTGTCCTTGAGCAAGAACACTAAGGGTTTCATCCATTAGAGGTTGGGGTGGGTGGAAGGGTTCATTATTTTGGGGGAAGGGTTCATAGTAGGAAGATGGTTCTTCTTGGTAGAGTTGTGGTGGTTCAATGTTCTCCACTCTTTCCACTTGTTGCACAACACACTCCATGGTTGCTTGAAATTGATCCAATGCTTCCTTGAGATGATCCCTTGACTCTTGTTCCTCTTGGATGTCATGAGTAGGATCATAGGGCTCTTGGATTAAAGGACATAAGTATTCTTCCATGGGAGGTTGTGGTGGAAAGTAGTATTCATCTTGTGGTTGGAAATTTTCATATATTGGAGGTGGTTCATCTTGGTAATAATATCGAGGAGGTGGCTCTTGAAAGGGTTGATATTGTGGTGGTTCCATATATGGCTCATATGGCTCAAAAGTTGGTTGGTGTGATGGATATGGATTAGGGTCATATGAAGGTGGTTGGTAAGAAGGGGCTTGTGAGTATGGTTGAGAATTATGTTGAGGGTATGGATCATAGGCATATGGTGGTGGTTCTTGAAAGTCACAAGGAGATTCACCATAGCCATTTGATTGGTATGCATCATAGAATGACTCTTCTTCATAGTGCATTGGTGGAGGTTGTTGCCATGAAGATTGATCATATGCATATGGCTCCTCCCACCTTTGGTTATCCCATCCTTGATGCACCTCTTCGTTATAGTCCTCATATCCTACAACATAATTGTAATCACACTCATAGCGAAAGTGAGAATTCATGATAGCAAGAGAGGGAAAAAACAAAAAAATAGTAACAAATAAAGAGAACAAACTAAAAACTAACAAAGAAGCAAAAAGCAAACATATTCACAATATTCACATATATACAAGAACCAATAACACAACACCATTGCAACTCCCCGGCAACGGCGCCATTTTGACGAATGGATTTTTGACGGTTTAGAATTTCACAAATGAATTCTCGTTGCAAGTATAGTTTCTAAACCAACAATAATCCTTTCATACAAAAGATTGTTTGTCACAAGTAACAAACCCCTAATTTTATAAACCGAAGTATTCAAACCTCGGGTCGTTCTCCCTAGGAATTGTAATGAAGTGTCTTGTTATTGGTTGTGAGTTATATTTAGGGTTTTTAAGATTTTAGACAAGAAATATAAATGGCAAAGAAAATAAACTAACAACTAGCAAAGCTCTTGGCAAGATATGAGAACTAGAAGTCCTATCCTAGTTATCCTCCTCAATTGTGATGACAAATTGTCCATTACTCCCACTTAGTTAACCTCTAACCATGGAGGAAAGTCAAGTGGATGAATCAATTTGATTCCTCAAGTCCTAATCAACTCCTAAAGGAAAGACTAGCTTTAGAGGCATTCAAATCAATTAGAAACTTCTAATTATCAATCAACAAGGGAATTAGATAACTTAAGTGTCACTAATTACTCTACCTAGGCCAAGAGGAACAAAATCTACACTATATCTAGAAGAGGCATTTCAACAAACACATAGAGTGCAATAGAAGTAAACATCATTAAATGCAAGAATTAAAGGAATCTATAACTACAAAAACAAGAGATCAACAATGGAAGAGCAAAGAAGACACATTTATTATGAATTACCTCTTATTGAATTGGAAGAATGTAGAAAGAACAATACTAGATCTACAACAAAATGTAATAACAACATAAAGAAAATTACAATAAGAGAATAGAAGAAGAATGAATCTAACAACAAGGAATTGAGATGTAGAAGTAGAAGAAAGCAAAGATTAAAACCTAGATCTAAGAACTAATCCTAATCCTAATCCTAATTCTAGAGAGAAGTGAGAGCTTCTCTCTCTAGAAACTACTTCTAACTACTAAACTAAACTAATGGTAACTAGATGTGTTTCCCTCTTCAATTCTTGGCTTAAATAGCATCAGAAATGAGTTGGATTGGGCCCACAAGGCTTCTAAAATCGCTGGCCACATGTTGCATTAAGTGAACCAGATGGCAGCAACGGCGCGTGCGCGTACTATGCGCGTGCGCGCCACCATACTTGTAGCAACTATGACAAATCTTATATCGTTTCGAAGCCCCGGATGTTAGCTTTCTAACCCAACTGAGACCGCATCATTTGGACCTTTGTAGCTCAAGTTATGGTCGTTTAAGTGCGAAGAGGTCGGCTTGACAGCTTTCCGGTTCTTTCATTTCTTCATGAGTTCTCCAACTTTACATGCTTTTTCTTCATTCCCTTGATCCAATCTTTGCCTCCTAAATCTGAAATCACTTAGCAAACATATCAAGGCATCTAATGGAATCAAGGTAAATTACATTTAGCTATTTTAAGACCTAAAAAGCATGTTTTCACTCTTAAGCACAATTAAAGGAGAATATACAAAACCATGCTATTTCATTGAATAAATGTGGGTAAAAGGTTATAAAATCCCCTAAAATCAATACAAGATAAACCGTCAAATTGGGGTTTGTCACATGTAGGCAAAGAAGATGAACATGAAGCCATCTGACAATCGGTATTGCAGGCTTGACAGCCAGGTTTTGACACTCTTTACATCCTCCCTGTATCTGGCTGCTCTCGTGGCATCACTCTGTGCGTCTTCCATCACTCGAATCTTTGGAAGGCATCTTACCAAGTTGTCCGGCGGTATTCTGTTTCTCGTCGTTGCTGGTTTTAATGCCTTTGCCCAGAAAGTGTGGATGCTCATTGTTGGTCGCATGTTGCTTGGCTTCGGAATTGGATGTTGCCAATCAGTCTGTTCCAATCTATGTGTCAGAGATTGCTCCTTACAAATACAGAGGAGCCTTTAACATGATTTTTTTGGTGCAAGTGATGAAGTGGCCTCCGAAAACGAAGTATCGATAGAGATAGCTAAATTAATGTCTTCTAGCTGTTTAATAATGAGATTAATTATTTTTTTTATTATAAAAATATAAATTTACTATTTTGTTTAATGCTTTTAGTAGATAATAATAACCTTTTTTTCAGAAAAACATCACACATTAACTCCCTACTTTTCAAATGAACTAGTGCTAAATTCGTGCGATTCACGGACTTATATTTTAATTTGACATAATAATTATAAATTTTTGGTTAACCAAAAAACAGATTTAGTTTTTGAATTAATAACCAAATCATGTACAATCCTAAAATTAACCATAAGTCTCTTACACAATTTTTACAAATTTTTCTTTTCTCTAACCCCGTAATATAACAAAAAAATTTCACTAAAAAATTAAAATTAGTGCATCTCATTATAATAAAAAAATATTTTAAAAGGAAAAGAGGCAATTTGTGCAACAAAATAATTTACAAAGAGATGAGGCAATCAGTGCAAGTAAGGAAGCGGCCTTCGAAATTGAAGCATTAAATGAAAGAGCTATAATAATGTCTTCTAACTGTTAAAAAATAAGATTAATTATTTTTTAAAATAAAAATATAAATTTACTAATTTGTTTAATGCTTTTAATAGATAATAATAACCTTTTTTTTAGGAAAACATCACACTTACACTCCTTACTTTTCAAATGAATTAGTGCTAAACTCGTGCGATTCACGAGTTTATATTTTAATTTGACATAATAATTATAAATTTTTTGTTAACCAAAAAATAGATTTGATTTTTGAATTAACCAAATCATGTACAGCCCTAAAATCAACCATAAGCCTCCTACGCAATTTTTAACTAGTTTTCCTTTCCTCTAACCCTGTAATATAACAAGAAAAGAAATTCACCAAAAAAATAAAATTAGCACATCTCATTATTATCAAAAGCCATTTTATAAAGAGAAGAGCTAGGCAATTTATGCAACAGAAGAATTTACAAAAAGATGAAATAATTGGTGCAAGTGATAAGGAAGTAGCTTTCAAAAATAAAATATTAATAGAGAGAGTTAAAATAATATCTTTCAGCTATTAAAAAATGAGATAATTATTTTTTTATAATAAAAATATAAATTTATTAATTTGTTTAATGGTTTTAATAGATAATAATAACCTTTTTTTTTTATAAAAACACCATAATTACACTCCCTACTTTTCAAATGAACTAATATTAAATTTATGCAATTCACAAACTTATATTTTAATTTGACAGAATAATCATAAATATCTCGAATTTAGTATTATACTTTCATTGTCATTATATAATAAAATTACTTTCATTGTCATTATATAATAGTGAATTACTGATTGTTATAAAACTTGATACTCAACTATGTAGTATCATATATAAAATAACCAACAACTGAATTTGAACATGTATGCAATTTTTGTTGCAAAAGAAGTATATAAGTTGACAGAAGGGGGAAAGCAAATGATTAGAATGATGTTATGAATGCATAGTATTAGCAAAGTTAATGATATTTACTCTTTAATATCTCAGTCCGGCCCCTATAGAAAAAAAAAGGGAAGAACAAAATGAATACATATATAATTATGTGTATGTTTATGACTAAATTAATAAGACTATATTATATAGTTTTATCAGGCTTATTAGTGACATCTAGACATCCCTAATAATGATCTTAACAAAGGATAAAGAAAAGTAATTAAATTATTAAGAAATTGATGATCCAAAAGAAGGCTCAATAATGGTGGCTATATATGGAAATGAATGCCCATATGCTGCAGAAAGTAACTCTATGGCCTCATTAAGATTTCTCTCTATGATTTACATTTTGCATCTTTATTTATACATTCTTTTTTTAAAATAAAATAAAACATATATGTTGTTTTTAAATCAATTTTTTAATATCAGGCTTAACATACATCTTATATATCTTCCAATTACTCCTAATGTTTCACTAATGTTGTGTTTAAATGCACACTTTATTCCCTTATTATGGATCAATTCAGAGAACTTTATTTAATTTCAAACTAATAATAACTTGTTTTGAAATTAATTTTCAATCATGCTTGTAATAATTTTTCTTTCAAAAACTTTACACACACACACACACATACATATATATATATATATATATATATATATATATATATATATATCAACTTTATTTTTTTATCATTATAATAAAACTAATAGATAACAATAGTTTATTAGCAGTATTATCGCAACCATCATGACTAACTGCAAATTTAACTGCCGTCATCTATAAATTTAACGGTGATTTTGGTAGCAATATATTAAATAAAATAATTATATGTCTTCGATTTGATAGCAATTTGTGTAAAAATCGCTGCTAATTTATCTTAATCACATTCTATTTTTCTTCGAAACAAGAACATAATAATAAAATAAAGCATATATATGATCTAGTTTATATTTCAATTTAATTTTTAGAAAATTTTCAATATCTACAATGTGAAAATAAGAAGGGAGTCACTTATATAAATATGTCAAAAATATTTTTTTTTAAAGATGATTTTTAATAATTAATATTCAACAAATATAACCGATAAAATTGGGTTATTTTTATTAAAATTAGACCGGACTAATTAGTTTAGCCGAAAAACCAATAAATTAAATTTTGAATCGGTCTAAATTAATATATTTTTTATAAAAGATGACTACGATATCTCTATTATAAAAAATAACTAAAATACATATATATATATATATATATATTTGAAAATTCTAAATTTTAACCCTATGATGACAGACAAGTAAAGGGCTAGAATTTATGATTCTCAAAATTAATATATATAATAGAAGTATTTTATCCATTTTCTATAAAAAAATAATATTAATTTAGAGCAGTTCAAGATTTGATTCATTATTTTTTTGGTCAAATTAATTTGTTTAACCTACTAATTTTAACAAAAATAACACGATTTAATCGATTATATATGTTAAATTTTAATTATTAAAAAATATCTTTAAAAAAAAGATGTTTTAAACATCTTTATCTGAGTGGCTCCCGAATAAGAATAGTTGTATAACTTCAGTAGCGTTGCCAAAATGAAGACTATGATGTGATCATGCCATTAAAATCGTATTTGGCAGCATCATTATATGTAGTAGCATTTTCAAATGAAGGCTATAATATGATAATGCCATTAAATGTGGTCCATTATTTTCATAAAGATCGACAACACACACCTCCATTCAAACCACCAAATGAATAATAAATAATCAAAGAGGAAGCAAACAAAACATTATGGAGGATATAATAAAGTTGTAAGCCATTAGAAAAATGGAAATGATTACCAAGTGATGGTGTGATCTATTGAGCTACCGTGGGGAGCTCTTAATTACTAGAAAAATTTTAGAAAGGAATCAAGCGAGAGAAATAAAATGAGAAGATATCACATCTAATTCAAAACTTTAAGATAGTAAATTAATGGGTCTCTCATTTTATAAATTCTTCACTCTTCTTTACTTTTTTTAAGTGGGACTAATTTCATACAGTACTTCTCACACTTGCAATATTAACAATCTCTCCCTCAAGTGTAAGTCTCCACATCAAATATCAATTCCCTTCTATCTTTTCCACTATATACTTCTCACACTTGCAATATTAACAATCTCTCCCTCAAGTGTGAGTCTCCACATCAAATATCAACTCCCTTCTATCTCCTCCACCACATATGAGTATTCGTCCATCAGACCGCCGCACCACACCGCAGGACACGCTGTCCGGATCACCTTTACCAGGAAGACTTTCGATATATATATATATATATATATATATATATATATATATATGATGTTTATGTTATGAGATAACTCGAGTTGGGGATGCACGACAGAGGGACAGTCCAATGGTTAGCTACCAGGACTTGTCAGGCTGGCTTTATAACCGACAGATGAGACTCATCAGCCACTAGGACAGGCATGCATCATATGCATCATATGTGATTTGTTGGAATGCCTAATTGATTGCATCATTACTTGCTAATTGCCTAATTGTCTTATCTGCTTCCTACTTGTGTATTTCTTTGTTTGATATATTTGTGATTGTATCTCTATTACTGTTGGCAGTTGGAAGGTTTGCAGGATTTGGAAATGGGATATATATAGTTAGACCGAAGATCTTTAAGTTAGTCGCCTGTTTTCATTTTCATAGTTTAGTATGTTTATATGCTTTGATTATAATTCCGGAAGTTCTAAGATTGCCTTCGACTTTCCCAGGACATTATATGTTAGATATTTGGGCACTATTACCATGCTGAGAACTTCCGGATCTCACACATGCAGATTTTGTGGTTTTCAGATGCAGGACGTGAGACTCCTCGCTGAGGCATGCTGGAGACTTCCTTTTGGTAGAGATCCTTAGTATTTTGGGATTTTATTTTGATCATGTAGACTTGCTTAGATACTTATATTTTCTGTTGTTCATATATATTTTGTATTATCTCCTCTTAGAAGTTATTTTGGAGAAAAAGGTTTTGTATCTTGTGCTTGGGGTTTCTTTTGGGTAGTTCCCCTATATATGTATGTATACTTATATGCTTAGGCCGGTTATCTTTGCAAGTCGAGTTCTGAGTCTTGATATTGGTATTTTGGCACTCTCTGGTATATTTATATCTCGCATAGCTCATTCTTTATCTGTTTGTTCACGTTATCGATCGGAGTGTTGTGCTTTTTAGTTAACAGTTTTGAATTACCCCTTTTTCTTCAAAGGCTCCTAGTTATAAACATTTTTGCAATACTATACGTACTATATTTTATTTTTAGAGGTTGTAATACCTCACCACCTCTATTTTATGACTTAAGCATAAGACTCTGTGTGGTAGGGTGTTACACCAACCTTGATTAGTAAATTTAGTATGACTAATTTACTACCCGCTTAGTATTGAACCTATGGGGTCACACACTAACGAGTGTTCTAATCTTTGTTGTAGAATTATTTAATTATTATTTTGATTTGATCAAATAAATAATTATATTAATTCAAATGGAATATTATTATATTCTTTGCTAGCACCAAGAATATAATAATAATATGATAATTGAGAATATTAAATGAGATTTGAGAATAATTACTTATTCTATTTTTAAATTTGAATTATAAATTTGGATGAGATCCAAATCGATTATGTTTTGAATTGATATTATATGATTCATAAAATTTGAAGGATTCAGATTTAGAATTTCAATATATGATTTAAATTTGAATTGAGAATCAAATTTAAAATCAATAACAAATCTCATACTATATATATGTATGCCAAGGATAGATGAAAGAAGAGAGAATAACAAGAGTTTTATTCCTTTACCTCTACACACATAAGTGTATGTGAGCTTAATTCTTGGAGAAGAATTTCATGGTGTGAAAAAAGTTGCAAAGAGGTTCTCAATTTAGATTAGATATCCATTAGTAAAAGAGTTGACAACAAAGGTTGGTCTCGGTATGGATACGCATAGTGCCTTCGTACCATCGAAGGAGAAAAATATTTTTACTAGCGTACTCAGGTATTTAGATCTGATCTGATCTATATTTATTATTGGAATAAAAATTTAAGCACAAAAATAGATCTTTAGAATTACTTTTTTTTCTTCCGCTGCGTATTATGAACACATAGTAATCCTTCAGTTGCAAGATCCATATTGATTTTCAGATTCAAGAGCCACACACCACATGACTGCGATGCTCACAATTTTGGGAAAAAGACTGAATACGCTGGTTCAGAAAGAGTCATCATCGACAATGGTTCAGGTTTGCCAATTAGTCATATCGGAAGTTCAATTTCATTTCAGATCTGAATAGAAGTATGGTACCCCTAATTATTGAGTTGTGAATGGTAATTTAGGTTTTCAATATCAAAATTATGCATTGTTCTAAAGTAGCTTTCAGGTGGGGTGTAAATTAAAAAACTAAAATGTGTTAATCCATTAAAAAATTATAACCATATTTTGGTTGACCAATTTAATAAAATAATTTTAAAAATTATATCTATATTTTTTAAAATTAGTTAACTAAAATCAAATTTAAAAAAACTGATTTTTAATCGGTTAACCAAAATCAAATTTTAAAAAATTTTAATTTCAATTTTTATATTAAAAATTTAATTTAAAAAATAGTTTATTTTAAAAAATTGATTTTGGGGTCCAAAAACCGATTTTTTTGTCCGAAAACCAATTTTATTTTTCAAAAACCAAATGTTTTTTCAAAATTAATTTTTATTTTTATAACCGGTTAAAAACTAGTTTTTAAATTTTATAACCGGTTAATAATTAATTTTATCATACAAAATTAATTTGATTAATTAACTAAAATTAAATTTTTGGTTAACTAAAAAAATTTGATTTTTGTATTAACCAAATTATGTACGACCTTAAAATCAACCATCAGCTTCCTACACAATTTTTAACCATTTTTTTCTCTAACTCCATAATAAAACAAAAAAAATTTCACTTAAAAATTAAAATTAACGCATCTCATTATTATCGAAAGCCATTTTATAAAGAGAAGGAACAATTTGTGTAACGGAAGAATTTACAAAGAAATGAGACAATTTGTGTAAGTGAGGAAGTGGCGTTCGAAAATGAAATATTAATAGAGAGAGTTAAAACAATGTCTTCTAACTGTTAAAAAGTGAGATTAATTATTTCTTTTATAATTAAAATATAAATTTATTAATTTATTTAATGCTTTTAATAAATAATAATAACTTTTTTTTTAAAAAATACCACACTTACACTCCCTACTTTTCAAATGAACTAGTGCTAAATTCGTGTGATTTACGGGATTACATTTTAATTTGACATAATAATTATAAAATTTTGGTTAACCAAAAAACAGATTTGGTTTTTGAATTAACCAAATTATGTACAACCTTAAAATCAACCATTTTACAAAGAGAAGAGGTAATTTGTGCAACAGAAAAATTTACAAAGAGATGAAGCAATTAGTGCAAGTGAAGAAGTGACCTTCGAAAATAAAGTATTAATAGAGAGAACTAAAACAATGTCTTTCAAATATTAAAAAATGAGACTAATTATTTTTTATAATAAAAATATAAATTTACTAACTTGTTTAATACTTTTAATAGATAAAAATAACCCTTTTTTTGAAAAATACCACATTTACACATTCTACTTTTCAAATGAACTAGTGCTAAATCCGTGCGATTCACAGGCTTACATTTTAATTTGACATAATAATTATAAATTTTTGGTTAACCAAAAAAATATTTGATTTTTGAATTAACAAAATCATGTTCAACCCTAAAATTAACCATAAGCCTCCTACATAATTTTTAACCATTTTTTCTTTTCTCTAACCCATAAATATAACAAAAAAAAAATTCACTAAAGAATTAAAATTAGCGCATCTCATTATTTTCGAAAGCCATTTTAGAAAGAGAAGAGACAATTTGTGTAATTGAAGAATTTACAAAGAGACGAGACAATTAGTGCAAGTGAGGAAGTGACCTTCGAAAATATAGTATTAATAGAAAGAGCTAAAATAATGTCTTTCAGCTGTTAAAAAATGAGATTAATTATTTTTTTATAATAAAAACATAAATTTACTAATTTGTTTAATGCTTTTAATAGATAATAATAACCTTTTTTTTAGCAAAATATCACACTTACACTCCCTACTTAAATCCGTACTATTCATTGGCTTATATTTTAATTTGACATAATAATTATAAATTTTAGATTATCCAAAAAAATATTTAGTTTTTGAATTAACCAAACTATGTATAATCCTAAAATCAACCACAAGCCTCTTACATAATTTTTAACCATTTTTTTTCTTTAATCCCATAATATAACAAAAAAAATTACTAAAAAATTAAAATTAGCGCATCTCATTATTATCGAAATCCATTTTACAAAGAGAAGAGACAATTTGTTCAACAAAAAAATTTAAAAAGAGATGAGATAATTGGTGCAAGTGAAAAAGTGGCCTCTAAAAATGAAGTATTAATAGAGAGAGTTAAAATAATGCATTCTGACCCTTAAAAAATGAGATTAATTATTTTTTATAATGAAAATATAAATTCACTAATTTGTTTAATACTTTTAATAGATAAGAATAATTTTTTTCTAAAAAAATATCACACTTACCCTCCCTACTTTTCAAATGAACTAGCGCTAAACTTGTGCGATTCACGGATTTACATTTTAATTTGACATAATAATTATAAATTTTTTGTTAGCCAAAAAATATTTAGTTTTTGAATTAACTAAATCATGTACAGTCCTAAAATCAACTATAAACCTCTTGCACAATTATGAACCATTTTTCTTTTTCTTTAATCATGTAATAATATAACAAAAAAAATTTTACTAAAGAATTAAAATTAGCGAATTTTATTATTATGGAAAGCCATTTTACAAAGAGAATAGATAATATGTGCAACAGAAAAAATTATAAAGAGATGATGAGCAATTGGTGCAAATGAGGAAGTGGCATTCGAAAATGAAAAATTAATAGAAAGAGCTAAAACAATGTGTTCTAACGGTTAAAAAATGAGATTAATTATTTTTTATAATAAAAATATAAATTTACTATTTTGTTTAATATTTTTAATAGATAATAATAAACTTTTTTTAGAAAAACATCATACTTACACTCCCTAGTTTTTAAATGAAATAGTGCTAAACTCGTGCGATTCACGAATTTATATTTTAATTTGATATAATAATTATAATTTTTTTGTTGACCAAAAAATAGATTTGGTTTTTGAATTGACCAAATCATGTACAATTCTAAAATCAACCATAAGCATCCTACACAATTTTTAACTATTTTTTTTCTAACCCCGTAATATAACAAAAAAATCACTAAATAAAAAAATTAGCGCATCTCATTATTATCGAAAGCCATTTTACCAAGAGAAAAGATAATTTGTGCAACAGAAGAATTTACAAAGAAATGAGGCAATCGGTGTGTAAGTGAGGAAGTGGTTTTCGAAAATGAAGTATTAATAGAGAGAACTAAAACAATGTCTTCTAGCTGTTAAAAAATGAGATTAATTATTTTTTTATAATAAAAATATAAATTTACTAATTTGTTTAATGATTTTAATAGATAATAATAACATTTTTTAGAAAAACATCACACTTACACTCCTTATTTTTCAAATGTGCGATTCACGAGCTTACATTTTAATTTGATATAATAATTATTAATTTTTGGTTAACCCAAAAATCGATGTGGTTTTTGAAATAAGCAAACCATGTACACTTCTAAAATTAACCATAAGTCTCCTATACAATTTTTAACCATTTTTTTTCTAACCCCATAATAAAACAAAAAAATTTCACTAAAGAATTAAAATTAGTGCACTCATTATTATCGAAAGCTATTTTACAAAGAGAAGAGGTAATTTGTGCAACAGAAGAATTTACAAAGAGATGAGGCAATTGGTGCAAGTGACGAAGTGGCCTCCGAAAATGAAATATTTATAGAGAGGGCTAAAACAATGTCTTCTAACTGTTAAAAAATGAGATTAATTATTTTTTATGATAAAAATATAAATTTACTAATTTGTTTAATGCTTTTAGTAGATAATAATAACCTTTTTTTAGAAAAATATCACACATATACTCCCTACTTTTCAAATGAACTAGTGCTAAATCCGTGCGATTCAGGGGCTTACATTATAATTTGACATAATAATTATAAATTTTTGGTTTACCAAAAAATAGATATGGTTTTTGAATTAACCAAATCATGTACAGTCCTAAAATCAACCATAAGCCTTTTACACAATTTTTAACCATTTTTTCTTTTCTCTAACCCCGTAATATAACAAAAAAATTTCACTAAAGAATTAAAATTAGCGCATCTCATTATAATCGAAAATCATTTTAAAAAGAAAAGACGCAATTTGTACATCAGAAAAATTTACAAAGAGACGAGGCAATTGGTGCAAGTAAGAAAGTGGCCTTTGAGAATAAAGTATAATAGAAAAAGCTATAACAATGTCTTCTAGCTGTTAAAAAATGAGATTAATTATTTTTTATAATAAAAATATAAATTTATTAATTTGTTTAATGTTTTTAATAGAAAATAATAACCGTTTTTTTAGAAAAACATCATACTTACACTCTTTACATTTCAAAGGAACTAGTGCTAAATTCGTGCGACTCACGGACTTACATTTTAGTTTGACATAATAATCATAAATTTTTAATTAACCAAAAAATAGATTTGATTTTTAAATTAACCAAATCATGTACGACTCTAAAATTAACCATAAACCTTGTAAGACCCGGTTAATTAATGGTTAATTAACCCAAAAATGAGAATTTATTCAAAAAAGCTCAAAATGTGATTTTTATGGCTAATTGTGATAGAGGAGATTGAGACGAGAATTTCAATACCAATTTTATAGAATTCGGACTAAGATTGGACCGAACGGGCCAAACCGGGCCAACCGGACCCAAAATGGGCCCTTGACCCAACTAAACTAAATCAAAACCCTAGTTTTCAGCACTCTCTCTCCTCACACAATACTAATACACGCTGAAAAAGAGAGAAAATGGGGGAAGAACACTCTCCAAGGTTCTAACCTTCACTTGATCTTCAAACCACCATAACTTTTGATCTAGAGCTCCGATCGTCGCACTGTTTGTGGCCACGCGTTCACCGTGGAGAGCTCTACAAAACTCATACAATCAATCTTGAGGTAATCTATGTTTTTATCTTCGAATTTCCAGCCTTGTTTTCGAGTTGCATGAGCAAAAATGTTGAGATTTTGGGCTCTTTGATGTTATAGGACCCAACTCTCTTGAAGGAGAAGGTTAATCTTGTCTCCTTGGACATTGGGCATGATAAGTTTCTCAACCCTAGTGTAAATTGTTATTCTATGATGTTTGGGTATTGAGATGTTGTGTATGAGTATGATTATTGTGGCTTAGGTTGTGTATGTGTGAATATTGGAGCTTGATTGGTGATTTTGAAAAGCTTGAAAAAGGATTTGGTGGTGAAAAATATGTTCTTGGAAGTGTTGAGGACTTGAGAGCTTGAGAAAAAAGTGGTTTAGAAGTTCTCCGGTTGAGCTTGGGAAATCGACTAAGGTATGGTCTCGGTTTCCCGTATCTAATATGTAATGTGGTAGGAAATACTTAGGCTAGAGGCCCTAAGATAGGCATTGAATTGTTGATGTTGTTGAATGGTTGATATATATGATGTGGCCATATATGTGATGATGATTATTGAAGCCTTGATGGTATGATGTATGAGAAATATGCATGTTGTGATATATGCTTGATGATTGATTAAGGTTGAATTATGAGTGAAACCATGTTGATGGTGGGTATGATATTGATTATGTACAATGATGGTTGATTGGGAATGGTGTTGTTGAAATTGGCATGAAGAAGAGTATATGATGTGTCAATGTGTTTGAGTTTGAGCCACTTGGATGAAGTTGGTTAAAATGATGGGATAGTGATTTTGTGAATTATGGTAAAGTATCAATGTGTGAGTTGAGGAGGCTTGATATTGACTTTAATATATTTTGATTGATATCAAAGAAAAGGGATGAAATTGGCATGTTTTGATTTATTTTGAAAAGAGTTGAAAGTGGCTTGTTTTGAAAATGGCACTTTGTGGTTTTGTATGAAAATATGGTTTTTGGGCATACTTTGACGGGACTTAACTTGGACTAGATCCCCGTTTTGTGCCAAATCTGTTTAGAAATGAAATTGGATCCGGGATGTCCATGCCTCAAAGAACAGGCGAAAAACAATTCAAAATCATAAAGTTATGTCCGTCGGAAGATTGGGGTTGAATCTGTGAATTCTGCAGCTTTTAACTTAGAAAAATTTTAGCAGAATAATCCCCCGTGCGTAGGCGCACTTGGCGCGTACGCACCATTCTTCTCGAAAGAGCCATCCACGCGTGCGCGTGGTGTGCGTGGGCGCGCCGATGCGCTGCACCCAATGCCCAGCTATTTTCCCGAGAGTTGTGCTAGAGTTGTGCCAACTTTGTGCCTGGGGCGCAAATGCACCCACGTGTACACGTGGTTGACGCGTGCGCGCCGTTGGCTATTTTTGAATTCGCGCGTCCGCGTAAAGGGCGCTTACGCGCCGATGAGTTTTGTGGCCATCCATGCATACGCGTGGAGTACGCGAGCGCGTGGATCTATTTTCATCCCAAAGTTGATTTTTGAGTTTTAAAAGTCAAATTTCATACTTCGAAGCCTCCGATCTCACCACTTATGTCTTAAATCATTATGATATGCCTAGCTATGAGAAAAGGAGCTAGTGAATGTAGTAACTTACGAGTGAAGCAAGGGAAAAATGAATGATCAATAAGGATCAAAGATGATTATGCGAAATGCAAAGGATGGCGGTGGAAGTGCTTATTATGCCATGGGCTGAAGGGCCGTAATTGTTAATGAATTGGCTGGTTATAGATTTAACCGGGAGCCGGATGACTAGATTATTGCCGTGTTACGGCGGAGCCATGATTATGGCTATGTATAAATGCATATATGCTGTTGAATGAATTGTGAATGTTGCACTTCCACTGTTGGAGATGAGAGTTTTCCTGGAAGGAAGTAAGTGGCTAGCCACCACGTGCTCCAGGTTGAGACTCGAAGCTCTTTTGACCCTATGTCGTCAGGGTGGCCGTGCACTGTGAAAGCCCCGGATGAGTGATAAACCACTATTTTATGGTTTACAATGTGTTTAATTGTGTGGTTTTATCATGGTCTTTACCCACTTATTCATATAATTAGCATGCATTTATATTTCCTTCCTAAAATTATTACATGATTGAAAACATGCTTCTTTGGTCTTAATTTAGCTAATCTTAATCCTCTCTTATTACCATTTGATGCCTTGATCTGTGTGTTAAGTGTTTCAGGCTTTATAGGGCATGAATGAGTGAGAAATTGGGAAGGAAGCTTGCAAAAATGGAAGGAACACAAGAAATTTAGGAGATGACCAGCGAGAAGTGACGCGTACGCGTCAGCGACGCGACCGCGCGGAAGAAAGGGATTCGCAGTGACGCAGTCGCATAGCTCACGCGACCGCGCTGATTGGAAAAGCACAAGTGACGCGGAAGCATGGACGACGCGAACGCGTGGCAGGGAAAAACGCAAATGACGCGTCTGCATGGATGACGCGATCGCGTGACGTGCGCGATCTGCAGAATTACAAAAGTCACTGACAGAGATTCTGGGCCGCATTTCAACCCAATTTTCGGCCCAAAAACACAGATTAAAGTCAGGGAACTTGCAGAGACTCAGGAGGCTTTTCATAATTCACTTTTCATGTTTTAGATGTAGTTTTTAGAGAGAGAGGTTCTCTCCTCTCTCTTAGGATTTAGGTAGGGATTTTAGAAATTAGGATTTAGGACTTCTCTTAGTTTTAGGAGTGACTCTCGATCCCAAGTTCAATGTTCTTTTACTTTATATTCATCTCTTATTTTCAGATACCATTAATGCTTGCTTGTATTAGTTATGTTGCCTATTTGGCTTATGCTACATTCATGTTATGATTTTCTTATTTAATGTTACTTGAGATATTTCAGTTCAATATTGCTCTTTTTATTCATGTTATTGATCATTTCCAATCTGAAGATATTCTTATTCCGGTAGATTTAATTTCCTTCCCTTTTGGTCTTGGTTAAGAAATCAGTAACTCAGGAGTTATCTTAACTCAATATAATTGATAACTGTTATCTTGCTAATTGAACTGAACTTCAATAATCCCAACCTTTTCTTAGGAAATAAATAGGATTCGAAGGTCTAACTAATTAGTCCCTTGACTTTCCTTTGCTTTAGCAAAGGTTAACTAAGTGGAATTAAGATTCAACTTTCATTATTATTGATAAGAGTAACTAAGTTTGGACTTCCAATTTCTCATACCTTGCCAAAAGTTTGCTTTACAGTATTTATTTATTTTAACTGCCATTTAAATTATTTGCCATATTCATTCCTCATTCTTAAAACCCCCAATTTGCAAACTCATAACCAATAATAAGAACATACCTCCCTACAATTCCTTGAGAAGACGACCCGAAGTTTAAATACTTCGGTTATCAATTTATTTAGGGGTTTGTTACTTGTGACAACCAAAACGTTTGTACGAAGGGATTTCTGTTGGTTTAGAATCTATACTTACAACACAACTTTATAAAATTCTTTACTTGCAAAAATCTTAACGTCAAAATGGCATCGTTGCCGGGGAATTGCAAACGTGTGCCTTATTATTGGTTATTGTAAATATTTTTTTATAAAGAAAAAAATATATATTTTTTTTCTTTTACTTGTTTATTTGTTTTTCTCTTTTCCCCCTTATTTCTGATAACAACTATGAATTCTCACCCCTCTCGCTTTGAGTTTGGTTCTAATTTTGTTGAAGGAAATAGAAACCACAGCAGGAATATGCATCAAGGTCAGACCGATCAAGGATGGATGCAGCCAAGAGGATCTAATCAACCCTTTAGGCAACAACACCCTCCAAGATATCGTGGACAACGACCATTCTACAATGCATACCCAGCTGAAAGATATGGTGGACAACCTTGTAACTACCAACAAACCCCACCCTGTGCTCAGAGACCATCCTCTCGATATAACTTCGAACCACCACACTCACAAGCTTCTTTCCACCATTCACCTCCATATGACCACAATCCTTATTCACCACACCAACGACCAAATGAACCATATACGGAACCACCACCTCAATATACACCATCTCCTTATCATTATCAAGACGAACCACCTTCCTACCATGAATCCTTTCTCCCAACAAATGAACCCTCCTATCCACCCCAAACCTCCATGAAGAAAGTATTTGCCGATCTGAACTCTACTATACAAGCTCTCGCCGCCCAAATCGGACCACCAAATACCTTCAATATACAACCCTCAAGCTCCAATGCACTTCCATCTTAACCACATAATGATCCATCCATCCCATCACCACCATCCATGGAAGAGCACCAACATCCATCAATCCAAGAGCAACATAATCCCACTGATACTATTGACATAGAACAAGAGAGAAAGGATCATCTTCGCGAATCCATACTTTATAAGGAGCTAGAGGAGGCACTAAAGGTGAAGGTAGTAGAGACCCTTGAAGTTGACAGCGCGATTGAAGAACTAGTGAAGGAAGACAACAAGGAGGATTTTGTGCTTAAAGGTGAAGAAATAGTTGAAAAGAAAATCATCGAGGACGAATACGATTGCATACTTAAATGCCTGGATCAAGAAAGAAATCAACTACCTTTCCGACATTCGGACATTCAAAGAACCCCCATGGTTTCATGTGGGAAAGCTACTGAAGAATGTAGCAGGAAGGATAAATTGGGCACTCCGGTGGATAGTGAGCAGCACGATTTGATATTGGAACAAGTAGAGGAAGCCGGAATTATTAAAGAAGAAGAGGAGGCAGTGGTTGAAGACTTAGGAGATGCTGAACCTCCATGGGAAAGTCAAGTTATAGAGCACCCTTCAAAGACGTTTGAAGCTGATGTTGAGGAGGGTGTACAACTTCCAAAGCATATCATAGTTGAAGACTTTGAAGGAGACGATCAAGAGATGGATTCAATCATTGATGAATTCTTATCTATATTTGAATCCTCTTCCATTGGACTTGATATGGAGTTTAAAGAAGATGAAACACAACATCCCATGCCCTTGGTGAAAAATGACGAAGAGATTAAATTAGAAGAAATTCACCAAAAAGAGGAGGTTGATATTGAAGATTACAAAGAGGTGGAAGATGTCGAAGAAGAGCACAAGGGAGTGGAGCTTGCACGTTCATTAGAAACACCTCCCCCTAAGTTGCCATCATCCTTCACAACATTCAAGTGGGTAAAATTCATATCCCTTAGCTTTCTAATTCCACTTGAATATGGGCTGCTGGAGACGGATGGTCAATGATGAGCGGATAATTTGTACGCTTTTTGGTATTGTTTTTAGTATGTTTTTGGTATGATCTAGTTAGTTTTTAGTATATTTTTATTAGTTTTTAGTTAAAATTCATTTTTCTGGACTTTACTATGAGTTTGTGTGTTTTTCTGTGATTTCAGGTATTTTCTGGCTGAAATTGAGGGACCTGAGCAAAAATCTGATTCAGAGACTAAAAAGGACTGCAGATGCTGTTGGATTCTGACCTCCCTACACTCGAAGTGGATTTTCTGGAGCTACAGAAGCCCAATTGGCGCGCTCTCAACGGCGTTGGAAAGTAGGCATCCTGGGCTTTCCAGCAATATATGATAGTCCATACTTTGCCCAAGATTTGATGGCCCAAACCGGCGTTCAAAGTCACCCTCAGAAATCCAACAATATATGATAGTCCGGAAGTGGATTTTTATGTCATTTACTCATTTCTGTACACCTTAGGCTACTAGTTTTCTATAAGTAGGACCTTTTACTATTGTATTAGAGAGCTTTTGATCATGTTTTTATGATTGAACCCTCATTGGGAGGCTGGCCATTTGGCCATGCCTAGACCTTGTTCTTATATATTTTCAACGGTGGAGTTTCTACACACCATAGATTAAGGTGTGGAGCTCTGCTGTACCTCGAGTATTAATGCAATTACTATTGTTCTTCTATTCAATTCTGCTTGTTCTTTGTCTAAGATATCACTTGTTCTTCAACTTGATGAATGTGATGATCCGTGACACTCATCATCATTCTCACCTATGAACGTGTGACTGACAACCACCTCCGTTCTACCTTCGATTGGGTGAATATCTCTTGGATTCCTGATACACGATGCATGGTTGATCGCCTGACAACCGAGTGCTCGCCTGACAAACGAGCCAGCCATTCCGTGAGATCAGAGTCTTCGTGGTATAGGCTAGAACTGATGGCGGCATTCAAGAGAATCCGGAAGGTCTTACCTTATCTGTGGTATTCTGAGTAGGATTCAATGATTGAATGACTGTGACGTGCTTCAAACTCCTGAGGGCGGGGCGTTAGTGACAGACGCAAAAGAATCACTGGATTCTATTCCGGCTTGATCGAGAACCGACAGATGGATAGCCGTGCCGTGACAGGGTGCGTTGAACATTTCCACTGAGAGGATGGGAGGTAGCCACTGACAACGGTGAAACCCTTGCTTAAGCTTGCCATGGAAAGGAGTAAGAAGGATTGGATGAAGACAGTAGGAAAACAGAGAGACAGAAGGGAAGGCATCTTCATACGCTTGTCTGAAGTTCCTACCAATGAATTACATAAGTATCTCTATCCTTATCTTTATGTTTTGTGCGTTTATCACCTACATCCATTTGAGTTTGCCTGACTAAGATTTACAAGATGACTATAGCTTGCTTCATACTAACAATCTCCGTGGGATCGACCCTTACTCGCGTAAGGTTTATTACTTGGACGACCCAGTGCACTTGCTGGTTAGTTGTGCGAAGTTGTGTTAATGCCATGGTATTGAACACCAAGTTTTTGGGGTTCATGACCGGGGATTATGAGAGTTGTGAAAAGTATTGTTCACAATTTCGTGCACCAAGTTTTTGGCGCTGTTGCCGGGGACTGTTCAAGTTTTGAGCAAGCTTTTGGTCCGGTAACATCAGTGCCAAATTTCTGATCCGGCAACAGCACCAAGGTTTTGGCGCCGTTGCCGGGGATTGTTGAGTTTGGACAACTGACGGTTCATCTTGTTGCTTAGATTAGGTATTTTTTCGAAATTCTTGAAGATGAATTCTAAGAGTTTCATGATGATTTGTTGAGATCTGGCTGGCTGTGAAGCCATGTCTAATTTCATTGGACCGAGGTTTCAACTTATCATCACAAGAGCTTGTTGATTTCTATCAATCTTGCTTTTGGAGCAGTGATCTGCTAAGGCTTGGCTGGCCATTGGCCATGTCTAGTGTTTTGGACCGAAGCTTTCTTTGAAAGCTTGGCTGGCTGTGAAGCCATGTCTAATTCCTGGACCGGAGTCTTAGACTAGCATTGCACTGATTCCTGGAATTCTCATTAAGAATTTTGATACCTTTATTTTCTTTTTCCACTTAATTTTTGAAAAAAGCACAAAAAAATTTACAAAGTCATAAAATCCAAAAATATTTCTTGTTCGAATCTAGTGTCTCATGTTAAGTTTGGTGTCAATTGCATGCATTCATTCATGTGTCTTAAGGATCTTCAAGATGTTCTTGATGATTTCTTACTCTGATCTTTGAATTCTATTGACTTGAGTGTTTTGTGTGTCTCATATGCATTTTCATTAGTGTCAGTAGTATACAAACTGCTAAGTTTGGTGTCTTGCATGCATTGTTATTTGATTCTAGTTGCATTTTGATTATTCTTCATTATTAAAAATCCAAAAATATTTTTAATTTGTGTCTCTTCAAGTCAATAATACAGAGAATTGAAGATTCAGAACATACAACAGAGGAATTGCACAGAAAAAGCTGGGCGTTCAAAACGCCCAGTGAAGAAGGACAGACTGGCGTTTAAACGCCAGCCAGGGTACCTGGTTGGGCGTTTAACGCCCAAAAGGGTATAGTTTTGGGAGTTAAACGCCAGAATGTGCACCATTCTGGGCGTTTAACGCCAGGATGGCACAAGAGGGAAGATTCTGTTTTTCAATGCAATTTTTTTCAGGTTTTCAAAGTTTTTCAAAATCAATTTCTTTCCTTTTTCAAAGATACTTGCTATCAATTAATGATTTGATTCAACAATTCAAGTATGTTACCTTTTCTGTTGAGAAATGTTTAATGTTTGGATCATATCTTTTTCTTGATAGCCAAGTCATTATTTTTTTCAAATCTTTTTTTTTTAAAAAAAAATGTTTTTCAAATCATATCTTCTCAATCACATCTTTTTAAAACTAATCATATCTTCTTAACCACATCTTTTTCAAAATAATTTTCAATCAAAACTCTTTGATTTCTAATTTCAAAATCTTTTTCAAAAAATCACTTTACTTCTTTCCCACTTTTATTTTCGAAAATCAAGTAATGTTTTTCAAAATGTTTTCAAAATCTTTTACTTAATTAACGAAAATCACTTCCCTTCTTCTCACATCCTTCTATTTATGGACTAACACTATTCCTTAATGCAAAATTCGAACTCCATCTTTCTTGATAATATCGAATTTTCTACTTCTGCCTTCCATTTTTCTTTTCCTCTGACACCTAAAGGAATCTCTATACTGTGACATAGAGGATTCCATATTTCCTTGTTCTCTTCTCTTTCATATGAGCAGGAGCAGAGACAAAAGCATTCTTGTTGAGGCTGACCCTGAACCTGAAAGGACCTTGAAGCGAAAGCTAAGAGAAGCTAAGGCACAATTCTCTGCAGAGGACCTAACCGAATTCTTCAAGGGAGAAGAACTCATGGCAGCCGAAAACAACAACAATGCCAACAATGCAAGGAAGTGCTGGGTGACTTTACTTCACCTACTTCCGACTTCTATGGGAGAAGCATCTCTATCCCTGCCATTGGAGCAAACAACTTTGAGCTTAAGCCTCAATTAGTTTCTCTAATGCAACAGAATTGCAAGTTCCATGGACTTCCATTGGAAGATCCTCATCAGTTCTTAGCTGAATTCTTGCAAATCTGTGACACTGTCAAGACTAATGGGGTTGACCCTGAGGTCTACAGACTTATGCTATTCCCTTTTGCTGTAAGAGACAGAGCTAGGACATGGTTGGACTCTCAACCTAAAGAAAGCCTGGACTCTTGGAAAAAGCTAGTCAATGCCTTCTTGGCAAAGTTCTTTCCACCTCAAAAATTGAGTAAGCTTAGAGTGGAAGTCCAAACCTTCAGACAGAAGGAAGGAGAATTCCTCTATGAAGCTTGGGAAAGATACAAACAATTAATCAGAAAATGTCCCTCTGACATGCTTTCTGAATGGAGCATCATAGGTATTTTCTATGATGGTCTCTCTGAACTATCCAAAATGTCTTTGGATAGCTCTGCTGGAGGCTCTCTTCATCTGAAGAAGACGCCTACTGAAGCTCAAGAGCTCACTGAAATGGTTGCAAATAACCAATTCATGTACACTTCTGAAAGAAATCCTGTGAACAATGGGACTAGTCAGAAGAAAGGAGTTCTTGAGATTGACACTCTGAATGCCATATTGGCTCAGAACAAAATATTGACTCAACAAGTCAAAATGATTTCTCAAAGTCTGTCTGGAATGCAAAATGCACCAAGCAGTACTAAGGAAGCTTCATCTGAGGAAGAAGCTTATGATCCTGAGAACCCTTCAATGGAAGAGGTGAACTACATGGGAGAACCCTATGGAAACACCTATAATCCTTCGTGGAGAAATCATCCAAATTTCTCATAGAAGGAACAACAGAGACCTCAACTAGGTCTCAATAATAATAATGGTGGAAGAAACAGGTTTAGCAATAACAAGCCTTTTCCATCATCTTCTCAGCAACAGACAGAGAGTTCTAAGCAGAATACCTCTGACTTAGCAACCATGGTCTCTGATCTAATCAAAACCACTCAAAGTTTCATGACTGAAACTAGGTCCTCCATTAGGAATTTGGAGGCACAAGTGGGACAGCTGAGCAAGAAAATTACTGAACTCCCTCCTAGTACTCTCCCAAGCAATACAGAAGAAAATCCAAAAGGAGAATGCAAGGCCATCAACATGGCCGAATTCTGGGAGGAGGAAGAGGCAGTGAACGCCACTGAGGAAGACCTCAATAGACGTCCACTGACCTCCAATGAGTTCCCCAATGAGGAACCATGGGAATCTGAGGCTCCTAATGAGACCATAGAGATTCCATTGAACTTACTTCTGCCATTCATGAGCTCTGATGAGTATTCTTCCTCTGAAGAGGATGAGTATGTCACTGAAGAGCAAGCTGCTAAATACCTTGGAGCAATCATGAAGCTGAATGACAAGTTATTTGGAAATGAGACTTGGGAGGATGAACCCCCTTTGCTCACCAAAGAACTGGATGACTTGTCTAGGCAGAAACTACCTCAAAAGAGACAGGACCCTGGGAAGTTTTCAATACCTTGTACCATAGGCACCATGACCTTCAAGAAGGCCTTGTGTGACTTAGGGTCAACTGTAAACCTCATGCCTCTCTCTGTAATGGAGAAGCTAGGGATCATTGAGGTGCAAGCTGCAAAAATCTCACTAGAGATGGCAGACAACTCAAGAAAACAAGCCTATGGACTTGTAGAGGATATTCTGGTTAAAGTTAAAGACCATTACATCCCTACTGATTTCATAGTCCTAGAGACTGGGAAGTGCATGGATGAATCCATCATCCTTGGCAGACCCTTCCTAGCCACAGCAAAGGCTGTGATTGATGTTGATAGAGGAGAGTTGATCATTCAAGTGAATGAAGAGTCCTTGGTGTTTAAGGCCCAAGGATATCCCTCTGTCACCATGGAGAGGAAGCATGAAGAGCTCCTCTCAAAACAGAGCCAAACAGAGCCCCCACAGTCAAACTCTAAGTTTGGTGTTGGGAGGCCACAACCAAACTCTACGTTTGGTGTTGAACCCCCACATTCAAACTCTAAGTTTGGTGTTGGGAGGTTCCAACATGGCTCTGAGCATCTGTGAGGGTCCATGAGAGCCCTCTATCAAGCTACTGACATTAAAGAAGCGCTTGTTGGGAGGCAACCCAATGTTTTATAATTAACTATTTTCTTTTGTTATTTTATTTTTTTTAGGTTGATGATCATAAGAAGTCACAAAATCAATAAAAAAGTAAAAAACAGAATGAAAAACAGAAGGAAAAATAGCACACCCTGGAGGAAGAACCCACTGGCGTTTAAACGCCAGTGAGGCTAGCTGTTGGGCGTTTAACGCCCAGTCTGGCACCATTCTGGGCGTTTAACGCCAGAAAGGGGCACCAGACTGGCGTTAAACGCCAGAAAAGGGCAAGAAGCTGGCGTTAAACGCCAGAAATGGGCACCAGCCCGGCGTTTAACGCCAGAATTGGCACAAAACGAGATTTTGCTTGCCATTTGGTGCAGGGATGACTTTTTCTTGACACCTCAGGATCTGTGGACCCCACAGGATCCCCACCTACCCCACCACTCTCTCTTTTCTTCACCAATCACCTCAACACCTCTTCCCCAAAAGCCCTTCACCTATCAAATCCCATCTTTCTCTTCACCACTCACATCCATCCTTCATAAAACCCCACCTACCCCACCATTCAAATTCAAACCTCTTTCCCACCCAAACCCACCCATACATGACCGAACCCTCCCTTCCCCCTCTCCTATATATACCCTCCTTCACTCCTTCATTTTCACACAACCTAAACACCACTTCTTCCCCTTCTTGGCCGAACACAAAAGCCATTCCCATCTCCTTCATTTCTTCTTCTTCTACTCTTTTCTTTCTTCTTTTGGTCGAGGACGAGCAACCTTTTAAGTTTGGTGTGGTAAAAGCATTGCTTTTTGTTTTTCCATAACCATTTATGGCATCCAAGGCCGGAGAAACCTCTAGAAAGAGGAAAGGGAAGGCAAAAGCTTCCACCTCCGAGTCATGGGAGATGGAGAGATTCATCTCAAGGGTGCATCAAGACCACTTCCATGAAGTTGTGGCCTTGAAGAAGGTGATCCCCGAGGTCCCTTTTTCACTCAAAAAGAGTGAATATCCGGAGATCCGACATGAGATCCGAAGAAGAGGTTGGGAAGTCCTTACCAATCCCATTCAACAAGTCGGAATCTTGATGGTTCAAGAGTTCTATGCCAATGCATGGATCACCAAGAACCATGATCAAAGTGTGAACCCGGATCCAAAGAATTATCTTACTATGGTCCGGGGGAAATACTTGGATTTTAGTCCGGAAAGTGTAAGGTTGGCATTCAATTTGCCCATGATGCAAGGAGATGAACATCCTTACACTAGAAGGGTCAACTTTGATCAAAGGTTGGACCAAGTCCTCACAGTCATATGTGAAGAGGGCGCCCAATGGAAGAGAGATTCAAGAGGGAAGCCGGTTCAATTGAGAAGGCATGACCTCAAACCCGTGGCTAGAGGATGGTTGGAGTTTATCCAACGCTCCATCATCCCCACTAGCAACCGGTCCGAAGTTACCATAGACCGGGCTATCATGATTCATAGCATCATGATTGGAGAAGAAATAGAAGTTCATGAGGTTATAGCTCAAGAGCTTTATAAGGTGGCGGACAAGTCCTCTACCTTGGCAAGGTTGGCCTTTCCTCATCTCATTTGTCATCTCTGTTATTCAGTTGGAGTTGACATAGAGGGAGACATCCCTATTGATGAGGACAAGCCCATCACTAAGAAAAGGATGGAGCACACAAGAGACCCCACTCATCATGAGATCCCTGAGATGCCTCAAGGGATGCACTTTCCTCCACAAAACTATTGGGAGCAACTAAACACCTCCCTAGGATAATTGAGTTCCAACATGGGACAACTAAGGGTGGAGCACCAAGAACACTCCATCATCCTCCATGAAATTAGAGAAGACCAAAGAATCATGAGAGAGGAGCAACAAAGACAAGGAAGAGACATTGAGGAGCTCAAGCACTCCATAGGATCTTCAAGAGGAAGAAAGAGCCGCCGTCACTAAGGTGGACCCGTTCCTTAATTTCCTTGTTCTTTATTTTTCTGTTTTTCGAATTTTAGTGCTTATGTTTAGCTATGTTTGTGTCTTGTGATCATTAGTGTCTTAGTGTCTATGCCTTAAAGTTATGAATGTCCTATGAATCCATCACCTCTCTTAAAAAAAAATCGCTCTTAATTGAAAAAGAAAAAGAATTGCATGAATTTTGAATTTTATAACAGTTTAATTATTTTGATGTGGTGGCAATATTTTTGTTCTCTGAATGTATGCTTAAACAGTGCATATGTCTTTTGAATTTGTGATTCATGAATGTTGGCTCTTGAAAGAATGATGAAAAAGGAGACATGTTACTGAGGATCTGAAAAATCATTGAAATGATTCTTGAAGCAAGAAAAAGCAATGAAAAAAAAATCGAAAAAAAAATAGAAGAAAGAAAGAAATAAAGTTGTGATCCAAGGCAATAAGAGTGTGCTTAAGAACCCTGGACACCTCTAATTGGGGACTTTAGCAAAGCTGAGTCACAATCTGAAAAGGTTCACCCAATTATGTGTCTGTGGCATGTATGTATCCGGTGGTAATACTGGAAGACAGAATGCTTTGGGCCACAGCCAAGACTCAATAAGTAGCTATGTTCAAGAATCATCATACTCTACTAGGAGAATCAATAACACTATCTGGATTCTAAGTTCCTAAAGAAGCCAATCATTCTGAGTTTCAAAGGATAGAGTGAGATGCCAAAACTGTTCAGAGGCAAAAAGCTAAAAGCCCCGCTCATCTAATTGATACTGATCTTCATAGATGTTTTTGGAATTCATTGCATATTCTCTTCTTTTTATCTTATTTGATTTTCAGTTGCTTGAGGACAAGCAACAATTTAAGTTTGGTGTTGTGATGAGCGGATAATTTGTACGCTTTTTGGCATTATTTTTAGTATGTTTTTGGTATGATCTAGTTAGTTTTTAGTATATTTTTATTAGTTTTTAGTTAAAATTCACTTTTCTGGACTTTACTATGAGTTTGTGTGTTTTTCTGTGATTTCAGGTATTTTCTGGCTGAAATTGAGGGACCTGAGCAAAAATCTGATTCAGAGACTAAAAAGGACTGCAGATGCTGTTGGATTCTGACCTCCCTGCACTCGAAGTGGCTTTTCTGGAGCTACAGAAGCCCAATTGGCGCGCTCTCAACGGCGTTGGAAAGTAGACATCCTGGGATTTCCAGCAATATATGATAGTCCATACTTTGCCCAAGATTTGATGGCCCAAACCAGCGTTCAAAGTCACCCTCAGGAATTCCAGCGTTAAACGCCAGAACTGGCACAAGAATGGGAGTTAAACGCCCAAACTGGCACTAAAGCTGGCGTTTAACTCCAAGAGAAGTCTCTACACGAAAATGCTTCATTGCTCAGCCCAAGCACACACCAAGTGGGCCCGGAAGTGGATTTTTATGTCATTTACTCATTTCTGTAAACCTTAGGCTACTAGTTTTCTATAAGTAGGACCTTTTACTATTGTATTAGAGAGCTTTTGATCATGTTTTTATGATTGAACCCTCATTGGGAGGCTGGCCATTCGGCCATGCCTAGACCTTGTTCTTATGTATTTTCAACGGTGGAGTTTCTACACACCATAGATTAAGGTGTGGAGCTCTGCTGTACCTCGAGTATTAATGCAATTACTATTGTTCTTCTATTCAATTCCGCTTGTTCTTTGTCTAAGATATCACTTGTTCTTCAACTTGATGAATGTGATGATCCGTGACACTCATCATCATTCTCACCTATGAACGTGTGACTGACAACCACCTCTGTTCTACCTTCGATTGGGTGAATATCTCTTGGATTCCTGATACACGATGCATGGTTGATCGCCTGACAACCGAGTGCTCGCCTGACAAACGAGCCAGCCATTCCGTGAGATCAGAGTCTTCGTGGTATAGGCTAGAACTGATGGCGGCATTCAAGAGAATCCGGAAGGTCTTACCTTGTCTGTGGTATTCTGAGTAGGATTCAATGATTGAATGACTGTGACGTGCTTCAAACTCCTAAGGGCGGGGCGTTAGTGACAGACGCAAAAGAATCACTGGATTCTATTCCGGCCTGATCGAGAACTGACAGATGGATAGCCGTGCCGTGACAGGGTGCGTTGAACATTTCCACTGAGAGGATGGGAGGTAGCCACTGACAACGGTGAAACCCTTGCTTAAGCTTGCCATGGAAAGGAGTAAGAAGGATTGGATGAAGACAGTAGGAAAGCAGAGAGACAGAAGGGAAGGCATCTTCATACGCTTGTCTGAAGTTCCTACCAATGAATTACATAAGTATCTCTATCCTTATCTTTATGTTTTGTGCGTTTATCACCTACATCCATTTGAGTTTGCCTGACTAAGATTTACAAGATGACTATAGCTTGCTTCATACTAACAATCTCCGTGGGATCGACCCTTACTCGCGTAAGGTTTATTACTTGGACGACCCAGTGCACTTGCTGGTTAGTTGTGCGAAGTTGTGTTAATGCCATGGTATTGAACACCAAGTTTTTGGGGTTCATGACCGGGGATTATGAGAGTTGTAAAAAGTATTGTTCACAATTTCGCGCACCAGTCAACTTAGAGCTCTCTGTGGCATTAAGAGTAAGAAGAAGATGGTCAGTGGTAAGATTTATCCTGCAAGGTTTAACATGGTTGTGTGCTCAACATTTGAACGCAAAGGTTGGTGTAGAGCTCAACTGAATGAGTCTAGAAAGTTGTCTGGTTGCTTCAGTGAGAATTCAGAGTGTTTGCCACCCGGCTTGAACAATATTGCTCAACAAGAAGACGGGTGCAAAAGCAAGATTTGGGACCCCGGAATTCAATCTAGAAATCAACACTCTTGGGGCCTTGTCACTTGCTTTAACTTACTTGAAGGCTTTCTGCGCCTAGTTTGGGACCCGGAGGCTACTGGAACTCCAAACATTGGTGGAGATTTCTGGATGAGTTCAAGCACAAGCCGCCATAACAGGAAGCTCCTCAAATGTCCAACTTAAGGACTTTAACTAAAAGTGCTAGGTGGGAGACAACCCACCATGGTATGATCGTTCCTTTTTCAATTTTAATTTTATTTAGTTTTGTTTGTTTTTGAATTTTATTTTATTGAACCTGGAATCATACATAGCATTCACATTAAGCATTGCATTCTGCATTTAAAAAAAAAATTTCATGCGACGCGACCGCCTCATTGACGCGTCCGCGTCGCATGTGTGGAAGAGAATAATAAAATGAACAGAGAGTCACGCGAGAGCGTGGCTGGAGGCGTGCCAATGGCACAAATCGTCCCACGCAACCGCATCGCTGACGCGACCGCGTCATATGGGAATAATGGCCTCCCACGCGGCCGCGTGCCCTGGATTTCGACAAAAAAGGGTGCACAACCAATTATTGTGCTAGAGTGGTGCTGGATTGGTGCTGAACGCACAATTCTACCCACGCGGCCGCGTAACCCATGCGACCGCGTCACATTCTTCTAAAGCCCAGTCACGCGATCGCATGCCCCATGCGATCGCGTCACTTAAAATTTGGCACTAATAAGATTTTGAACAGAGAGTTCTGCGAGCGCGAGGCTGCCCTCGCGCTAGTAGCATAACCTGAGTCACGCGTCCGCGTGACCGACGCGACCGCGTCGATTAATTTAAGCGCAAGTCACGCAACCGCGTCCCCCACGCGTCCGCGTCGCTTGCGCCGCACAACTTTTCCAACGCAGCAAAATATCTTATCTTTTCTCCCCTATATCTAATTCTTTTCTTATTTCTTTTCTTCTTTCTTCTCCCTTTTCTTACTTTCTTCCTCTCATCCCTCTTCACTTATAATTAATTTATTTGCATAGTTTCATTCATTGCATTATTTTCATTGGTGTTAGAAATTTATTTATTTTGCTTGCGGGTTATTCAAAGAATTGTTTGAAAATTATATATTATTTTTATAGGGTTTTTTGCATGTTCTAATTAATATTTTCAATAACATATTCACCATGCATGCTAAGTGTTTGTGAAGAAGCCCGTATGGCATTGTGCATTATTTTAAATTATTCTCTTCTACTATTCAATGCTTGCTTTTCACAAACTTTCTTTACTATTTTATTAATTAAATATAATTGTCAATACAAACGTTATTGTTAGTTTCTCACAACTAACAATACATTAAAGCTTTTGGTGCTTGATCTATGCTACTTGTGCCCTTGCCGGCATGCTAATAAACATCTTGCATCGAATAATCCCCATGCCTTGCTATAGTTCCATTGATGAACTGATCACATGGAATCGCGACCATGTCTTTCATTCACTATTTTTTTACTTGGCATGATTATCACTCGTACCGCCCTCCTCTTTGCTCCATCCCTTTGACTTCATGTCCCTTTCTCTTCTCCCTTTTTCAGGCTGGCCACTAGAACGGGCAAAGAGAAAGCTTCTACAACGAGCACTAGCTGAGGAACTACAACCCCCATCCACCTGCACATCTCAGCACGCACCGAGGACGGTGCAATCTTTAAGTGTGGGGAGGTCGATACCGATCTCCATGGGTTAGTTACTCTTCTATCTCAACACCAATGGTTTATTTTCCTTGTTCATTGTTGCATTTGCATGATTGATTGCATATTTGTTTGATTTTTGCATATTTTACCACTTGGTTAAAGTAATATTTTCTTTTTCAAGAAACCTTTTATAGTATTTCACTAATTTGAATAAAACTTTTTGAAAAACTTGTTTGAAGAAATCTTATTTTGGAACATGGTTTAAAGCTCGAACACACAAAACCAGTGAGATTTTAAGCCTATTTGATTGGTTGCATTTTATCAACCAATATTTTATTTTTGGTGTGTGTTTCTCTCTCTAAAATTGTGATTTTTGTCTTGCTTAATTCTATATTTCCATTGTTTGATGTATGCATGCACTGATATGATTGAGGTATTTGTTTCACTAAGCTTACATACCCATATGGCCTTACCTTTCATTATCCTTTGCAAACCAATTTGAGCCTAATATACCCATTTGTTCTTTACTTTAGCTCATTACTAACTCTAAGCGGAAAACAATAATATCCTTAATTTGAATCCTTGGTTAGCTTAGACTAGTAAAAGTGCTCATGATTTAAGTGTGGGAAAGTTGGGTTTGAAATTATTTGGTTTGAATAATTGGGTGTTGTATATTTTAGTGAAAATGTGCAAAATAATAGTTGAGCACATATTATTGCATTCAATACTTTAATCATATGCATTGAAAAAAAAAAAGAGCAATTAATAAAAGGGGATAAAATGCCCCAAAGTGAGTGTTGGTATCAATGCATATGTACTAAACTCAATTTTAGGATGCATGAACATGTGGAAATCACAGTTAATGGGAAGTTAGATTTTGCATTTTAATTAAATGGATTGTCTTAAGTTAGGTGGAAAGTTTATGTTAATTAAGGATTCAGATTTTAGTCCACTTGGCCAAATACAATCCTACCTTGACCCTAACCCCATTACAACCCTTAAAAGACCTCTTGATTTGTGTATTGGTGCATTAAATTTTTGTTGATTGTTAGATGAAAAGCAAGCTATAGAAAGCAAGATTAATAGATAATTGAGAGAATTGACCTAGACACTTGAGAGTTAGAATGATATACACTACTAGTAAGGGTTCAGTACTTAATTCTATGTTCCCTGCTTTCATGAGCTATCTTCTTCTTGCAAGTTACTTATATTGTATTTTGTGATTTGAATTAGTGAAATCCAGTTCATATTTATTCTTGAAAGATTTATTTACTTTTTCACCAAGTAGGTAGAATCATTTTAGCATGTAGTTGCATTCACATTCATAGGTTTCATTGCATGAGTCTTGCCTTTTCCTACTCATTTATTTGGTCTCCTTGACATGCTAATGTTTAAGTGTGGGGAGGTTGATAAAGCACTATTTTATGGTTTACAATATGTTTAATTGTGTGGTTTTATCATGGTCTTTACCCACTTATTCATATAATTAGCATGCATTTATATTTCCTTCCTAAAATTATTACATGATTGAAAGCATGCTTCTTTGGTCTTAATTTAGCTAATCTTAATCCTCTCTTATTACCATTCGATGCCTTAATCTGTGTGTTAAGTGTTTCAGGCTTTATAGGGCATGAATGAGTGAGAGATTGGGAAGGAAGCTTGCAAAAATGGAAGGAATACAAGAAATTGAGGAGATGACCAGCGAGAAGTGACGCGTACGCGTCAGCGACGTGACCGCGCGGAAGAAAGGGATTCGCAGTGATGCGGTCGCATGGCTCACGGGACCGCGCAGATTGGAAAAGCACAAGTGACGCGGAAGCGTGGACGACGCGAATGCGTGGCAGGGAAAAATGCAAATGATGCGTCTGCATGGATGACGCGATCGCGTGACGTGCGCGATCTGCAGAATTACAAAAGTCACTGGCAGAGATTCTGGGCCGCATTTCAACCCAGTTTTCAGCCCAGAAATACAGATTAAAGTCAGGGAACTTGCAGAGACTCAGGAGGCTTTTCATAATTCACTTTTCATGTTTTAGATGTAGTTTTTAGAGAGAGAGGTTCTCTCCTCTCTCTTAGGATTTAGGTAGGGTTTTTAGAAATTAGGATTTAGGACTTCTCTTAGTTTTAGGAGTGACTCTCGATCCCAGGTTCAATGTTCTTTTACTTTATATTCATCTCTTATTTTCAGATACCATTAATGCTTGCTTGTATTAGTTATGTTGCCTATTTGGCTTATGCTACATTCATGTTATGATTTTCTTATTTAATGTTACTTGAGATATTTCAGTTCAATATTGCTCTTTTTATTCATGTTATTAATCATTCCCAATCTGAAGATATTCTTATTCCGGTAGATTTAATTTCCTTCCCTTTTGGTCTTGGTTAAGAAATCAGTAACTCAGGAGTTATCTTAGCTCAATATAATTGATAACTGTTATCTTGCTAATTGAACTGAACTTCAATAATCCCAACCTTTTCTTAGGAAATAAATAGGATTTGAAGGTCTAACTAATTAGTCCCTTGACTTTCCTTTGCTTTAGCAAAGGTTAACTAAGTGGAATTAAGATTCAACTTTCATTATTATTGATAAGAATAACTAAGTCTGGACTTCCAATTTCTCATACCTTGCCAAAAGTTTGCTTTACAGTATTTATTTATTTTAACTGCCATTTAAATTATTTGCCATATTCATTCCTCATTCTTAAAACCCCCAATTTGCAAACTCATAACCAATAATAAGAACATACCTCCCTGCAATTCCTTGAGAAGACGACCCGAGGTTTAAATACTTCGGTTATCAATTTATTTAGGGGTTTGTTACTTGTGACAACCAAAACGTTTGTACGAAGAGATTTCTGTTGGTTTAGAATCTATACTTACAACGCAACTTTATAAAATTCTTTACTAGCAAAAATCCTAACGTCAATGAGCTCACCCCCATAAATATTCACCAGTGAGGGTGATGGATATGGATCATGATTATGATCAAGTTTATATTGAGTATAACTCGAGTTGGGGAGACACGACAGAGAGACAGTCCAATGGTTAGCTACCAGGACTTGTCGGGTTGGCTCTATAACCGACAGATGATATCATCAGCCATTAGGGACAGGCATTCATCATATGCATACTATGTGAATTGTTTGAGACTGCTTATTTGACTGCATATTACTTGCTAATTGTCTAAATGCCTTATCTGTTCCTATTTGTATATCTCTTGTCTGATATAACTGTGTTTGCTATATTATACTCCTGCAGGTGGTTGGGAGGTCTGAAGGAATTGGAAAGGGAAATATTAGTTAGACTGAATGATCTTTAGTCAGATGTCCTTTATGGTTTAGCTTGTTTATAAGCTTTGAATTATCTGGAGGAAGTTCTAGGATTGTCTTCGACTTTCCTCTATTATTATGTATTATATATGTGGAAGCTTTTACCATGCTGGGTGGTGCACGGATTTGTGATCATCAACAATGGCTCTAAAGACTTGGTAGCACTCTCAAACGTGAATCACACTTAGTCACAACTCCGCACAACTGACCAGCAAGTGCACTGGGTCATCCAAGTAATACCTTACGTGAGTAAGGGTCGATCCCACGGAGATTATTGGTATGAAGCAAGCTATAGTCATCTTGTAAATCCCAGTCAGACGGATTTAACTAATTTAAGAGATTATTGGTTTAAATAATGATTAATAAAATAAACAGAAAATTAGTAAATAGTTACTCATATAATTCAATGGCGGGAATTTCAGATAGGTGTATGGAGATGCTATGTTCTTTCTGAATCTCTGCTTTCCTACTGCATCCATTCAATCCTTCTTACTCCTTTCCATGGCAAGCTGTATGTAGGGCATCACTGTTGTCAATGGCTACGTCCTATCCTCTTAGTGAAAATGGTCCAAATGCTCTGTCACAGCACGGCTAATCATTTGTCGGTTCTCAATCAGGTTGGAATAGAATCCAATGATTCTTTTGCGTCTATCACTAACGCCCAGCCTTCAGGAGTTTGAAGCTCGTCACAGTCATTCAATCCCGGAATCCTACTTGGAATACCACAGACAAGGTTAGACTTTCCGGATTCCCATGAATGCCGCCATCAATTCTAGCTTATACCACGAAGATTCTGATTAAGGAATCCAAGAGATATGCGCCCGGCCTAAGGTAGAACGGAAGTGGTTGTCAGTCACGCGCGTTCATAGGTGAGAATGATGATGAGTGTCACGGATCATCACATTCATCAAGTTGAAGTGCAACGAATATCTTAGAATAGGAATAAGTCAAATTGAATTGAAAATAGTAGTAATTGCATTGAAACTTGAGGTACAGCAGAGCTCCACACCCTTAATCTATGGTGTGTAGAAACTCCACCGTTGAAAATACATAAGTGAAAGGTCCAGGCATGACCGAATGGCCAGCCCCCATGATCTATGAACTAAACGTCCCAAGATGTCTAATACAATAGAAAACTATCCTATTTATACTAGACTAGCTACTAGGGTTTACAGGAGTAAGTAATTGATGCATAAATCCACTTCCAGGGCCCACTTGGTGTATGTTTGGGCTGAGCTTGATCTATCCACGAGCTGAGGCTTCTTTTGGAGTTGAACGCCAAGTTGTAACGTGTTTTGGGCGTTCAACTCCGGTTCGTGACGTGTTTCTGGCGTTTGACTCCAGACAGCAACATGAAACTGGCGTTGATCGCCAGTTTACGTTGTCTAATCACGAATAAAGTATAAACTATTATATATTTCTGAAAAGCTATGGATGTCTACTTTCCAACGCCATTAAGAGCGCGCCATTTGGAGTTCTGTAGCTCCAGAAAATCTATTTCGAGTGCAGGGAGGTCAGATTCCAATAACATTAGCAGTCCTTTGTCAGCCTCCTATCAGAGTTTTGCTCAGGTCCCTCAATTTTAGCCAGAAAATACCTAAAATCACAGAAAAACACACAAACTCATAGTAAAGTCCAGAAATGTGAATTTAGCATAAAAACTAATGAAAACATCCCTAAAAGTAACTAGATCATACTAAAAACTACCTAAAAACAATGCCAAAAAGCGTATAAATTATCCGCTCATCACCAAACTTAAATTGTTGCTTGTCCCCAAGCAACTGAAAATAAATTAGGATAAAAAGAAGAGAATATACTATAAATTCCAAAATATCAATGAATATTAATTCTGATTAGATGAGCGGGACTTGTAGCTTTTTGCTCCTGAACAGTTTTGACATCTCACTTTTTCCTTTGAAGTTTAGAATGATTGGCTTCTATAGGAACTTTAGAATTTCAGATAGTGTTATTGATTCTCCTAGTTAAGTTTGTTGATTCTTGAACACAGCTACTTTTATGAATCTTGGCCGTGGCCCTAAGCATTTTGTTTTCCAGTATTACCACCGGATACATAAATGCCACAGATACATGACTGGGTGAACCTTTTCAGATTGTGACTCAGCTTTGCTAGAGTCCCCAGTTAGAGGTGTCCAGAGCTCTTAAGCACACTCTTTTTCCTTTGGATCACGACTTTAACCACTCAGTCTCAAGCTTTTCACTTGGACCTGCATGCCACAAGCACATGGTTAGAGACAACTTGATTTAGCCGCTTAGGCCTGAATTTATTTCCTTGGGCCCTCCTATCCATTGATGCTCAAAGCCTTGGATCCTTTTTACCCTTGCCTTTTGGTTTTAAGGGCTATTGGCTTTTTCTTCTTGCTTTTTCTTTTTCTTTCTATTTTTTTCGCCATATTTTTTTTTGCAAGCTTTTGCTTTTTCACTGCTTTTTCTTGCTTCAAGAATCAATTTCATGATTTTTCAAATTGTCAATAACATTTCTCTTAGTTCATCATTCTTTCAAGAGCCAACAATTTTAACATTCATAAACAACAAGATCAAAAATATGCACTGTTCAAGCATTCATTCAGAAAACAAAGAGTATTGTCACCACATCAATATAATTAAACTAAATTCAAGGATAATTTCGAAATTTATGTACTTCTTGTTCTTTTGAATTAAAACATATTTCAATTAAGAGAGGTGAAAGATTTATGGAATTTATTCATAGCTTTAAGACATAGTTACTACATACTACTGATCATGAAGTAGAGACACAAAACATAAATAGACATGAAGCATAAAAATCGAAAAACAGAAAAATAAGAACAAGGAATGAGTCCACCTTAGTGGCGTCTTCTTCTTGAAGGACCAACAATGTCCTTAAGCTCTTCCATGTCCCTTCCTTGCCTTTGTTGCTCCTCCCTCATTGCTCTTTGATCTTCTCTTATTTCATAGAGAATGATGGAGTGCTCTTGATGTTCCACCCTTAATTGTTCCACATTGTAACTCAAATCTTCTAAGGAAGTGTTGAGTTGTTCCCAATAGTTGTTGGAAGGAAAGTGCATCCCTTGAGGCATCTCCGGGATTTCTTGGTGATGAGCTTCCTCATGCATCCCTTGGGCTCCATGAGTGGGCTCTCTTGTTTGCTCCATCCATTTCTTAGTGATGGGCTTGTCCTCCTCAATGAGGATGTCTCCTTCTATGATAACTCCAGCTGAGTAACATAGATGGCAAATAAGATGAGGAAAAGCTAGCCTTGCCAAAGTAGAGGACTTATCGGCTATTTTGTAGAATTCATGGGAGATGACTTCATAAACTTCTACTTCCTCTCCAATCATGATGCTATGAATCATGATGGCCCGATCCACAATGACTTCAGATCGGTTGCTAATGGGGATGATGGAGCGTTGAATGAACTCTAACCATCCTATAGCCACAGGCTTGAGGTCCAGTCTTCTTAGTTAAATCGGCTTGCCTTTGGAGTCTCTTTTCCATTGAGCTCCTTCCACACATATGTCTATAAGGACTTGGTCCAACCTTTGATTAAAGTTGACCCTTCTAGTGTAGGGGCGTTCATCTCCTTGCATCATGGGCAAGTTGAATGCCAACCTCACATTTTCCGGACTAAAATCTAAGTATTTTCCCCGAACCATTGTAAGATAATTCTTTGGACTCGGGTTCATACTTTGATCATGGTTCCTAGTGATCCATGCATTGGCATAGAACTCTTGAACCATTAAGATTCTGACTTGTTGAATGGGGTTGGTTAGAACTTCCCAACCTCTTCTTTGGATCTTATGTCAGATCTCCGGATACTCATTTTTTTTGAGCTTGAAAGGGACCTCATGGATCACCTTCTTCTTGGCCACAACATTATAGAAGTGGTCTTGATGGGCTTTAGAGATGAATCTTTCCATCTCCCATGACTCGGAGGTGGAAGCTTTTGTCTTCCCTTTCCCTTTTCTAAAGGTTTCCCCGGCCTTAGGTGCCATTAATGGTTATGGAAAAATAAAAAGCTTATGCTTTTACCACACCAAAATTAAAGTATTGCTCGCCCTCGAGCAAGAGAAGAAAGAAGAGAAGAAGAGGAAGAAGAAAATATGGAGGAGAAGAGGAGGTGTAGGTTTTGACCAAGGTATAGAAGAGGGGGTTGTGTTGTGTGAAAATGAATGGAGGGGTATATATAGGGAGGGGGGAGAGGGTAGGTTCGGCCATTTAGGGTGGGTTTGGGTGGGAAAGATTTTTGAATTTTGAAGGTAGGTGGGATTTATGGGGAAGAGTGGATGGATGTGAGTGGTGAAGGGGGTAATTGGGAAGAGAGATTGAGGTGGTTTGGTGAAGGGTTTTGCGGAAGAGTGTTTATTGGAAAGAGAGAATGAATGTTGAGAAGAGGGGAGAATATGTTAGGTGGAGATCCTGTGGGGTCCACAGATCCTGCGGTGTCAAGGATTTACATCCCTGCACCAATTAGGCATATAAAATGCCTTAGCATACCATTCTGGCGTTTAAACGCCGAAGTGATACACGTTCTGGGCGTTCAACGCCCATGTGCAGCATGTTTCTGGCGTTGAACGCCAGTTCCATGCTTGTTACTGGCGTTCAGCGCCAGCTTTCCTCAGGGCACATTCCTGGCATCCAAATGCCAAGATGTTGCTTGTTTCTGGCGTTCAGCGCCAGATCCATGCTCTGTTCTGGCGTTGAACGCCAGCCAGATGCACCTTACTGGCGTTTAAACGCCAGTAAGTTCTTCCTCCAGGGTGTGATTTTTCTTCTGCTGTTTTTGATTCTGTTTTTAATTTTTGTATTTTTTTCGTGACTCCACATGATCATGGACCTAATAAAGCACAAAATAACAATAAAATAAAAATAAAATTAGATAAATAAAAATTAGGTTGCCTCCCAACAAGCGCTCTTTTAATGTCAATAGCTTGACATTGGGCTCTCATGGAGCCTTAGAGAAGTTCAGAGCATGATGAAGGTTTCCCAACACCAAACTTAGAGTTTGAATGTGGGGTCTTCTCAACATCAAACTTAGAGTTTGGTTGTGGCCTCCCAACACCAAACTTAGAGTTTGATTGTAGGGGCTCTTGTTGACTCTGTACTGAGAGAAGCTCTGCATGCTTACTCTCTTTTATTACAGAGGGATGGCCGTGTGCCTTAAACACAAGGTAGTCCCCATTCAATTGAAGGACTAATTCTCCTCTGTTACATCTATTACAACATCTGTTGTGGCTAGGAAAGGTCTTCCAAGGATGATGCATTCAACCTCTTCCTTCCTAGTGTCTAGGATTATGAAATCAGCAGGGATGTAAAGGCCTTCAACCTTTACTAATACGTCCTCTACTAATCCATAAGCTTGTCTTACTGACATGTCTGCCAATTGTAATGAGAATAAGGCAGGCTGTACCTCAATGATCCCTAGTTTCTCCATTACAAAGAGTGGCATAAGATTTATGCCTGACCCCAGGTCACACAGAGCTTTTTCAAAGGTCATGGTGCCTATGGTACAGGATATTAAGAATTTCCCAGGATCTTGTTTCTTTTGAGGTAGAGTTTGCTGAACCCATGTATCTAGTTCACTAATGAGCAAGGGAGGTTCACCTTCCCAAGTCTCATTACCAAACAACTTGGCATTCAGCTTCATGATAGCTCCTAGATATTGAGCAACTTGCTCTCCAGTCATATCTTCATCCTCTTCTGAGGAAGAATAGTCTTCAGAGCTCATGAATGGCAGAAGAAGATTTAGTGGAATCTCTATGGTCTCTATATGAGCCTCAGATTCCTTTAGGTCCTCAATAGGGAACTCCTTCTTGCTTGAGAGACGTCCCAGGAGGTCTTCCTCACTAGGATTTTCGTCCTTCTCCTCCCTTGTGCATTCGGCCATATTGATTACATCAATGGCCTTGCACTCTCCCTTTGGATTCTCTTCTGTATTGCTTGGGAGAATATTGGGAGGAGTCTCAGTGATTTTCTTACTTAGCTGGCCCACTTGTGCCTCCAAATTTCTAATGGAGGATCTTGTTTCACTCATGAAACTTAAAGTGGCCTTAGACAGATCAGAGACTATGTTTGATAAGTTAGAGGGGCTCTGTTCAGAATTCTCTGTCTGTTGCTGAGAAGATGATGGAAAAGACTTGTTATTGCTTAACCTGTTTCTTCCACCATTATTAAAGCCTTGTTGAGGCTTTTGTTGATCCTTCCATGAGAAATTTGGATGATTTCTCCATGATGAATTATAGGTGTTTCCATAAGGTTCACCCATGTAATTAACCTCTGCCATTGCAGGGTTCTCAGGATCATAAGCTTCTTCAGAAGCTGCCTCTTTAGTACTGTTGGATGCATTTTGCCATCCATTCAGACTATGAGAGATCATGTTGACTTGCTGAGTCAACACTTTGTTCTGAGCCAATATGGCATTCAGAGCATCAATTTCAAGAACTCCCTTCCTTTGAGGCATCCCATTATTCACGGAATTCTTCTCAGAAGTGTACAAGAATTGGTTATTTGCAACCATATTAATAAGTTCTTGAGCTTCTGCAGGCGTTTTCTTTAGGTGAATGGATCCACCTGCAGAATGGTCCAATGACATTTTGGAAAACTCAGATAGACCATAATAGAATATATCTAATATGGTCCATTCTGAAACATGTAAGAAGGACACTTTTTGGTCATCTGCTTGTATCTTTCCCAAGCTTCATAGAGGGATTCACCATCTTTTTGCTTGAAGGTCTAAACATCCACTCTAAGCTTGCTCAGTTTTTGAGGAGGAAAGAATTTATCCAAGAAGGCCGTGACCAGCTTATCCCAGGAGTCCAGGCTATCTTTAGGTTGTGAGTCCAACCATGTTCTAGCTCTGTCTCTTACAGCAAAAGGGAAAAGCATGAGCCTGTAGACTTCAGGATCTACTCCATTCGTCTTTACAGTCTCACAAATCTGCAAGAACTCAGTTAAAAACTGGTAAGGATCTTCAGATGAAAGTCCATGAAACTTGCTGTTCTATTGCATTAGAGCAACTAATTGAGGTTTCAACTCAAAATTGTTTGCTCCAATGGCCGGAATGGAGATGCTTCTTCCATCAAATTTGGACGTTGGTTTAGTGAAATCACCTAGCATTCTCCTTGCATTATTGTTGTTGGGTTCGGCTGCCATCTCCTTCTCTTGTTTGAAAATTTCAGAAAGGTTGTCTCTGGATTGTTGTAATTTAGCTTCTCTTAGTTTCCTCTTCAGAGTCCTTTCAGGTTCAGGATCAGCTTCAACAAGAATGCCTTTTTCCTTGTTCCTGCTCATATAGGAAAGAAGAGAACAAGAAAAGAAAGAGGAATCCTCTATGTCACAGTAAAGAGGTTCCTTATTGTTAGTAGAAGAAGAAAGGGAATAAAGAAAGGAGAGGGATGAATAGTCTGTATAAAGAGTAAGGATAGGGGAGGTGATAAGAGATGAAGAGAGGTGAAGAGAAGTGTTAGTAAATAAATAAATAAATAGAAGAAGAGGAGATATAGAGAATTTCAAAAATAATTTTGAAAAAGTAGTTAGTGATTTTCGAAAATTAGAGATAAGATATAATTAAAATTAAAATTTAAAATAATTAATTAATTAAAAAGAATTTTGAAAAAGGATGAGATATTTTCGAAAATTTAGAGAGAGAGAAGTAGTTAGGTGGTTTTGAAAAAGATAAGAAACAAACAAAAAGTCAAATAGTTAGTTGAAAAATATTAAAGTCAAATTTGAAAAGATAAGAAGATAAGAATTTAGGTAAGATATTTTGAAATCAAATTTTTGAAAAAGATAAAATTTTGAAAAAGATATGATAAAAAGATAAGATAAGAAGATATGATAAAAAGATAGGATTGAAAAAGATTTAATTTTTAAAATTATAATTGATTACTTAACTAACAAGAAACTAAAAGATATACTTCTAGAATTTAAAGATTGAACCTTTCTTAACAAGAAAGTAACAAACTTCAAATTTTTGAATCAATCACATTAATTGTTAGTGTAATTTCAAAAACTATGAAATAAAGATAAAAAAAGATTTTAAAAATTAATTTAAAAGTAATTTTCGAAAATATATAAAAAAATGAAAAAGATTTGATTTTTGAAAAAGTTTTGAAAAGATAAGATTTTTAAAATTGAAATTTTGATTTGACTAACAAGAAAACAACTTATTTTAAAATGTTTGACCAAGTCAACCCAAAATTTCAAATTTTTGAGAGAAATAAGGAAAAGATATTTTTTTATTTTTGAAAATTTTTTATTATGAGAGAGAAAAACGTAAAAATGACTCACAACATGAAAATTATGAATCAATGATACATGCAAGAACACTATGAATGTCAAGATGAACACCAAGAACACTTTGAAGATCATGATGAACATCAAGAACATAATTTTGAAAAATTTTTTGATGCAAAGAAAACATGCAAGACACCAAACTTAATCTTTAATGCATGGATTCTAACAAACGAAAAATGCATATGAAAAACAACAAACAACACAAAACAAGAAAACATCAAGATCAAACAAGAAGACTTGTCAAGAACAACTTGAAGATCATGAAGAACACCATGAATGCATGAATTTTCGAAAAATGCAAGAAAAATTTTTAAAGCATGCAATTGACACCAAACTTAAAAGTTGACTCAAGACTCAAACAAGAAACACAAAATATTTTTATTTTTATGATTTTATGATTTTTTTTTGTATTTTTATTATTTTTTTCGAAAATATTCTTTAGAAAAACGAAAATAAAGAAAATTTTTTTTTGAAAATTTTTTTGAAAACCTTTTGAAAAGAAAATTACCTAATCTGAGCAACAAGACGAACCGTTAGTTGTCCATACTCGAACAATCCCCGACAACGGCGCCAAAAACTTGGTGCACGAATTTGTGATCATCAACAATGGCTCCAAAGACTTGGTAGCGCTCTCAAACGTGAATCACACTTAGTCACAACTCCGCACAACTGACCAGCAAGTGCACTGGGTCGTCCAAGTAATACCTTACGTGAGTAAGGGTCGATCCCACGGAGATTGTTGGTATGAAGCAAGCTATGGTCATCTTGTAAATCCCGGTCAGGCGAATTTAACTAATTTAAGAGATTATTGGTTTAAATAATGATTAATAAAACAAACAGAAAATTAGTAAATAGTTACTCATATAATTCAATGGCGGGAATTTCAGATAGGTGTATGGAGATGCTATGTTCCTTCTAAATCTCTGCTTTCCTACTGCATCCATTCAATCCTTCTTACTCCTTTCCATGGCAAGCTGTATGTAGGGTATCATTGTTGTCAATGGCTACATCCCATCCTATCAGTGAAAATGGTGCAAATGCTCTGTCACAGCACGGCTAATCATCTGTCGGTTCTCAATCAGGTTGGAATAGAATCCAATGATTCTTTTGCGTTTGTCCCTAACGCCCAGCCTTCAGGAATTTGAAGCTCGTCACAGTCATTCAATCCCGGAATCCTACTCGGAATACCACAGACAAGGTTAGACTTTCTGGATTCCCATGAATGCCGCCATCAATTCTAGCTTATACCACGAAGATTCTGATTAAGGAATCCAAGAGATATGCGCCCGGCCTAAGGTAGAACGGAAGTGGTTGTCAGTCACGCGCGTTCATAGGTGAGAATGATGATGAGTGTCACGGATCATCACATTCATCAAGTTGAAGTGCAACGAATATCTTAGAATAGGAATAAGTCAAATTGAATAGAAAATAGTAGTAATTGCATTGAAACTTGAGGTACAGCAGAGCTCCACACCCTTAATCTATGGTGTGTAGAAACTCCACCGTTGAAAATACATAAGTGAAAGGTCCAAGCATGACCGAATGGCCAGCCCCCATGATCTAAGAACTAAACGTCCCAAGATGTCTAATACAATAGAAAACTATCCTATTTATACTAGACTAGCTACTAGGGTTTACAGGAGTAAGTAATTGATGCATAAATCCACTTCCAGGGCCCACTTGGTGTATGTTTGGGCTGAGCTTGATCTATCCACGAGCTGAGGCTTCTTTTGGAGTTGAACGCCAAGTTGTAACGTGTTTTGGGCGTTCAACTCCGGTTCGTGACGTGTTTCTGGCGTTTGACTCCAGACAGCAACATGGAACTAGCGTTGAGCGCCAGTTTACATCATCTAATCACGAATAAAGTATGAACTATTATATATTGCTGGAAAGCTCTGGATGTCTACTTTCCAACGCCGTTAAGAGCGCGCCATTTGGAGTTCTATAGCTCCAGAAAATCTATTTCGAGTGCAGAAAGATCAGATTCCAACAGCATCAGCAGTCCTTTGTCAGCCTCCTATCAGAGTTTTGCTCAGGTCCCTCAATTTCAGCCAGAAAATATATGAAATCACAGAAAAATACACAAACTCATAGTAAAGTTCAGAAATGTGAATTTAGCATAAAAACTAATGAAAACATCCCTAAAAGTAACTAGATCATACTAAAAACTACCTAAAAACAATGCCAAAAAGCGTATAAATTATCCGCTCATCACTGGGGACCTCTGGTTCTCACCCATGCGGATTTTGTGGTTTTCAGATGCAAGACGTGAGGCTTCTCGATGAGGCATACTGGAGACTTCTGGATTAGCGAAGATCCTTTGTTCTTGGGACTCTATTTTGGTTTATATGTTTTGCTTAGATACTTTTATCTCCATTAAATAATACAAACTGTGATGACTCCTCTTATAGGAGATTTTGGAGAATAGGTTTTCAGTTTTGTGTCCCTTTGGGTTTTCCTTGGGGTTTCCTATTTTATTCCCTTGTATATATACGTTGCTTTGCTCGGATCGGTTATCTTCGCAACCAGATTTTGAGTTTTGATATTCTCGTTTTTGACACTCTTTTGTATATCTATAATCTCGCATTGGTTTATCCTTGTTCGTTACGTTATCGATCGGAGTGTTGCGCTTTTGAGTTGCAATTTTTGTTTACCCCCTTTTTCTACAAAGGCTCCTAGTTATAATGAATCATTCATACTACTATATGTACTAAATTTTTATTTTAGAAGTCGTAATACTTTGTCATCTCTAAATTATAATTTAAGCATAAGACTCTAAATTTTTATTTTTAACTATTTTTTTTCTCTAACCCTGGAAATGTCCCTCTCAATCTCTCCTTCTAAGACTACTTTTACGAATTTTAATCCTTTCCCACATTCTTCTTTCTTATATTCATTTATGTATATAAGTCCTTTAATCCTCACACCATAACCCCACACTAAACACTACTAATCAAAACACCAACGTCACTTTCAAAAAGAAGAAGATCTACCCTTTTATTATTATTGTCTCAATCAACTTTTTTCCCATACATACATACCCATACATGAAGAAATGGACAGCTATTATTATTACTACTTCGATTCATACTTCAATATTAACCTAGCTTCCTCATTCACCCTTCTCTCTCTCTTTCTCTCAATTTCTCTCTCAAAAACACAAGTTAAACTAATTTTTTTTAATAATTCAATAAAAAATTTGTATTATTTATAGAGACATTTTAGTTTGTTTAAAACTTACAATTTATAATTTTTAAAATAATTAAATATTCTTTATTGTGAAAAAATATTTCAGTCTCTTAAAATTAATTCTAAAAAAATATTTTGTCTTTTAAAGATTAAATATACAAATATTTTAGTCTTTTTTATATTAGATAAATATTCTAATTTCTAATATAATCAAACAATTTTAATTAATCCTAAAAAGATAATTTAGTATTTTCTTATTAATGATTAAAGGGTATTTTAGTATTCTAAATATGAATTACAAAAGTATTTTTGTTTTTTATAAATCATATTCAAATTTTTAATTTCCAATACAGTTAAACAATATAAATTAATCGTATCATGGTATTTTAGATTTTTTTAAAAAAATTAACCTTTAAGGGTTGTTTTGTTCTCTTAAACATTAATTATAAAGATATTTTAGTCTGTTAAAAAATTAAAGTTTATAATTTTTAATATAATTAAAAAATTTATTATAAAAAGGGCATTTAATAATTTGAAATTAATCATAAAAATTTATTTTAGTCTTTTTAAAAGTTATGTGTAAGGATATTTTAGACTTTTTTATGTATAAAAATTTCTAGTTTTTAATACAATCGTATCATCTTAGTTAATCCTATAAGGATATATAATTTAGTCTTTTTAAAACTATTCATCATGGGCTATGTTAATAATTTAACTTTGGTATTTTAATCTTTTCAAAATTAACTTTAAAATGTTGTTATGTTATTTAAAAATTAATTAACCTTAAAATGTCAGTTACTATTTTTTTATAAAATAAAAAATTATTTAATCTTTTCAAAATATTAATGAAAAAGATACAATTGGTCTTTAATTAACAATGTCCAAAATCATTAGTATTTTAGCACATTTAACCGGTCTTTTTATAATTAGAACTGAAAGCAAAATATTATAAAATATTTTAGCACATCACATCTCATGAAGAAATTCATCATCAATGGCCCGTCTCCATCATAATTCACTAGCTATTTCCAACACTAAAGCAATGGCATCGTGATTTTGTGTTGAATATATACATACATATAGATGCTGTAGTAACTAAGCTAATTAAAAATAATAAAAAAAACTTTTGATATATTAAAATATAGGTAACATTACACACACAGAAACACAGTGAAAGGCCACAAGTAATTGTCCTCATTTCCATTCTAATATATGGCAAGAAACTGAGGACAATGTCCTCTTACCCTTCTCATCCATTTGTCTGAATTTTTTTTTTTTTTTTTTTTTTTGTGAATGCTAAAGTTGAAAGTTTGGTATTCCCCATCAATGAATGCTAGCTACTCTCCAATGTCATCACTTTGCGCTCACAAAATGACAAGCCTTTCAATTTTACTTCATTATTCTTTCTCCCTTCTCCAAGAATATGCATGTCATCATGAGTCATATACATATGCTCATGATAAAAATCAAATAAATAAATGTTACTAATAATAATATTTAGGGTTTGGCTGATGATGAATACCCTTTCAACACTTGTTAAGTTTACACGTGATGAAAACCCTCATATATAGTACTATTAGAGTTTAATTAATTATACTAATTAACAAACAAGTTAATATGTAACAATAATGTCTATTTCACACATTAATTTCATATATAAAACATCTATAATTATACACTTACATATAATATTATATATTTATTCCAACAGTAATTAGTTTTGTTTTCTATTTGTGAGATAAACATTTCCTTAAAATTTGATATTATAAAGTAAAAGATGTCAAAATAAGAAATGAATTAATTGAAAAACTGTTAATCACTACAGTTGTCCACAATATTTTAAATGAAATGAGTTCACCTAGTATATTTTTCTTAAAGAAAATAAAATTATTTAACTTTGCAAGTCAACATAAATAATCACTATTTCTATCTATTAAATGCAAATTTGACCTTTTAAAAGAACGAAGAATGATGCTAATAAAATAATAATTAAAACTTTGTTATAGAGGAAAAATTTGTTTAAAAAATAAAAAATATACATAATTCATATGTTCTTAGGTTACAACTTAAATAGACTAATTTTATATAGAAATTTTATCTGGTCACTTTTACAATTCTTGAATTAAGTTCTGGGAGGCATTTCCCTGAAGGAGGCCGTCTCGAACCTGCGTAGCAATGTCCTTCACAGTATCAAAGTACTGAGTCATCAGCACCATCTCCATCACATCCTTGGTCCTTGTTCCAGTCACATTTTCGGAGAATGCAAGGACGCCGTCCCTCAACCCGTCCACAATGGCCCGGCGTTGGCGAGCCATACCGAGTCCCGACAGATATTTGGACTCTGCCTCTCCCTCAGCTTTCTTGATTTGCAGAATTTTTTCTGCTTCACCTTTCTCATTTGCAGCCACCCTCAGTCTAGCAGCTATTGAACAAAAAGCACACAGATCAGGATATATTGAAGCACATTTGTGAGCAAATCTAATGCAAATAAATATATTTAAAACATGTTACCTGCATTGATCTCATTCATGGCTCTCTTAACATTAGTGTCCGGTTCGATATCCACAATCAGGGTCTGGACTATCTGATATCCGTAGGTAGACATGGCCTAAAATATTATGGATGAAGTAACTTTTAATGAGAGAATAATTGCAACCTTCACTGATGTATTGAGGAAATATTCTCAATATTAAGAAAGCAAATAGGAAGCAGGAGAGTGTAGAAAAGTATAATACGTACCTTCTCAAGCTCCTCTTCAACAGACTTTGCTATATCATTCTTTTGTTCAAGCACCGCATCCAACTCTAATTTTGGCACACTGGCCCGAATAACTGAAGAAATGAGCATAATCCACATAAAAATTAAAATAATCCACAAAAGAAAACCATGAACGAATGAAGCAGAAAAGCCACCCCACCTACCATCAAAAACGTATGATTGGATCTGCCCCCTTGTGTTTGAAAGCCTATAGAAGGCATCAGATGCTTTGTCAGCCAGAGCTTGGTATTGCACGGACGCAACCACAGTGACAAATGCATGGTCCTAACAATTTGATGACAGTCAAAATCTAACAAAATAACAGACCCATGAAACAGTGCAAATGGAGGAAAGGAAGCACTCTACCTTGGTTTTCGTTTCGCAACGAACCTCGAGTTGCTGGACTCGTAGTGATAGTTCACCAGCTATCCGGTAACCAAGACACCAAGGTAAGCAATGGCATCCAGGCTCCAGAATTTCCTCAAATTTTCCAAAATATTCCTTGATAGCCACATTTGACTCCTCAACTTGATAGCAACCAAGTGCTTGGCCCATCCTTCAGTTCCAAAACGCTTAACACACACACAAAGATGAAGCACAGTTTAGAAGAGAAAATTGAGCAAGACAGTGGTTCATTTTTTGTGACGAAGCAAAACAAGAATATAAATAAGAAGAATTGCAGAAGAGAAATGCAACCACAAGAAGTTTCTATGAATCTTCCTACCAAAGACTGAAGATATTTCTAGGAAGAAGCGAGAAAGTTATTGTGCTACGTAATACTATAATTATCATAATTGCAGGTTCCCTAGTAACTCTCCCTTGTTTTCTAGTTTTAGCTACTTCGCTTCCCATTGTGATGTTACATAAATAATAACTACATCAGCATGATTTTTTACTTTTGTCAATTTTATAAGCGTGCGTAGTTTTTTTAGCAAGTTCTTTTGCACGTTTGAAGGTGGTGACCAACACAACCAAGAATACGACACGGTTTTCCTTTTCCGGTAGGAATCTTTTAAAAAACGTAATGCAATGTATCTAAAGTCTAAACAAACATTACTTTCACTTTAACTCTCTTTTTTAAGTTTTAATTGCACGCCTTGACTCCATTCTGTACCATTCACTCTTTTTTTTTTTTTTTGATTCTCTCTTCTAACTGAATTTTTCTGTCAATTTTATACTCTTAATTGCATTGTTTGGGGTGGAGGGGGTTTCAAAGTCCTCTGATTTACAATGCTCTCAAGTTCTTTCCAATTTCTGTATTCTAAAATCACTCAATTTTTATCATAATCTTATAGTCTAACAAAGAATTATTGTCCCAAAAAAAATCACTCTTTTTCTCCTTTTAATTTAAATTATTATGAATAAATTAAAATTTTACACAATTCACTCCAAAATAAAACATCAGAATGAAAAATCAGATGTTTGGCCGAATGAACTTTTACAATAGGCAATAGCTGCCTGAATGGAATTATTATTATCATTATTATTATTATTATTGGTGTATAATGCAAATCCTTCATGAATTGGTGTAATGTCACAAGAATTAGGTTGAGATCTCCTCTTTGATCTACTACCTTTCTTATCAGCAATGTTCATCCCCATGGCATTGAATATAACTCTAATTGCTCCAAAATCCATCTCCAACTTTCTTGATGATTTTTTGCAACTTCTAAATGAGCCACATATGATTTCATCCTCAAATTCCCGATTATTATTGTTATTGCTACTCCTTGTTATTCCTTGATCCTTCTTTACATTGCTTCTTCTAGTATTTTTGGGGTTGACCAATTTCTTTCGATAACATTGAAAATGGTTTTTTGCTTGATGACTTGTTATGTCCATTATTGTTGTTGGGTTGGTATAGTGGCTTTATAAGAGATGCTAATATGGCCCCAATATTTATACCTCTAAATTTTATCAACAACTTCGTCATGCCTCCATTGCTTCTTGTTTTTGTTGTGAAGTTTGGTTGTTTCCTAGCATTGAGACAATATTAAATTTGACCATTAAATATTGCTCTAATTAGGAGAACTTAAGCATGATTGATGTGCCAAATGAAACAGTTTATGCAAAAAGTAAAAATTCAAGTGCACTCAATTTTGCGTGAAGTTGATAATTGAAAACTGTTAGATGAAAATTTAGTTATTAACTGCACCTGAAATTTCACTTGATGAGAAATATAATTATTATTATTATTTGAATATTTGTATTAACCACGAATAAAAACAGTTTTTTTTAAAGAAAATTAATTATTTCGAGTTTCCCTAATGGTTTTATATATGCAAGCAGTTTTATAAAATTTTAATATGAATTGAAATACACATGGTCATTAAAATAAGAAAACCAGCATCAAAATCATGTTTAGCTAGTGAAATTAAATGTTTATTAAATTGTTATCACATCACACAATCGCTTAGCTACAGTGAAAATTAGCTACAGTGACAGTGTTTTGCAGCTTATAAAAAAAAGAAGCAGTGAAGTGAAAAGAGAGTATGAGTTGGCTCTAACTAATTACTCACTTCTGGAGAGTTTTACTTTAACAACTAATTATTAACTTCTTAAATCAGTAACTAACTAATAGCAACTTGTACATCATCTTGCACTTGCTTAATTGGCCTAACTCTAAGCATAATGCTAATACATCCACCAGCTCAAATAAAATTTGAACAAATAATTTTTTCTACAAAATTTTCGTACTGCACAATTTATTTATATATAAGGAGTTGATTGGTTTGATCATTTTCATTTTTATTGTCAATAAAAACAAAAATAAAATATGAAAATATGATTGGTTATATATTTTAAAAATGCAACGCAACTAAAAATGACATTTCTTTGTTTCTGAAATTTTCTCTTGTAAGAGTTAAAGATATTTTCAACTCCAAAGATTGTGATTTCACTCTTTTAAATTAGGTTAATTTTTTTGGTTATGGAGAAGGGGCAGGTGTTGTGCCAAGTTATGAAATGAGGGAGTGCTACACTGAAATGTGGGGCAATTTTTAGCTCATATTTGGTAGGAAGAAATCGGACTCTCCAAATTTTTTGTTTTGAAAATTTTGTAAGCAAATCGGAGGGTCCATTTTGCTCATAGTATATGAAATTCACATAGAAAAAATCAGACCGTGCGATATGTCCTCACCAAAATGGATGGTCCATTTTCTTTATTTTTTTTTATTTGGCTATACTAGTGCTTGGGTCTGATTTGTGATTGAGAGGAATTTTTTTTTTAATTTACAAAAAATCAAAAAGTCCAAGTTCCCATCAACAAATCGTAAGATCTGATTATTATATTCCTGATACCACAGCCCAATAAAACTCTCCTCCTCTCCATATCTACATCCTACACTAAGGTTGCCTCCATAATAAAATTAATTTGCGTTAAATGATTATGTGCATTGTTCGAATCTATCATAAATTTTTCTTTTGTCTTTTTATTTAACCCCTCTATGCTAGCAGGTTCTCTATTCTCTCATCAAATGTCAAATCCCTCTTTTTTTTTTTTTTGTCATCAGACATACTTATAACTTTTATTTTGTCTATTTGTGGGACTTAACTAGTGCACATTGTCTTAAAAAAAAAGTTAATTGACAATTTAATCATCATTCATCAATTAAAAAAAAATGAGACATATTTTATAAAATTAATTGTTAACTTATAATAAAAATAATTTGATTAACTAAATTGTGCACTTAAAAAAAATAATAGATTAACTAAACGTATTTTTATTATTTAGTAATAAATATAAGTTTTAATTTTGATGATGAAAAAGATCAATTAAACATATTTCATTATTTTTCTATTTGAAAACAAAAATCATTTTAACTAAACAATCATATTTTAAGTCAATGAACTATAATTTAGATTGCATAATTTCTTTCTCTTTATCTAGAAGTTTCGGATTCGAATCTTATTTTTAAAAAAAATCATATTTTAAAAAATCTAAGAATCTGAAAATAAAAATAATTTTAAAAAATAAAATAAAAAATATTTTTACAAATCAATCTGCCTCTAAATTTGTTTCATATATTCAAATAACACATAATTATTAAGTATTGGATGAGGCAACTCACATAAAAGATAAGTACGTCTTTTTCATGAAATAGAAATATGTGTGCTGAGTTGATTTATAAAATTAAAATGAAAACAAGCAACACATTTCTATTAGTATGTTTATGTTAACATTTTAATCCATACCTAGAACATATAAATACATACCTAGAAGATGGAGCGTCCATATTATGGTTCCCCCTCTGAATTGTTGTTTGGGCTTCAGGAGGTTTATGAGGATTACTCTCCATTATTAATCCAACCCCCGGATTATTCAACATTAATGCACTAGTATTAGTATTATTATTTGTTGTATCATCACCATTAATAGGAGATAACATGCATGGAAACTCATTATCATCAGCAGCATCATCTTTTTGGAGGGACAAAGATATTGTTGATGAAACTGATATCCGCAACTGATGATGATGGAACTCATGATCCTTATCATTGTAGCGCCGAGACGGCACGACGGCGGCGAAGACGACGGCGGCGAAGACGATGCATCGAGTTCAATTTCGATGTTGAATCATCTTTAACCATGGAAGAATAATAATTAGCTTCCATATATATAGATAAGTAAGAAGCTAATCAAGGAAGGAAATAATTAAACAGCTAAAGTTATAATTGAATAGTGAGTAATCAATTACTTGTCTAATTAAATAAATATTAAAAATTTGAATTTCGCTTTGTACATAAATAATTCTAATTTTATGGTAAATTAATCTTTGATCTACTAGATTATATATGAGATATTGTAAAAAACAAAGCAAATATATGACACTAGCTGCTATAATTATTGAATTGTGATGTAACAAATTATAAATAGGGAATGCAATTAGTTCTTGTTATGAATGCATGCCTAGTGATCCTATATAAATAGGTTTATGGGGTATATACAAATATTAGCTAGGTAACATGTCACAATCTACTGAAATACTTGAATGTAGAATAATGTTTGATTTCGTCAACAAGTGTCAATTATTGTGTCATGGATTCTCCTTAATTTTCGACTTTTGTTTCACTAACAAGCAAGAATCTCCTTGACTTCAGGTTCAAGCACCACGCTTACACAAATTTTGTTCTTTAATTATAGGGCTATTAGTGGAGAAAATTGAATATGAATATTCACACGGATAAATTTATATGTGAAGATGAGAATGAGAATAAAAGTTTATCGGTAGATAGAATTTTACGTGCTGATGATTTTTATTATGGTGTTTATATAATTTTAATCCTATTTAAAAAAATTGTTAGAATTAAAAGTAATATTTTTTATTATTTAATAATATTTAAAAAACAAAAACAAAAAGCATTACTAAAATATAAAAAAAATGTGACTTTAATTTAATCATACTTAAAAAAGTTTTGCTAAATTTTTATAGTTATTATAGACATCATATAACCATAGGCACTATAAAATTTACCAGAAATTTAAAGGAATAATATTGTATTACTCAAAATAAAAGATAATCAAATTGGGAGATATTCAAATAATTTTTATTGGTATTTTTATCTGTAATAATATTACGAAAATATAAATTTTTTAAAATTATAGTCTACTTTATTCTGACAATATAGATTATGTATAGCACAAAAAATTTATAGAATTAAGCTATTTTTACAAAAAAAGTTGTAGGTTGACAAAAGTCTCCGGTTAAAAAAACTAAGGTCTCTGTAGATAAAAAATCAAATAATAAAATTTTTAGTTATTATTTTTATATAAAAATATCTAATTGTTTTATCTAATTAATTTTAACATTCGTTATCTAAAATTTGAAATAGTAGATAAATATTCTAATTTCTAATATAATCAAACAATTTTAATTAACCCTAAAAAGATAATTTAGTATTTTTTTTACTAATGATTAAAGGATATTTTAGTATTCTAAATATGAATTACAAGAGTATTTTTGTTTTTTCTAAATCATATTCAAATTTTTAATTTCTAGTATAGTTAAACAATATGAATTAATCGTATCATGGTATTTTAGATTTTTTTAAAATTAACTTTTACGAACATTAATTATAAAGATATTTTAGTCTGTTAAAAAATTAAAATTTATAATTTTTTTAAAATTAACCTTTATTCACATTTTCTATCCACTCCTATTCTATCTTCTTCAACAGACACAACCTGGATGTCATCTACTTCTAGATTTATAGGAAAAAGTTTTAGAAAATTAAAAGACAATAATAAACCGAGAAATGAAATCATTTTAGTAAACACATACAAAAAATGATGATATATCAGAGATAAATGCATTGCACTAATTATAGTGAACATCTCATATCCTAGTTCGATATGTATTGATCTAGATGATTAAAATGAAGATTCAGATCCAAAAGCATTATCACCTTATAAGTTTATGAGGACTCTCAAGCCATCATGAGCAAGCTGCATTGGAATTCCCTCCCTAATCCCAAAAATAGAGGATTCAATTGTATCAATTGCACTAAAGATTAAATTGAAAAACAACAAATGTCTAATCTCCTTTTAATATATATTTTTTTAAGCCACAAACTTACAGGAGGAACAAAAATTGCATCAAAAATTATATGTAAATTTAACAAAACAATAAGTTCATACTTACGCTTCTGTCTCGTGATTTTTAACGGCAATAGAAGAATAAAAAGAAAAAATTAGCAAAAAATCAATTAAAAATGAACTGATCAGCAGAGGTAGTAGCCATTACTACGAAATTAAAGTTTGAATGAAGGAAAGTATTGCAGCCGTAGTGGTTTATTCATTGCCTATCTAGGCATTGGTTTTTTTTTTTTTTTTGAAGTAAAGAGCTCAAAACAACAAGGTGGAACATATAAAATAACAAAGAACAACTCGACAACTCTAGTTATGACAACTCCTAGTTATCTTCGGCGTTGCCATCAACAACCATAGGGTTCATCACCACTTCACTCATCGGAGAGTAAGAAGGATCTATTAATAATATCCACCACACGTGAGTTTTGATTTCTGAAGATTCTATCATTCCGTTCTAGCCAAACCGTCCAGATAACAGCAAAGAAGCCAATCACCCACCTCCTCCTCTCACCTCTTCTTGCTGCAGCATTCGTCCAGCTTTCAAAGTGTTGTTTGAGTGTACCAGGCATGGTCCATTTCCTTCCAAGAGCGAATAGCCAGGCACAACACAGCTGCCAGGAAATCTCACAACCAGCAAACAAATGAAAAGCAGACTCCACAGACTTACCACATAAGACACATATACGATCATTTGGATTAATTACACCTAGTCTACACAATCTGTCCTTAGTATTCACCCTTCCCACCAACACAAACCAAGAGAATAACTCGATCCTTGGAGAAACGAACCCCTTCCAAATTGCACTTGTGAAGCTATAGCTTGTTATTTCCTCTGGGAGAACCGCTTCCTGTAGCACCTGCACAAATAAGTTAGTCGAATAAATACCAGATCTATCAAATGTCCAGACCACTCTGTCCTCCCTCTCAGATGTTAGCTGAACAGACTGTAAAACCTGATGGAGTTGGTTTACTAGTGCCAACTCCCACTGAAAAAGCTCTCTCCTCCATTGAAAATTCAGTATCCACTCTAGCCCATCCCAAAACCCACAATTCCAATAACAGAACCTTTGAGGTTTGAGACCGAGAAAAGCCTTGGAAACAACTCTTTAAGAACACCGTGAGGTAACCAGATATCCTCCTAGAACCGTATTGTTCTACCATTCCCTACATCCATATACAAACTCCTGATTATTTTTTCTCTCACATGTGGCTCACTAATTTGTTACTGGCAAATATCCTTCTAAGGACCCCCTTGTAGGTACAGGCTGACCACACAGCATCACATTCGGATTCAAGTTATTACAGGAGCAGATGACTTTCTTCCACAGGGGACAATCCTCTTTCGAGAACCTCCACCGCCACTTAAAGAGCAAAGTTGTATTCCGAATTACTACGTCTCCAATTCCCAGACCACTGATGCGTGAGCATATTGTCTATCTTTTCCTAGTGAATTTGCACTTAAATTGTTGAGTTTAATTAAGAATTAATTATATTTTAGCCACTATGGATGCTATTTTGAGTTTTTGGCAATTTTATTTATTTTAGGTAGCATTCGGCGAAATTTGACAGAGTTTCTGCAGCACAAGAATCAAAGGAGATGACTGCGAGGAGCGACACGCACGCGTGCTTGATGCGTGCGTGTGATCCGGAAATATCCGTGACTGACGCGTACGCGTGAATTGAAAATTTACTCAACAACGCGTCTGCGTGACTTGTGAAGAAGACCATCGACGCGTACGCATGACTGACGCGTACGCGTGACATGCGCCACGTACAGAAACACAGAAAACGCTGAGGGGTGATTTCTGGGCCCCATTTTAGCACCCAAGTTAGGCGCAGATCCAGTAAAGCCAAGTGGTCCCCACGTTACAAGACGCGGAGTAGTTAATTAATTCGAATTTAAATTCAAATCTTATCTTTTAGGAAAAGATATTATTTGTATTTTTAGATAATTAGATAATAATTTATTAGGATTAGTTATAAATAGGAGCTCTGTACATTTAGACAGGAGACATATATTGTTACTAGAACCCTTATTTTTCTTCTCTAAACTATGAGCAACTAATCCTCCATTGTTAAGGTTAGGAGCTCTGTCTATTTTCATGGATTGATTTTATTGCTTTTTCTATTTTAATTCATGTATGGATTTATAATTTAAGAATTATTTTCGCTCTTTATCTTATGAATTTGGGTGGAACGGAAGTATGACCCTCTTTCTATTTGAGTTCTTGTAAAACTTGGAAAAGCTCTTTACTTGAATAATAGCTTGAACACATTTTCTCCTAAATTTTAATTATCTGGATTTAACGGGATACGTGACATATAATCCTTCTATTTTTGGGTAATTAGAATTTATGTGGCATGCAAACTGGAATTTAATCATGTAGCTTCTAATTGGAATTAATTGACCAAGGAATTGGTAGTTAATGAATTTTAGAGGAGACTAGAAAGGTCTAAGGAAAGAAACAGCAAAAAAAAAATAATAATGAATAAAAATAAAAGCAAGGTCCAAGGCTCTGAGCATCAATGACTAGGAAGGTCAGACATGATTAAAAGCTCAAAGAGCTGTTTCCCTAGTCATATGCTTGTGGTGTGATTGTGTCAAGTAATCCTTGAGACAAAACACTTAGAGTCGAGATCAATTGCATTTAATAGAGTATGCCAAAGGCTTGTGGGAGTAATTAAAGGAAAAATCAGAACTCAAAGAGAGTTCCCCAGTTAAGTGCTTGTGGTGTTTTTGTGTCAAGTAAAGCTTGAGAGAAAACATTTAAAGTCACGGCTAGGCTCAAGGTGCAAAGCACCAAAGAAAATAAATAAATAAATAATAATAAATTAAAGTAAATTTTTTTGTGTTCAAGAATTAAACTGAAATGTAAAGATCAGAGAATTCATAATATTATCCGGATTCTAATTCCGAATGACAATGACATCCTTCTGATTCAAAGGAGAGTGTGATGCCAAAACTATTCAGGATTACAGTTATAAACCCCACTATAAAAAGAGACATGAGCTTAATCGAACTCCCATTATCATGCAAATTCACATCCTAAGCTTATATTAGTTTTGATTGCTTGAGGATAAGCAACAGTTTAAGTTTAGTGTTGTGATGCGTGAGCATCTTGTCTATCTTTTCCTAGTGAATTTGCACTTAAATTGTTTTTTTTTTTTGCTATTTCTTTTGCTTCAAGGAATAAATTTTTGTTTATTTCAGAGAAGTCATAATAATTCTCTAAATTCCTGTTCCTTATACATCAACATCCCTTGATTCAAATTCAAATATGCACTGTTCATATCATGCATTCAAAAATCACAGAAAATACCACCACCTTTAAGTAAATCAGATTATTCTTAAAATTAACTCAATTTCTCATGCAACACATCACTTCTTTTGCTATTCTTTTTAGATTCAAGTTCAGTGAGTGGTACATGAAACATCTTTTCAGCATTAAAGCAATTAAAAGGAAACTAAACTAGTCTTATTATTCTAACTAATAAAGGATCATGCAACAATCAAAGCAAAATAGCAGAAAGTCGGAACATAACATAGAAAAAGAGGGGAGGAATAAAAAGTGAAAGGAACTCAACCACCTTAGTTATCCTAGCGGTCGCTTTATTCTTCAGGTTGTGCTCCTTAATGAAGATGATTCGCCTCCCTTTTGTGCCAGAAAACCAATAAGCGCAGCGTCCAACAACACCAAACTTAAAAGTTTGCTTGTCCTCAAGCAAAGAAGAACTGAAAATAGAAGAGACGAATTTTATGAGGAGAGAAAAATAAAAGGATGAAAGAATAAGAGAGAATTCGGATTGAGAGAGAGAGAAAAAGAAAACTGGGCGGCGCAAGTGACGCATGCGCGTACAACACGCGTACGCGTGGATCGCGCATTCTTCAAAATATCGCGTTAGCGTCAGGCACGTGTCCGCGTGCCCTGGATTTTGTGCGATTAGCGCGAAGCCAGCCGCGCGCCCACGCGACTCTCTGTTCACATGGCTTGAGAGCCAATTTTTCATACGACGCGTTCGCGTCATGCACGCGCTCGCGCGGATGGCCATATGTGCAATTGACGCGAACGCGTCGGTCATACGTTTGCGTGCTCTAACTTGTGCTTTTAGCACACTTCCTGTCCCAAGGCAGCACAACTCTCTGTCCAAACACTCTTTTACGTCGAATTAGCAGGTCACGCGTTCGCGTCGGTGACGCGCCCGCGTGAATGGCGAAAATCAACAAACGACGCGAACGCGTGGGGTACGCAAACGCGTGGGATTGTTTGTGCGAAAGGCTCCATTCTGGCGCTTCTCCTGCGCAACTCTCTGTCAAATTTATTTTTCACACACATCCATCTGACGCGTACGCGTCATTGACGCTTGCGCGTCGTATGCTCTTTCTCCTTTTTTTTAAATAACTTAAGGTGTTCGGTTCCTGGAATAACATAGCTGCATAATAAAAAAATTAGTAAGAACTCTAGAAAAATGAAATAAATAAGAAACTACTACGAAAAATAAAAATAGCTAAGTATACGAAATTATCGGGTTGCCTCCCGACAAGCGCTTCTTTATCGTCACTAGCTTGACGGTCAGCTCCTCTAAGAAGAAGGATCATAGGGGCTCAGCTCTTTACGCCTCACTTTGAACTTCTTTCCTGTGTCTCCATAACGTAGCTCAATATGCTCCACAGAGAGGATTCTGATTACTGTATAAACCATGCTAGATTGCTGGTCAACACCACCTTCATTCCTGGGGAGAAACCTTCAGTGGGGATCTTTTTGTTTCTCCATCCTCTGGGTACTTTCTTCTTTTTGGGAACCTCCTCCTTGGTAGATGATGCATTCCCAACACCAAACTTAGGTTTGATGTCAGGAGGAATTTTATTGATTGTTGCCAAGGGAGATTGGAGCTGCAGATTCTGCTGTGTATCATCAGGGGGTTTTTGAAGGTCTGGATCAATAAGCTCAGCCTGCATGCACCTCTCTTCTTCACCTGTTGGATGTATATCTTTGAAGACATGAAAGACCAGTTGCTCATTATGCACTCTAAACACTAATTCACCCACTTCTACATCAATCAGGGCTCTTTCAGTGGCTAGGAATGGTCTTCCTAAAATTATAGAGGTATTCTCATCCTCTTCTGTATCAAGAATCACAAAGTCTGCTGGGAGGAAGAATTTACCCACTTTAACCAATATATTTTCCACTAATCCATATGCAGGCTTCATAGATTTGTCTGCCATCTGTAATGCTATCTTTGTGGGTTGTGCCTCTTGGATTTGCAACTTCTTCATCACAGATAAGAGCATTAGATTTATGCTTGCCCCCAGATCACATAAGGCTTTCTCAAAGGTTGTGCTCCCAATGGTGCATGGAATTTTAAAGCTTCCTGGATCTGGCATCTTCCTTGGCAAGTTATTTTGAATGACAGCACTACATTCCTTAGTCAGGACTACTGTCTCATCTCCCTTTAAACGCTTTTTCTTTGACAACAGCTCCTTCATGAACTTGACATAGATAGGCATTTGCTCCAAAACCTCAGCAAAAGGAATATTGATTTGTAACTTTCTGAAGATTTCCAAGAACTTTGAAAACTACTTGTCCTTAGTCTCCTTTTGAAGTCTCTGAGGATACGACATCTTAGGCTTGTACTCAGGAGCCTTTGGTAGTGTAGGATAAGTGTCAAGAGAGTCTGGGAATGGGTTGTCTGCACGCTTTGGAGGGGCGTGCTCTACTTCTTCCTTCTTCTCTTCTGGAGCTTCTTTTTCAACTAACTCTTCATTGACCTTGGTCTTAGAGCCAGCTACTTTACCACTTCTTAATTGAAAAACCTTGCAATCTTCTCCTGGGTTCACCACTGTATCACCTTGAAATCTACTTGTAGACCTCTCAAGTATTTGCTTGCTCAGTTGGCTCACTAGCACCTCTAAATTTCTAATGGATGCTCTGGTTTCCTGCATAAATTGTGCTTCTGTACTTGCCACTTGTCCACTTATCACAGTGATAGCCTTGCATTCCTCTCTTGGATTTGGAATTATGTTACTAGGAAGTCTATTAGTGGTCCTCTGATCAATTTCATTAACTCTGGTGGCTATTTGACCCATTTGAATCTCCAGGTTCTTGATGGATGCTCTGGTTTCCTGTCTAAAATCTATCAATATTGCTTCCAAATCATTGTTCTGTTGGAAATCGCCCTGAGAATTATTGTTGAAGTTCTGAGGTCTCTGAGGTTGATCACTCCATCCAAAATTTGGGTGATTTCTCCATCCCTGGTTGTATGTCTTAGAATATGGGTCATTGTTGGGATTCCTAGGATCACTCCCCATGTAATTCACCTGTTCAAAAGAAGGTTGAGCATAATCATAATTATCATTTTGCAAAAAATTACCTGCCATGTCATAGGAGACTTCCTGTGGTGGATTTTGTGTGTTGATAGCTGATATTTGTATGCCACCCATCTGGTGAGTAAGTAGATTTATTTATTGAGACATCAGCTTGTTCTGAGTGAGAAGAGCATTAATAGCTTTTACTTCCAACATGCCTCTCTTCTGAGGGGTTTTAAAGTTCACTAGATTCCTGTTAGATGAGTATAAATATTGGTTGCTAGCAACCAATTCAATAAGCTCAATAGTCTTCTCCGGTGTCTTCTTCTTGTGCAATGAACCTCCTGCAGAATTGTCTAAGCACATCTTGGACATTTTACCCTAGCCTTCATAAAAGATATCTAGTTGAGTCCATTTGGAGAACATGTCTGGAGGGCATTGCATAATCAGTAGCTTGTATCTCTTCCAAGCTTCATACAGAGTCTCACCATCATTCTGCCTGAAGGTCTGAACCTCCATCCTAAGCTTAGTCAGCTTCTTTGGTGGAAAAAATTTAGTGAGAAACTCAGTAACCGCCTTGTAGGATTTAATTTATGGCAAACTATATGTGACTAGACCCTAATTCTTTAGACCTTTCTAGTCTCCTCTAAAATTCATTAACTGCCAATTCCTTGGTCAATTAATTCCAATTAGAAGCTACATGATCAAACTCCAGTTTGCATGCCACATAAATTCTAATTATCCAAAAATAGAAGGATTATATGTCACGTATCCCGTTAAATCCAGATAATTAAAATAGTTAGTAAGAAAAATTAATTCGAAAAAATAGATAACTCTGAAACCTTAACTGTTCTCTCAAATATTTTATTCCCAACTCATTGCTGCTTGCTTTCTGAAATTTTTAAAGTACTGTTTAATGCTCTTTGAATATCTCAAAACCATTTTCTGCTTGCTAACTAATCTTATCAAACGCTATTGTTGCTTGATCCATCAATCCTCGTGGGATCGACCCTTACTCACATAAGGTATTACTTGGTACGACCCGGTGCACTTGCCGGTTAGTAGTGTGGGTTGTAAAATACCGCATCAACCACCTGCCTTTTTTGGAGCCATCACCACTTCCCATTTTACTAGTGGTATCCCATTTCTCCCATTCTCTTTACTCCACAAGAAACGCCTTTGGAGTGAGATCAACTTCTCAACTACCGCCTTTGGCATCTTGTATAGGCTAAGATAGTAGATAGGCAAACTATTCAGAACAGACTTAATAAGAACCAGCTTACCCACTTTGTTTAGGGTCTTTGCTTTCCACAGACTTAACTTGTCGTCCACCTTATCAATCACCGGTTTCCAAGTCTTCACAAGCCTCGGGTTTGCTCCAAGAGAAATGCAAAGATATCGGACTGGTAGAGACTCCGCCTTACAACCCAGCAACTGACACATCTTACGCGCTCAATGCTAATCACTGTTAACCGGAATGAAGCTAGACTTCTCAAAATTGATACTCAACCCTGACATCAGCTCAAAGCAACGTAACAAGCGCTTGTAGTTCCTGATAGTCTCTTCCTCAATAGGACAGAATAGAATGGTATCATCTGCAAACTGTAAGTGCGACAGCTCAATGTTATCCCTTCCAACCAAAAGTGGATAGATGCGGCCATTCCTCACTACCTCCCTGATCATCCTATGTAGCACATCAACAACTAGCACAAACAGAAATGGAGATAAATGGTCTCCTTGTCGTAGTCCCCTTTCCATCTTAAAAGGCTTAGTGGGGGACCCATTTATCAGAACCGACATAGACGCAGAGCAGACACACTCCTTAATCCACCCCCTCCATATATGGCCGAAGCCCATCTTCTGCAAAGCAATATCCACAAAACTCCATTTGACCCGGTCGTATGCCTTTTGAAAATCAAGTTTAATAATTGTGGCACTCCTCTTCCTAGCCTTCAGCCACTACACAGTTTCACAGGCTATCATTGCCCCATCATGAATTTTCCTGCCCTTCACAAACGCACTCTGTGTCTCTCTTACTAACCCTGGCATGACCTTCCTCATTCTCCGAACCAATACCTTAGATATGACCTTATACACACAACCCATCATACTAATCGGCCTGAGGTCTTTTATTTCTTTAGCCCCAACAAACTTCGGCGCCAGCGCCACCCAAGTGATATTCGAATCTCTAGGTAACCTAGAAGACCAGAAAAAATCAAAGACTGCTCCAGTAAACTCCTGCCCAACTTCTTCCCAACACTTCTTGATGAAATTCATATTATATCCTCTCTTATTACCATTTGATGCCTTGATATGTGTGTTAAGTGATTTCAGAGATTACAGAGCAGGAATGGCTTGGAGAACAGAAAGGAAGTATGCAAAAGTGTAAGGAATACAAGAAATTGAAGGAACTGCAAAGCTGTCAACTTGACCCTCTCACACTAAATCGATCATAACTTGAGCTACATAGGTCCAAATGAGGCGGTTCCAGTTGCGTTGGAAAGCTAACATCTGGGGCTTCGAAATGATATATAATTTACCACAGTTGCCCTCAGGATAAGTGACGCGAACTCGTACATCACGCGGACGCATCGCATCTGCGAAAATCAGCGTGGCAGAATTCGTTTCCAGCAATTTCTGGGTTGTTTTTGACCCAGTTTCGACCCAGAAAACACAGATTAGAGGCTATAAAGTGGGTGAATGCATCCATTCATGAAATAAGCTCATAATTCATAATTTTTGGTTTTAGATGTAGTTTCTAGAGAGAGAGGCTCTCTCCTCTCTCTTAGGATTTAGGATTTAGAATTTCTATTAGTTTTAGGATTATTCTTCTTCATTCCAAGTTCAATGTTCCTTTACTTTGGTTTCTCTTCTATTTTTATTTATTCCATTACTTTGATTTATGAATTCTCATGTTTAATTTGATTTCTCTATTTAATGCAATTTGAGGTATTTCATATTTATGATTTTAATTTAGCTTTTTACATTCTTAGCTTGTGTTGAGTAATTGGAGACACTTGAGTTATCAAACTCCTTGTTGATTGAAAATTGAAATTCTTTGCTGATTGATTTAGATTCCCCTAACTCTAGTCTTTTCTTAGGAATTGACTAGGACCTGAGGAATTAAATTGATTTATCCACTTAACATACCTTCATAGTTAAAGGTTGACCAAGTGGGAGCAAAAGCCAATTCTCATCACAATTGATAAGGATAACTAGGATAGGACTTCCAATTCTCATACCTTGCCAAGAGTTTTTATTGTTATTATTTTATTTTCTCTACAATTCACTCTTCTTATTTCTCATCCCCAAAACCCCAATTTACACAACTCATAACCAATAATAAATCATACTTCCCTACAATTTCTTGAGAAGACGACCCGAGGTTTAAATACTTCGGTTATAAATTTTATTGGGTTTGCTTAAGTGACAACCAAAACTTTTGTACGAAAGGATTCTCTGTTGGTTTAGAAGCTATACTTACAACGCGATTATATTTGTGAATTTCTTTACCGATAGAAAATCCAATCGTCAGCGTACCTTGCTGTTCTTATAAATTTAGTTTTAAGAAGTCTTTCAATCTCTTCTTTAATCTTCTGCACGACTTCAGGAGCAAAACTCCTTGGTGGCTACTTGACAGGTTTGACATTGGCTTTCAATGGCAATTGATGCTCTACTAATTCATGAGTCAAGCCTGGCATCTCTACATAATCCCATGCAAAACAATTGCAATATTTCTTTAATATCTCCACTATTTCTTTCTTAAAATCATCAGGCAACATCTTGCTCACGTATGTTTGTCTAGACGATCACCTTTATCAATATCTATGTAACACCCTAATTAGCCTAAACTTTACATTGCGTCGTAAAGCAAATGTTAACCAGAGATTACGACAGTTCTAAGCTCATACATATAATATATATAGAAAGAATAGTATAATCTAGAAGCCCGATGAAAGATATAGCTAAAAAAAATAGGATTTCAAAAGCGCAAAACGTATTAACGCCAGTAAGGGCAGCCATATGGGCGTTAAACGCCAGAAAGGAGCATCTTCTGGGCGTTAAACGCCAGAAAGAAGCACCTTCTGGGCGTTTAACGCCAGTCTGCTAGCATCCTGGGCGTTCAGAAAAACGCCCAGTGACAAAGGACTTCCTGGCGTTCAACGCCAGAAAGAAGCATCAGCTGGGCGTTGAACGCCCAGGAGAAGCAGCATTTGGGCGTTAAACGCCCAAAACATGCATCGTTTGGGCGTTTAACGCCAGGATGGTGGGAGGAGGTAAAATTCGTTTTTCTTTATAATTTTTCTAAATTTTTATGTTTCAATTCATGATTTCTTGCATAAACATGTTCAAATTGTCATCCCTCAAATCAAATTAGTTTTCTAAAAATCCTAATTTCTAAAATCCCTTTTTTAAGAGTATCAAATATATCTTAATTCATAAACACAAATCTTTTTTTCAATCCAAATCTTTTTCAAATCTTTTTCAACTCATCATATCTTCTGGATTTCGAAATTGCCTCTCCCTCTATCCCTCTCATTTTCTTTCTTTTGCTTGAGGACAAGCAAACCTCTAAGTTTGGTGTGAGTTGCCATGATCACTGAGCCAAAACTCATCAAGATCATGGAACCTAAGGGAACAGGAAGAGCAAGGATGTGAACTGAAGGAACTAAAGCGTCAGAAGCTATTCCTTGAAGGACCAAGCACCCCACAGACTAGAGGAACATCCACTTCCCAAAAATACAGGTTGTTAAGTTCTAATTTTAAGCTTTAACTCTGTGATAGTATTTTTATAGAAATTTACCTTAGAAGTTATATAGGAGTAGTAGTAATTAGTATGTCTATTTTGATTTTATTTCCAATTAAGCTATAATTTATTTTTCTCATCATCATCAGGCATAAATAAAGTAGTAGATTTTTTAGAATAAAGAAGTAATCTATATTTTTCGAGTTCTCAATAATAAAAATTATAATTAATTATATGTGGTGGTAATACTTTTTGTTCTCTGAATGAATGCTTGAACAGTGCATAATTTGTACTTTGAATTTGATGAATATTGGCTCCCGAAAGAATGAGGAACACGAAAAATATTATTGATGATCTGAAAAATCATGAAATTGATTCTTGAAGCAAGAAAAAGCAGTCAAAAAAAAAGAGAGAGAAAAAGGAGCAATAGAAAAAGCCATGAGCCCTAGGCAAGAGTAAAAAGGATCCAAGGCTTTGGGCATCAATGGATAGGAGGGCCCAAGGAAATAAAATCCAGGCCTAAGCGGCTAAACCAAGCTGTCCCTAACCATGTGCTTGTGGCATGCAAGTTCAAGTTACAAACTTGAGACTGAGTGGTTAAAGTCGTGATCCAAGGCAAACAGAGTGTGCTTAAGAGCTCTGGATACCTCTGACTGGGGACTTTAGCAAAGCTAAGTCACAATCTGAAAAGGTTCACCTAGTCATGTGTCTGTGGCATTTATGTATCTGGTGGTAATACTGGAAAACAAAGTGCTTAGGGCCACGGCCAAGACTCATAAAATAACTGTGTTCAAGAATCAACATACTACACTAGGAGAGTCAATAATACTATCTGAATTCTGAGTTCCTAAGGATGCCAATCATTCTGAAATTCAAAAGATACAGGGAGATGCCAAAACTGTTCAGAGACAAAAAGCTACAAGCCCCGCTCATCTAATAAGAATCTGAGCTTCATTTAAAACTCTAAAATATTATTACTTCTTAATTTCTGTTAAAACCTATTTTATTTATCTAGTTGCTTGAGGACAAGCAACAGTTTAAGTTTGGTGTTGTGATGAGCGGATATTTTATACGCTTTTTGGGAGTAATTTCATGTAGATTTTAGCATGTTTCAGTTAGTTTTTAGTAGAATAATATTAGTTTTTAGGCAAAAATCATATTTCTGGACTTTACTATGAGTGTGTGTATTTTTCTGTGATTTCAGGTATTTTCTGGCTGAAATTGAGGGAGTTGAGCAAAAATCTGACTTAGGCTGAAAAAGGACTGCTGATGCTGTTGGATCCTGACCTCCCTTCACTCGGAATGGATTTTCTGGAGCTACAGGAGTCCAATTGGCGCGCTCTTAACGGCGTTGGAAAGTAGACATCCAGGGCTTTCCAGAAATATATAATAGTTCATACTTTGCGCGAAGATAGACGACGTAACTTGGCGTTGAACGCCAAGTTCATGCTGCTGTCTAGAGTTAAACGCCAGAAAAACGTCATGATCCGGAGTTGAACGCCCAAAACACGTCATAACCTGGAGTTTAACGCCAAGAAAGGCCTCTACTCGTGGATAGCTTTAGTCTCAGCCCCAGCACACACCAAGTGGGCCCCAGAAGTGGATTTCTGCACCAATTATCTTAGTTTACTCATTTTCTGTAAACCTAGGTTACTAGTTTACTATTTAAACAACTTTTAGAGACTTATCTTGGACCTCATGACATTTTCAGATCTAAATTACATATTTTTTGACGGCATGAGTCTCTAAACTCCATTGTTGGGGGTGAGGAGCTCTGCAGCGTCTCGATGAATTAATGCAATTGTTTCTATTTCACTCAAACTTGTGTATGGTCCGATCTAAGATGTTTATTCGCGCTTAATTGTGAAAGAGGTGATGATCCGTGACACTCATCACCTCCCTCAATCTATGAACGTGTGTCTGACAAACACCTCCGTTCTACATCAGACTGAATGAACTTCTCTTAGATTCCCCAACAGAATCTTCGTGGTATAAGCCGGATTGATGGCGGCATTCATGAGAATCCGGAAAGTCTAAACCTTGTCTGTGGTATTCCGAGTAGGATTCTGGGATTGAATGACTGTGACGAGCTTCAAACTCCTGAAGGCTGGGCGTTAGTGACAGACGCAAAAGAATCAATGGATTCTATTCCAACCTGATTGAGAACCGACAGATGATTAGCCGTGCTGTGACAGAGCATAGGAACGTTTTCACTGAGAGGATGGGAAGTAGCCACTGACAATGGTGACGCCCTACATACAGCTTGCCGTAGACGTGCTTTACAAACAATTGAGTTAAATATTACATTGCAGAAATTCAGAGGACAAAGCATCTCCAAAACTCCAACATATTTCTCATTACTGCACAACAAGTAACGCTATTATTCTCTATTATTTTTCTAATAATTTTAAATACTTTGACTTCTTACAATTAAATCCAATTAACCTTATTGGCCTCCTGACTAAGATTAATAAAATAAACATTGATTGCTTCAAACCAATAATCTCCGTGGGATCGACCCTTACTCACGTAAGGTATTACTTGGACGACCCAGTGCACTTGCTGGTTAGTTGTGCGAATCACAAATTCGTGCACCAAGTTTTTGGCGCCGTTGCCGGGGATTATTGAGTTTGAACAATTGAAGGCATATTTTATTTCTTAGATCAGGAATAATTTATTTTTATAGAGTCATTAAATTCTGATAGGATAATTTCTTTTCAAAAAATTCTTTTAAAAAAAAATTATTTTTCTTAATTAATTGTTAATTTTCGTGAGTTTAGTGTCTTATTCTAAGTTTGGTGTTAATTGCATATTTGATATTTTTCTTTAAATTTTCGAACTTGTGTTCTTTGTTCTTCATTGATCTTCAAGTTGTTCTTGGTTATTTTTCTTGTTTGATCTTGAGTTTTTCTTGTTTTGTGTCTTTTCTTGTTTTTCTTGTGCTTTTTCAAAACATTAACTTTCAAAAATTATATTTTTATCCACAAAAATAATACATCTTTAAAATACATTACATTTTTAACTCAGTTGGTTATAGCGTTGGCTTATGTTCTTGGCAATTGGGCACCAGTTCTTTTGAAAATCTTTTTCAAAAATAATTTTTCTTGATTTAATCTGTGCCAAACTTTAAGTTTGGTGTTTTCTTGTTAATTTTGATATAATTTTCGAAAATTTGTCTTGGGTTTCAAAAAATTTTAAGTTTGGTGTTCTTTCTTTTGTTCTTGGTGTTCTTGTGAATCTTCAAGGTGTTCTTAAGTCTTTCTTGTGCTCTGATCTTAAAATTTTTAAGTTTGGTGTTCCTTGGTGTTTTCCCTCCAAAAATTTTCGAAAATAAGGAGCATTGGATCTAAAAATTTTAAGTCTTGTGTCTTTTGTGTGTTTTTCTTTTTCATCATAAAATTCAAAATTCAAAAAAAATATATCTTTTTTAACTAATTTTAAACTATATTTTCGAAAATTTTCTATAAAAATTCGGATTTCAATTTCAAAATATTTTCAATTTCTTCTTTTTGTTTCGTTTTTATTTTATTTTTTTAAAAAAAATAAAAATAAAAAAAATATATAATTTTTTATAAAATAAATAATATCAACATACATATCATCTCTTTTATTCCATCATGGAATTAAGTGGGAATGAACAGTCCAGGAGGACTCTGGGGTCATATACTAACCCCACTACTGCTTCATATGGGAGTAGTATCTGTATACCCTCCATTGGAGTTAGTAGCTTTGAGTTGAATCCTCAGCTCATTATCATGGTGCAGCAAAACTGCCAGTATTCTGGTCTTCCACAGGAAGAACCTACAGAGTTTCTGGCACAATTCCTACAAATTGCTGACACAGTACATGATAAAGAAGTGGATCAGGATGTCTACAGATTATTACTGTTTCCATTTGCTGTAAAAGATCAAGCTAAGAGGTGGTTAAATAACCAGCCTAAGAACAGCATAAAAACATGGAAACAGCTGTCAGAAAAATTCCTGAATCACTATTTCCCTCCAAAACGGATGACACAGCTAATGCTAAGCATCCAAGGCTTCAAACAAGGAGATAATGAATCCCTTTATGATGCCTGGGAGAGATACAGAGAGATGCTAAGAAAATGCCCCTCTGAAATGTTTTCAGAATGGGTGCAATTAGACATCTTCTACTATGGGCTTACAGAAAAAGCTCAGATTTCTCTAGACCACTCAGCTGGTAGATCTATACATATGAGAAAAACAATTGAAGAAGCTCAAGAGCTTATTGATACAGTTGCTAGAAATCAGCATCTGTATCTAAGCAGTGAATCTTCCATGAAAGAAGAAGCTAAAACAGTAACTGCTGAACTCAGTCCGGTGGATCAGGCTAATGAAATTAATCAGCAATTAGACTTTCTAACTCAGCAGCTAGCCGAATTCAAGGAAATATTACAGGAAACAAGAATGGCAAGCAGGAATATGGAAGTGCAATTAAAGCAGACAGAAAAGCAACTGTCAAAACAAATAGCAGAAGAATGCCAAGCAGTTCAACTAAGAAGTGGGAAAACATTAAATATCTCACTTCAAAGCAGCAGAAAACCAAGAAATGAACAATTGGTTACTCAAAATCCCTCTGAGGACAGTCAGAGCCCAGACAGGAATAAAGCTGGCGTTGAACGCCCAGACCATGCTCATTTCTGGCGTTCAACGCCAGAAACAAGCATGAATCCGGCGTTGAACGCCCAAAGGGAACATGGTTCTGGCGTTCAAACGCCAGTAACAAATGGGGAGATGGCGTCTAACGCCACTCCAGCTTTTACCCCTGGCATTCAAATGCCAGTGGGTGATCAGTCACAAATAAGTGCTGATAACAACCCTTCTAAAAAGGCTTCCCAACCTACTTCTGTAGGTAATAAACCTGCAACAACTAAGGTTGAGGAATACAAAGCCAAAATGCCTTATCCTCAAAAACTCCGCCAAGCGGAACAGGATAAGCAATTTGCCCGCTTTGCAGACTATCTCAGGACTCTTGAAATAAAGATTCCGTTTGCAGAAGCACTTGAGCAAATACCATCCTATGCTAAGTTCATGAAAGAGATCTTAAGTCATAAGAAGGATTGGAGGGAAACCGAAAAAGTTTACCTCACTGAAGAATGCAGTGCAGTCATTCTGAAAAGCTTACCTGAGAAGCTTAAAGATCCTGGAAGCTTTATGATACCATGCACATTAGAAGGTACTTGTACCAAGCAAGCTTTATGTGATCTTGGGGCAAGTATCAACCTAATACCTGCATCTACTATCAGAAAGCTTGGTTTAACTGAAGAAATCAAACCAACCAGGATATGTCTTCAACTTGCTGATGGCTCCATTAAATACCCATCAGGAGTGATTGAAGACATGATTGTCAAGGTTGGGCCATTCGCCTTTCCTACTGACTTTGTGGTGCTGGAAATGGAGGAGCACAAGAGTGCAACTCTCATTCTAGGAAGACCTTTCCTAGCAACTGGCCGAACCCTCATTGATGTCCAAAAAGGGGAAGTAACCTTGAGAGTCAATGAGGAGGAGTTCAAGTTGAATGTTGTCAAAGCCATGCAACATCCAGACACCCCAAATGACTGCATGAGTGTTGATATTATTGACTCTCTGGTAAGAGAGGTCAATATGGCTGAGAGTCTCGAATCAGAGCTAGAAGACATCTTTAAAGATGTTCAGCCTGATTTGGAGGAATCAGAGAAGATAATAGAACCTCTGAAAATCCCTCAAGAAGAGGAGAAACCTCCAAAACCCGAACTCAAACCATTACCACCATCCCTGAAATATGCATTTCTGGGAGAAGGTGATACCTTTCCTGTAATTATAAGCTCTACCTTAGAGCCACAGGAAGAGGAAGCACTAATTCAAGTGCTAAGGACACACAAGACAGCTCTTGGGTGGTCCATCAGTGATCTTAAGGGCATTAGCCCAGCCAGATGCATGCACAAGATCTTACTGGAGGAGGACGCCAAACCAGTGGTCCAACCACAAAGGCGGCTGAATCCAGCTATGAAAGAAGTGGTGCAGAAAGAGGTCACTAAATTACTAGCGGCTGGGATTATTTATCCTATTTCTGACAGCCCCTGGGTGAGCCCTGTCCAAGTTGTCCCTAAGAAAGGAGGGATGACAGTGGTTCATAATGAAAAAAATGAACTGGTTCCTACAAGAACAGTTACAGGGTGGCGTATGTGCATTGATTATAGAAGGCTCAATACAGCCACCAGAAAGGATCATTTTCCTTTACCATTCATAGACCAGATGCTAGAAAGACTAGCAGGTCATGAATACTACTGCTTCCTGGATGGATATTCAGGTTATAATCAAATTGCAGTAGATCCCCAGGATCAGGAGAAAACGGCATTCACATGCCCATCTGGAGTATTTGCATACAGAAGGATGCCATTTGGCCTGTGCAATGTACCTGCAACCTTTCAGAGGTGCATGCTCTCAATTTTCTCTGATATGGTGAAAAAATTCCTGGAAGTCTTCATGGATGACTTTTCAGTTTTTGGAGACTCATTCAGCTCCTGCCTTAACCATTTAGCACTTGTTCTGAAAAGATGCCAAGAGACTAACCTGGTTTTAAACTGGGAAAAATGTCACTTTATGGTGACTGAAGGAATTGTCCTTGGGCACAAAATTTCGAACAAGGGAATAGAGGTGGACCAAGCTAAGGTAGAAGTCATTGAAAAATTGCCACCACCTGCTAATGTTAAGGCAATCAGAAGCTTTTTGGGGCATGCAGGATTCTATAGGAGGTTTATAAAGGATTTTTCAAAAATCGCCAAACCTCTGAGCAACCTGCTAGCTGCTGACACGCCATTTATCTTTGATAAAGAGTGTCTGCAGGCATTTGAGACTCTGAAGGCTAAATTGGTTACAGCACCAATCATCTCTGCACCAGACTGGACATTACCATTTGAATTGATGTGTGATGCCAGTGACCATGCCATTGGTGCAGTGCTGGGACAAAGGCATGACAAGCTTCTGCACGTCATTTATTATGCTAGCCGTGTCCTAAATGATGCACAGAAGAATTACACAACCACAGAAAAAGATCTACTTGCAGTGGTTTACGCCATTGACAAATTCAGGTCCTATTTAGTAGGATCAAAAGTGATTGTGTACACTGATCATGCTGCTCTTAAATATCTACTCACAAAGCAGGATTCAAAACCCAGACTCATCAGATGGGTGTTGCTTCTGCAAGAGTTTGATATAGAAATAAGAGACAGAAAAGGGACAGAGAATCAAGTAGCAGATCATTTGTCCCGAATAGAGCCAGTGGAAGGGGCGTCCCTCCCTCTCACTGAAATCTCTGAAACTTTTTCGGATGAGCAACTCTTTGCCATCCAGGAAGTGCCATGGTTTGCAGACATTGCAAACTACAAGGTAGTGAGATTCATACCCAAAGAGTACAGTAGGGTGCAATCAAAGAAATTAATCACAGATGCAAAGTACTATCTTTGGGATGAACCATATCTCTTTAAGAGATGTGCAGACGGAGTAATCCGTAGATGTGTGCCTAAGGAAGAAGCGCAAAAGATTTTATGGCACTGCCATGGATCACAGTATGGAGCACATTTTGGAAGTGAGCGAACAGCCACAAGAGTCCTCCAAAGTGGCTTCTACTGGCCCACTCTCTATAAAGATTCCCGAGTATTTGTGCTTAATTGTGACAGTTGCCAAAGATCAGGCAACCTACCTCACAGTTATGCCATGCCTCAACAAGGAATCTTGGAGATTGAGTTGTTTGATGTATGGGGTATTGACTTCATGGGTCCTTTCCCACCATCATACTCAAACACTTATATTCTGGTGGCAGTGGATTATGTATCCAAATGGGTGGAGGCTATTGCAACACCCACTAATGACACTAAAACAGTGTTAAAATTCCTCCAGAAACATATTTTCAGCAGATTTGGTATCCCTAGAGTATTAATCAGTGATGGGGGCACTCATTTCTGCAATAAACAGCTTTACTCTGCTCTGGTACGTTATGGAGTTAGCCACAGGGTAGCTACTCCATATCACCCACAAACTAATGGGCAAGCTGAAGTCTCAAATAGAGAACTCAAAAGAATCCTGGAACGGACTGTAATTAACCGTAGAAAGGATTGGGCAAGAAGCTTGGATGATGCTCTGTGGGCATACAGAACAGCATTTAAGACCCCTATAGGGACCTCTCCATACCAGCTTGTGTATGGAAAGGCATGTCACTTGCCAGTGGAACTGGAACACAAGGCCTACTGGGCAACCAGATTCCTAAACCTTGATGCCAAGTTAGCTGGAGAAAAACGATTGCTCCAGTTAAATGAGCTAGAGGAATTTAGACTCAATGCTTTCGAGAATGCAAAAATTTACAAGGAGAAAGCAAAAAGATGGCATTATAAGAAATTGTCATCCAGAGTCTTTAAGCCAGGGCAGAAAGTTCTGCTATTCAATTCTAGGCTCAAATTATTCCCTGGAAAATTAAAATCCCGGTGGAGAGGTCCATATGTAATTACAAGTGTGTCACCATATGGATACGTAGAGCTTCAGGATAATGAATCTAACAAAAAGTTCATTGTTAATGGACAGAGAGTTAAACATTATCTTGAAAGCAACTTCAAGCAAGATTGCTCAAAACTGAGACTTGATTAGAGCTCAGTGGTAGTCCAGCTAAAGACAATAAAGAAGCGCTTGCTGGGAGGCAACCCAGCCATTTACAAAGTTTATTTACTAATTAAAATAAATTTTCTTTTCTTTACAGGTATGAGTCCAAGTATCTTCAAAGGTGAAATAGCAATTGGTTGAAGTCACAGAGTTACAGGGAAATTTGGAAGCTCACTGGCATGAGAAAGCCAGTAAGAAACACTTTGGGCGTTAAACGCCCAAAAGAAGCACCCACTGGGCGTTTAACGCCAGTAAGGGTAGCCATATGGGCGTTAAACGCCAGAAAGGAGCATCTTCTGGGCGTTAAACGCCAGAAAGAAGCACCTTCTGGGCGTTTAACGCCAGTCTGCTAGCATCCTGGGCGTTCAGAAAAACGCCCAGTGACAAAGGACTTCCTGGCGTTCAACGCCAGAAAGAAGCATCAGCTGGGCGTTGAACGCCCAGGAGAAGCAGCATTTAGGCGTTAAACACCCAAAACATGCATCGTTTGGGCGTTTAACGCCAGGATGGTGGGAGGAGGTAAAATTCGTTTTTCTTTATAATTTTTCTAAATTTTTATGTTTCAATTCATGATTTCTTGCATAAACATGTTCAAATTGTCATCCCTCAAATCAAATTAGTTTTCTAAAAATCCTAATTTCTAAAATCCCTTTTTCAAGAGTATCAAATATATCTTAATTCATAAACACAAATCTTTTTTTCAATCCAAATCTTTTTCAAATCTTTTTCAACTCATCATATCTTCTGGATTTCGAAATTGCCTCTCCCTCTATCCCTCTCATTTTCTTTCTTTTGCTTGAGGACAAGCAAACCTCTAAGTTTGGTGTGAGTTGCCATGATCACTGAGCCAAAACTCATCAAGATCATGGAACCTAAGGGATCAGGAAGAGCAAGGATGTGAACTGAAGGAACTAAAGCGTCAGAAGCTATTCCTTGAAGGACCAAGCACCCCACAGACTAGAGGAACATCCACTTCCCAAAAATACAGGTTGTTAAGTTCTAATTTTAAGCTTTAACTCTGTGATAGTATTTTTATAGAAATTTACCTTAGAAGTTATATAGGAGTAGTAGTAATTAGTATGTCTATTTTGATTTTATTTCCGATTAAGCTATAATTTATTTTTCTCATCATCATCAGGCATAAATAAAGTAGTAGATTTTTTAGAATAAAGAAGTAATCTATATTTTTCGAGTTCTCAATAATAAAAATTATAATTAATTATATGTGGTGGCAATACTTTTTGTTCTCTGAATGAATGCTTGAACAGTGCATAATTTGTACTTTGAATTTGATGAATATTGGCTCCCGAAAGAATGAGGAACACGAAAAATATTATTGATGATCTGAAAAATCATGAAATTGATTCTTGAAGCAAGAAAAAGCAGTCAAAAAAAAAGAGAGAGAAGAAGGAGCAATAGAAAAAGCCATGAGCCCTAGGCAAGAGTAAAAAGGATCCAAGGCTTTGAGCATCAATGGATAGGAGGGCCCAAGGAAATAAAATCCAGGCCTAAGCGGCTAAACCAAGCTGTCCCTAACCATGTGCTTGTGGCATGCAGGTTCAAGTTACAAACTTGAGACTGAGTGGTTAACGTCGTGATCCAAGGCAAACAGAGTGTGCTTAAGAGCTCTGGATACCTCTGACTGGGGACTTTAGCAAAGCTAAGTCACAATCTGAAAAGGTTCACCTAGTCATGTGTCTGTGGCATTTATATATCTGGTGGTAATACTGGAAAACAAAGTGCTTAGGGCCACGGCCAAGACTCATAAAATAACTGTGTTCAAGAATCAACATACTACACTAGGAGAGTCAATAATACTATCTGAATTCTGAGTTCCTAAGGATGCCAATCATTCTGAAATTCAAAAGATACAGGGAGATGCCAAAACTGTTCAGAGACAAAAAGCTACAAGCCCCGCTCATCTAATAAGAATCTGAGCTTCATTTAAAACTCTAAAATATTATTACTTCTTAATTTCTGTTAAAACCTATTTTATTTATCTAGTTGCTTGAGGACAAGCAACAGTTTAAGTTTGGTGTTGTGATGAGCGGATATTTTATACGCTTTTTGGGAGTAATTTCATGTAGATTTTAGCATGTTTCAGTTAGTTTTTAGTAGAATAATATTAGTTTTTAGGCAAAAATCATATTTCTGGACTTTACTATGAGTGTGTGTATTTTTCTGTGATTTCAGGTATTTTCTGGCTGAAATTGAGGGAGTTGAGCAAAAATCTGACTTAGGCTGAAAAAGGACTGCTGATGCTGTTGGATCCTGACCTCCCTGCACTCGGAATGGATTTTCTGGAGCTACAGGAGTCCAATTGGCGCGCTCTCAACGGCGTTGGAAAGTAGACATCCAGGGATTTCCAGAAATATATAATAGTTCATACTTTGCACGAAGATAGACGACGTAACTTGGCGTTGAACACCAAGTTCATGCTGCTGTCTGGAGTTAAACGCCAGAAAAATGTCATGATCCGGAGTTGAACGCCCAAAACACGTCATAACCTGGAGTTTAAGGCCAAGAAAGGCCTCTACTCGTGGATAGCTTTAGACTCAGCCCCAGCACACACCAAGTGGGCCCCAGAAGTGGATTTCTGCACCAATTATCTTAGTTTACTCATTTTCTGTAAACCTAGGTTACTAGTTTACTATTTAAACAACTTTTAGAGACTTATCTTGGACCTCATGACATTTTCAGATCTGAATTACATACTTTTTGACGGCATGAGTCTCTAAACTCCATTGTTGGGGGTGAGGAGCTCTGCAGCGTCTCGATGAATTAATGCAATTGTTTCTATTTCACTCAAACTTGTGTATGGTCCGATCTAAGATGTTTATTCGCGCTTAATTGTGAAAGAGGTGATGATCTGTGACACTCATCATCTCCCTCAATCTATGAACGTGTGTCTGACAAACACCTCCGTTCTACATCAGACTGAATGAACTTCTCTTAGATTCCCCAACAGAATCTTCGTGGTATAAGCCGGATTGATGGCGGCATTCATGAGAATCCGAAAAGTCTAAACCTTGTCTGTGGTATTCCGAGTAGGATTCTGGGATTGAATGACTGTGACGAGCTTCAAACTCCTGAAGGCTGGGCGTTAGTGACAGACGCAAAAGAATCAATGGATTCTATTCCAACCTGATTGAGAACCGACAGATGATTAGCCGTGCTGTGACAGAGCATAGGAACGTTTTCACTGAGAGGATGGGAAGTAGCCACTGACAATGGTGACGCCCTACATACAGCTTGCCGTAGACGTGCTTTACAAACAATTGAGTTAAATATTACATTGCAGAAATTCAGAGGACAAAGCATCTCCAAAACTCTAACATATTTCTCATTACTGCACAACAAGTAACGCTATTATTCTCTATTATTTTTCTAATAATTTTAAATACTTTGACTTCTTACAATTAAATCCAATTAACCTTATTGGCCTCCTGACTAAGATTAATAAAATAAACATTGATTGCTTCAAACCAATAATCTCCGTGGGATCGACCCTTACTCACGTAAGGTATTACTTGGACGACCCAGTGCACTTGCTGGTTAGTTGTGCGAATCACAAATTCGTGCACCAGGGGACATACCCCGGTGGCAAGTCATAAGGTGGCCACCTTACGGTATTTACGTGAGTTACATTTAACCCTGAATGGGTATGGCCAACGTCATCATGCCTCACTGATAGCAAGGTAGGCTCTGGCATTTAAAATTACAGAAGAATTTTTGGACTCATTTTCTCTAGTCTCATTACTGAAAGTAGAAGATGATGTTGTAGATGTATTTGACATGTCAATTGACGCTGATTTTTTAGTCTCTGAAAACACAATTTTACCACTACGTAACCATATATAAATTCAAAATTCTTGATTTTTTTTCTTTTGACAAACTACAATCTAGTGACAATGTCCCACCGGGCATGCCAATTTATGTTACTCAAATTTTGTTAATGATTAAAAGAAAATATGGGTATCTCAATGTCGCAATTGTAACGTCAATAAAAAAAAATAAAAAGAATGAAAGTAACAAATAAACAAAGCAATGCAAGGTATCGAAGGCAAAGTAAATTGCCGAAATTAAAACAAATAAGAAATTAGAAACATAAATGTAAAAAAGAGGAACACATAAAATTAGAGAATTTTTATTAATAAAAGCTGGAAGAAAGCAAATTACAAGTGTTTGAGTTCAGAGAAATTACTTAAGATTTCCAATTTTTATTCAATAATGTCAAGAGGCTGAGAGCGTTTGGGTTTCTGAGTGTTTTCCAAAAGAACTGAAGTATTGAACTCTTTTACAATGCTAACCTAAGACCTATTTATAAATTTCCTATGTCAACTGACAATTATACTTAATACCCCATTTTTCGGCCAATTTGAATTTGAATGGCCTTTGTATAACCGTTTCCACATTCTTTGTTTGGTGCTATTTGAAAAACCTCTATAAATAAATCAACCATCACATAACTTAATCTAATTAAAAATAAATATCATATATGAAAATACCAACATATAATTAATTGTTGTAAAATAAATAAAAGATATATAAAATAAAGATGTATAAATAGAAGACTCTATTATTAATATAATTAGCTCAATAATATTTATATATATATATATATAATAATATTATATGTTGTATTGTGTATATATATACAAAGATAAGAAAAAGTATTAAAAATAAAGAGAGAGAATTGCATTTGTTTATTGTTACTATCTCAATATAATAAAGATGGTTAATATTGCTATTAATATTATATGTAAAGAGTAATAGAAAATAGAATTTAAAATACTTATAAAATAAAAGAAGAGAAAGAATTGTAATAGTAATATAAGGAGAAGGGTATTTGATTGCAACATAAAAGGGAATCGATTTCTTATTATTTGGTTGTGTGTAGTAAGAGAAAAGAAAATAAGTGCTTTATAGTAAGAAAGAGAGAGAGGGAATATATTAGTTATATTATTGCTGTGTGTTGTATGAAATACATCAGATGATGCCTTCTATTTATACATGTAAAATGTATTCATTTTCAACCTTCATTTAATTAAGTCATCCTTGGTAAAGAGAGGTTCTTTGAAAATGGGCATCCAACTCATCCCTTATCACAACACTCCCCCTTGGATGACCATTTAGGATTATTGCCTCGTTAAAACCTTCCTAAAGAAAAACCCAGTGGGAAAAAACCTTAGTGAAGGAAAAAGAGTACAATATCCTTTAGTAATGGGGACTGCCTCATTAAAAACCTTGTCAAGAAAAACCCAATGGAAAAAAACCTGACCAAGGAAAAAAGAGTACAGTCTCCCCCTCTTGCCGACATTATTTTATATCTCGAAATCGGCGCATCCCAATCTGATGTATCAATCTTTCAAAAGAAGATTTTGGGAGTGACTTTGTGAATAAATCTGCCAGATTATCACTTGAACGGGTCTGTTGGACATCAATTGTCCCTTGATTTTGAAGATCATGAGTGAAGAAGAATTTGGGAGAAATGTGCTTTGTTCTATCGCCTTTAATGTATCCGCTTTTAAGTTGAGTAATGCATGATGTATTATCTTCAAACAGGACAGTTGGAGCTATCTTATGATCAATCAGTCCACATGATGACAAAATATATTGAATCAGACTCCTCAGCCAAAAACACTCGCGACTAACTTCATGAATCGCCAGTATTTCAGCATGATTGGAGAAGGTTGCTGCTATCGTTTGTTTCGTGGACCTCCATGATATAGTTGTTCCACCATATGTAAACAGATATCATGTTTGAGATCTCCCTTTATGTAGATCAGACAAGTAGCCAGCATCTGCATAGCCAACTGGTTGTGACTTGGATCCATAGGGATAAAGCAATCCCATATCAACCGTTCCATGAAGATATCGAAAGATTTGCTTGATTCCACTCCAATGTCTTCTGGTTGGAGAGAAACTATACCTTGCTAGTAAATTCACCGCGAATGATATGTCAGGTCGCGTATTATTAGCAAGATACATTAGCGCTCCAATTGCACTAAGATATGGTACTTCAGGACCAAGGATATCTTCATTCTCTTCTTTAGGACAGAATTGATCTTTCTCCACATCCAAAGATCTTACGATCATTGGGGTACTTAATGGATGTGATTTATCCATATAAAATCTTTTCAAGATCTTCTTTATGTATGTCGCTTGATGAATAAAGATCCCATTTTTTGTATGCTCGATCTGCAGACCGAGACAAAATTTAGTCCTTCCAAGATCTTTCATCTCAAACTCTTCTTTCAGAGTTTTTATAATTGTTGGAATCTCTTCAGGAGTCCCAATGATATTTAAATCATCAACTTACACAGCAATTATAATGAATCCAGATGCGGTTTTCTTTATGAAAACACATGGACAGATATCATCATTCTTGAATCCATTTTTGGCTAGATACTCAGTAAGACGATTATACCACATTCATCCAGATTGCTTTAGGCCATATAAAGATCTTTGCAATTTGACTGAGTATAACCCTTGCGAATATTCATTGGATGGTTTAGATATCTTTAATCCTTCAGGGACTTTCATATAGATATCTCTATCTAATGAGCCGTATAAATAGGCTATTACCACATCCATTAAATGCATATGTAGTTTATGATATGCAGATAAACTGACCAAATAATGCAATGTTATCGCATCCACTACAGGGGAATACGTTTCTTCATAATCTATACCGGGCCTTTGTGAAAAACCTTGTGCCACAAGTCGGGCTTTATAGCGCACAACTTCATTTTTCTCATTTCGTTTTCTCACAAATACCCATTTGTATCCAACAGGTTTTACATCTGCAGGTGTACGGACTATAGGTCCAAAGACTTCATGTTTTGCAAGTGAGTCTAATTCAGCCTTCATGGCTGCTTTCCATTTTGGCCAATCATTTCTTTGTCGACATTCTTCAACTGATCTTGGCTCAAGATCCTTATTTTCATGCATGATATTCAATGCCACATTATATGCAAATATTTCATTGACAATTGTCTTATTTCGGTCCCATTTCTCTCCTGTAAATACATAATTTATCGAGATCTCATCATTTTCATAATTTTCAGGTACCTGAACGTCTTCTGACGTTATATCAGAATTTTGGACAACTGCAGGTGTCTTTACTATGTCTTTTTCAACATGAATATTATTTACCTCTTTTCTCTTTCGAGGATTTTTGTCTTTGGAACCGACAGGCCTGCCACGCTTCTGGCGTGTATTTGCTTCCGTGGCTATTTGCCCTACTGGGACATCAATTCGAATTGGGGCATTTTCTACCCTGCCACGCTTCTGGTGTGAATTTGCTTCAGTGGCTACTTGTCCTATTGGGACGTCAATTCGAATTGAGGCATTTTCCGCTGGTATGTAAGATTTGGTTATCCTCTTTGTATCAGAAAATGCATCAGGCAATTCATTTGCTATTCTTTGCAAATGTATAATTTTTTGAACTTCTAGTTCACATTGCCCTGATCGAGGATCTAAATGCATCAACGATGATGCATTCCAATTAAGTTCCTTTTCAGGAAGCTTACTCTCTCCCCCTAATGTTGGAAATTTTGATTCATCAAAATGACAATCCGCAAACCGGGCTTTAAACACATCACCAGTTTGTATCTCAAGATACCTCACTATAGAGGGAGAATCATATCCAACATATATCCCCAATTTTCTTTGGGGTCCCATTTTGGTGCGATTAGGTGGTGCAATGGGAACATATATCGCACACCCAAATATTCTTAAATGGGAAACATTTGGCTGCTGGCCAAAAGCTAATTGTATAGGAGAGAATTGATGATAACTCGTTGGCCTCAAACGAATAAGTGATGCGGTATGTAAAATAGCATTCCCCCAAACCGAGGTTGGGAGATTTGTTCTCATAAGTAAGGGTCTAGCAATTAATTGGAGGCGCTTAATAAGTGATTCTGCTAACTCATTTTGTGTGTGAACATAAGCTACTGGATGTTCAACACTTATTCCATTAGCTATACAATAAGCATCAAAAACTTGGGAAGTAAATTCACCAGCATTATCAAGGCAAATTGCTTTGATTGGATTTTCTGGAAATTGTGCTTTTAATCGAATAATTTGAGCCAGTAATCTCGCAAACGCCAGGTTGCGAGAAGATAATAAGCACACATGTGACCATCTCGAAGATGCGTCTATCAACACCATAAAATATCTAAAAGATCCACATGGTGGATAAATAGGTCCACATATATCACCTTGAATCTTTTCTAGGAATTCAGGGGACTCAAATCCAATCTTTACTGGTGATGACTTTAAAATTAACTTCCCTTGAGAACATGCAGCACAACAAAATTCACTAGATTTAAGAATCTTCTGATTCTTTAGTGAATAGATTTTTCAATAATTCTCCTCATCATGGTTGTTCCCGGATGACCCAATCTATCATGCCAAGTTATGAATTCATTTGGGCTGGTAAACTTCTGGTTTACAATGGCATGTGATTCAATTGCACTAATCTTGGTATAATACAACCCAGATAAAAGTGGGGGTAACTTTTATAATATAGTCTTTTTATTTAAATCATGAGTTGTGATACATAAATACCCATGATTTTCCTCATTATTTCAATATGATATCCATTTCGGCGAATATCTTTGAAACTCAACAAATTCCTCAGAGACTTAGTAGATAATAGTGCATTATTTATTATAAATTTTGTTCCTCCAGGAAACAAAATTATAGCTCTTCCGGAGCTTTCTATCACATTGCCTGAGCCAATAATAGTATTAACATATTCTTCTTTTGGCACAAGATGGGTAAAATATATATCACTTTTAAGAATAGTGTGCGAACTTGCACTATCCGCAAGGCAAATATCTTCAGAATATGTCCTTGCCATTTTTCTTCAAAAACAAATGATAATAATAATAAAATGAGTAGAAGTACATGCACATTAAAATTATTCATATGAATACTTAGCAAACACACACACACACACACACACACATATATATATATATATATATCAAACTATTCCATCATTGATCAAATAGTCAATATTTCCTTCAGAAAATTAGATACATCATAATGAGTGGTAGAATTTTCATCATTTGAAACAAAATTTGTTTCCTTTCCTTTGTCATCCTTTTTCAAGGATGCTTGATAAAGATCAACTAGGTGCCTTGGGGTACGACAGGTACGTGACCAATGACCCTTTCCACCACAATGGAAGCATTTCTCCTCTGTTGATTTATTCTGCCCGATATTCCTTTCTTTATCCCACTTCTGGTGAGATCCTCTCTTTTGAACATAATTCTTTTTCCTTCCATAATTTTTCTTGTTATTAAAAGCTTGCCATTTACCTCTTCTGGGGTAATGATTTGCCGCATTTACTTCAGGAAATGGGGCAGCGCCAGCTGGGCGCGCTTCATGATTTTTCAATAACAACTCATTGTTGCGTTCGGCAACAAGAAGGCAAGAAATTAACTCAGAATATTTTTTAAACCCTTTTTCTCGATACTGCTGCTGCAGGAGCACATTCGAGGCATGGAAGGTTGAGAAAGTTTTCTCCAACATATCATGATCAGTTATTTTTTCCCCACACAATTTCATTCATGAGGTGATTCGAAACATTGCAGAATTATATTCATTTATAGATTTAAAATCTTGTAAACGCAAATGCGTCCATTCATATCGGGCCTGAGGAAGTATTACCGTTTTCTGATGGTTATACCTTTCTTCAAGGTCTTTCCAAAGATCTGCAGGATCTTTTAATGTGAGATATTTATTTTTCAATCCTTCGTCAAGATGACGACGGAGAAAAATCATGGCTTTAGCTTTATCCTTCTGGGATGCATTATTTTCAGCCTTAATGGTATCTCCAAGATCCATTGAATCAAGATGGATTTCAGCATCTAATATCCATGATAAATAATTGTTTCCAGATATATCAAGAGCATTGAATTCAAGATGAGAGAGTTTCGACATAATGAAAATATTACCTGAGTCTTTCTAAAGATTTGATCAGAGTCTCGTGCTGATAACGTGTTGTAAAATAAATAAAAGATATATAAAATAAAGATGCATAAATAGAAGACTCTATTATTAATATAATTAGCTCAATAATATTTATATATATATAATAATATTATATGTTGTATTGTGTATATATATACAAAGATAAGAAAAAGTATTAAAAATAAAGAGAGAGAGAATTGCATTTGTTTATTGTTACTATCTCAATATAATAAAGATGGTTAATATTGCTATTAATATTATATGTAAAGAGTAATAGAAAATAGAATTTAAAATACTTATAAAATAAAAGAAGAGAAAGAATTGTAATAGTAGTATAAGGAGAAGGGTATTTGATTGCAACATAAAAGGGAATCGATTTCTTATTATTTGGTTGTGTGTAGTAAGAGAAAAGAAAATAAGTGCTTTATAGTAAGAAAGAGAGAGAGGGAATATATTAGTTACATTATTGCTGTGTGTTGTATGAAATGCATCAGATGATGCCTTCTATTTATACATGTAAAATGTATTCATTTTCAACCTTCATTTAATTAAGTCATCCTTGATAAAGAGAGGTTCTTTGAAAATGGGCATCCAACTCGTCCCTTATCACAACATTAATTAATTTTTTAACATAATTTTTTTATAATAATATATTTTTATTGCCTAACAGTTAGTCGCACAAATTCATCAACTATCTATCTCTTAGCATATGTAGATGACATAGTCTTCTGATTAGGTAAGGTTAATCATGGAATTCAGTTCACTAAGTCTTTTGATTTTTGTCTTCTTGCCTTTGCAGATGTAGATTGCATCTTCTTAAGCACGAATCTTATCTTCTGGAGTAGCAGAAAACAACAAGCTGCGAGTCGCTCTTCAACTGAAGCTGGGTATCGTTGCTTGGCAGACACGACAGCAGAACTTGCTTGGATTCAAAAACTGCTCTCTAAATTGAGAATGATATCCCCAGTTGCTCCAACATTGTTTTGTGATAACCTTGGAGCTGTTCTTTTAGCTGCTAATCCTGTCTTGCACAGCAGGAGTAAGCATTTCGTCATTTCGAAGTGGACCTTCATTTTGTGAGAGATCAAGTCAAGCAAGGGCGTTTGCACATTTTCTATATTCTATCACATGCTCAAGTTGTAGATATACTAACAAAACCTCTTCCTGAATCTTCATTCATTAAATTCATAAACAAACTACGGGTGCTTCCAATGCAAATCCCACCCTTAGTTTGAGGGGGAGGGGGGTATAGACAAGAATAATTACTTAGCAGTAACGTAATGCCTCTGCATATACTATATAAGCATACATCCCTTCTGTAATTGAGACAGATTAATAATAAATCAACATTTCATTTCTATTCCAAATTCTCTTCTCTGCCTTTTACTTCTACTCACTACAAGTTCTTGAACCATCTTCACGCACCATAAGTTATGATATGTTTAATTTTGTGATAGTTAGTTGATGTATGAAAATGAATTAAAAAGCAAAGCTAAGCTAGTGTAACTGGTGGTGCATGGCCCAGCGGGAAATGCAAGATGGATACGTAGAAAGAGTGGTATATGAGAGATTGAAACGTGTGAATATTACTTGGAAGTTGGAACCACCCAGTAAGCAGGGATGTTGCTGTTATAGGATCATGGGACAACTGGGAATGCTTATGCCATTGTTAAAGCACTTCCTACAGGAAATGAGCCTTCAGTAATCTGAAGGGAATATTATTTATTTATTTATATATATTATATACAAATACAATACATATTCATCTGATGTTCTAGAATTGGCAGCAATGGTTAAACGGCACCTACTCCTCTCTTACATTATGTGCTGGGTATACCTACTTTATCTTTAATCTTTTCAGTCTTGCATAAACGCCTATCTTTCTATTTGAAATCATAACATACTATCAGGTGTCATCAACTATTCAACAGAGGAGTAAATCAAATAGCAAAAGTATCCATATAAACGATCCAAACACTTTGTGTGATTCATCTGTTACAATAAGAAAGGAATGAAAATATCTAATAGAGAAGTCTCTTATTAATTTTACAATCCGAGGGTTCTCAAGTGGTAGGAGTATGAGTATGAGTATGAGTATGATGTATCACCGAACAGGAACCTTAATCCAACCATTAGCAAAAGCAATGGCTAAGATCACAAAAGGAGTTGACATACCAAAGATGATGATGTAAGGAAGCGGTGTCTTCATTGGATTCTCTCCTTCCCTTTCTCCTGCTGTCTGCCAATACCTGCAAACATACATTATTCACACCGATCAACCTATGCCTATGTCACATCAAAATTAAGAAAACGAAAATGCGAAATGTTACTGTTGCGGCTCTTCATCCCTTGTTATGAATTTCTTCTTCCCTCCTTTCTTGCCTTCTTCATCTCCACCACCTGATAATTAATTATCATCTCAACACGAGAACAAGTCAGTGTGATTACATAAAAAGATATGGAAAGTAATTAAGTGAGTGTTACCGAGTTTTGCATGAACTTTGAGAGCAACAACATTTGGTGTGTTTCTGTGGGAGAAAGGGGCATAGAAAAGTGGAGAAAGTGATGATGGTGATTTTGGGAGAAATGAAGTTTTGCAGGGAAAAGGAGAGGACAGAGTCACATTGGCTGCCATTTCTTGAAGCTTTTGTTGAAGTATGAACTATGAAGTATGAACCATACCCTCTCTATCACATCCTACCTTATCTCCTGACTTGGTGTCCATACTCCATAATACGGTGGGGTACATTAGTTACAAGATTTAAATCATTTATTAAAAATTAAACATATAGAATATATTTCTTAAACTAAAAAAATTAAAGTCACAAAAAAAAAACTAAAAAAATTAAAAAACTAAAATACATTTATACTGACAAAGATTTTTATTGTGTTTATTCTTCATATTTTATAATATGTAATATATATAAATAACAAATTGTATTCATATGTAAATTTTGATGTTAATTTTTTATATTTGATTTTTTTTAATATTTGACTCTTACATTGCACTTATATAGAATTATGAGACTTTGTTGGTATTAAATTTTTAATTTGTATATTTTAAAATTTATATTAAATTATATTTATATTTAAATTATTTAATTTTGCTATTGTATTACCAATTTATATATTTAAATGAGATTATTGGTGTTATAATTTTAATTATTAATATATTTTTTAGATTCATATTAAAATATATTTATAATTTTGTGTATTTATTTATAAATTTATATATTATTTTATTTTGATTAAACCAGTGAAATTTTTAAATTAAGAGGTAAATATTAAATCGGTATTTGAAAGATTTTGACGCAAAATGGTACCTGACTTTTGTTATTTACAAAATAGTCTAAAAAATTTTAAAATTTGACAACCGTGCCTCGCCAGAAGATGTCTATGGCGAGCACGATGCTAATATGATGATTTAGCAAAATCCTCCAAACCACTACAAAAATAGAACATTAGTAACAAAAACTTTGTAATAAATTTTTTTTTGTGACCGAAATAAATTAAACAAAGAAAAACAAAACAAACAAAACAAGGAACTGCTTAAATAGAGGGGCAGTCCCGTTTAAGACTACTCTTAAACTCTTCCCAAGGTGAAAGAAGCTCCACATGCGAAAGTTGTAACTTTATCGCCATCTTTGCCATAGTATCTGCCACCGTGTTTGCATCTCTCATAATCAAACGAAAGTCAACACGCCAATTCCAATGCATGATATCTCTTATTTTGAGTACCAATGGATCAATAAACCCAAAACCATCTTGAGTAACAAGATTAAATACTTCCACACAATCCGTCTCACAAATAACATCTCGTTGACCCACATCCCAAGCTAAGAGATATCCTCTCTAAATAGCAAATAATTCTCCTTGAAGAATACTATTACTCTCAATCATTCCCAAACACCCCCTTTGCCAACTCCCATTACAATATCTAATAACACAAGCAAAACCAACACTATCACCCGAACCAAAATAACTAGCATCACAATTAATCTTAAAAGTACCAATGGATGGGGGATTCCAAAAACCATTTAGAATAGAGGGAAGAGACATACGTTGTAATTCAAAAATATTCCTAAACTTCTTTTCTGAAGTTAATGCCAGACAAATCACTTTTTCTGGAGGCCAAGTTTCATGGGAATTAAATATGTCATTATTCCTTGCTCGCCATATCCACCAAAGACCCGAAAAAAACTTGAACGGATGCTCTCTGCTATGATACAAGAACCAGTTCTTCAAATCCAAAGGATGACAAGAAATATCCAACCTATGCCAGACAAGCTGAGCTTTTGGACAATCCCGAATACAATGTAAAACCGATTCCTGGCTAGAAAGACATCTTGGACACCTATCCGATGACGACATCCCTCTTCTAAAGTGAAAACTTGCAGTAGGAAGAGCCTCCACACAACCAAGCCAAAAACTTATGCTTTTCCAGAACAAGCTGACGCCAAAGCCAAAGCCAATTCTCCCGCTCCTCCCAACCAAACAGTTGCTTACACAACCACAAGTAACCATTGCGTGAGTTATAGACTTTGGCAGCAGACCCACTCCAATACCAACCCACTTCCGGACCTGCTTGTTCATCTGGATTGTAAGAGAGACTTTTCAGATTTTGAGATAAAGGAGAATAAAGAGTATCCAAATGCCACCTACCAACCGACTAAATATCTTGTATCCGAGTTTAAATTTAAGGATAATGCTAGGGAAACAATGGAATATGTGTACAATGGCTACAATGGATCCTTTAAAAGGCCCAATTTAGTTTAATAAAGTAAATTAGCCCATTAATAACCCTAATCGTTTTTAGATGTTTAGTTAACCATACCCCAAATTTTTACAAAATTACATTTTTTTCCTAAATCCCAATACAGTAAATTGAAACCCTTTTACCCCCTATTCCAAAACCCTTTCAAAGCTTGGTGAAAGGAAGACCCGTCAGCGCCGTCTGAGAAGGAAGACCCCTCATCTCCGGAAACGGCAACCACGGTAGGCGAAAAGGTTAGGGAACCGCACCCAACGTGGCCGTCAAGACCACCCAGTCGTGACCGCCCGAGAACGTCGCGTATAACACGCCGTGATCGTCCGAGAAACTCCGTGCTCCGCCTCTGATCAGATCCGAAGGGAGTGAGGCCGCTGAACATCCCACCGTCGTTGACCCGGAGTGTGTTCGCGGTGTGCCTCCGACCAGAGCTGAAGCATTTGAGCCGTTGCACTCGTGTGGGCACCCCGTCGCCGGTAAGTATCTGTAGTTGTTCATCTTCCAAACGGTTATAGCTGTTGCATGTCGTGTTAGAGATAGATATTGTTGATTATATGAGTGATTAACCATGGTAAGGAAGCTATGGGTTCGATGGTATCATCCCGGAGATTGTGGGCTAGGTAGTTCATTTACGTTGTTCTAATTCATGATGATTTAACTTTAGCGCGGGAAAGAACCGAAAAAGTTTGTTCGTTTTGATTTCATATCATTTTAAATTAATTTTTTTCCTTTTTTTGACTGTATCTGTGTGGACCATGTGCATCTAATTTGTCGTTTTGTTGCTTGACCATTGTTGACTCTGCGTTGATATTATCTCGGATGGTTAGTTTAGTATGACTTTGGATGGTTAGTTTAGTATGATATTGGATGGTTAGTCTTGAAATTTTTTTTGACTCTGCGTTGATATTATCTTGGATGGTTAGTTTAGTATGGTCATATTATTTTATGTTCTTCAAATTTTGTGAGGCGTGTCTTGATTTATCTTAGGTTTGTGCTGGGCATGTGTGGTTACTTAACATAACTCTGCATTTTGGAATTATTTTCCTGTCATCCAAATCAGTTTGGGGAAAGTTGATTTGCTTCTCTTGATTTTTTGAAATATCTATTACATACTAATACCAATGACTTGTTTTTCAACCGTATAATTTTGAATTTCGTGGATATGTTACTTTCATATCTCGTTCTTTTTATGAGCTGAATATATGTGAAAACTGAAAAATGTTTCACTTCTTTCACATGCAATTAGAGGATGTTTTGCAGTTGAAGAAACTCTGATTTGTCATATAAGTATAACATGCTTAGTAATTATGTTTAAAGGATCAAAGTTTAAGGATCAAAGTAATTATGTTTAAATTTTCTATTTTTTTCCTCTTGGAAAATAACATAATATATAATGTAGGTTTTGTTTTATAATATCGTAAAGCGCAAAAAATTATTGAAAAAATAAATTTTTTTATAAGTTTAATACATTATATATAAAAAAGTAAAAGGAAATTATCATTATCTCCGTTAAGTTCTCTAAAAATATGTTTTAGCTAAATTCTATAATATGTTATAGTATTTATTATCAAATTAAGATTTTTCTATATGAAAACAAGTTAAAATGAAATTTTCTTTTTAATAAGCAACAGGCATAAAAGTCCAAAGACTTAGCTTCTACTTCTCCATAGTTTAAGAATTCATAATTAATCCTTGAAAGTTTAAACTCTTTGTTTTCCGAAAAAACATAAATCACTACTCAAGTATTCATACATAATCGGTGATACGATATTTGCGAAGTTATAAGAACCTATTTAAAAATTTAGATAAGCTACCGAATTATTTAATTGTATTGTTTCATTGTTTGTTAGAGCTAAGCATTACCGTTGGTGTGGTTGATAGTGTGTAATTACTGATTCATGTGTTCATGGGTTAGTTTTTCATCCTAATTATAGATGGTTACTAATGGGAAGTTTTGAGCCTTGATATTTGTTTATCTTTCATAACATATAAGATACACTGAAAGGTTTCAGGGGGACTATTGCGTAAGCAGATTACCACGTTGCTCGAACGAATCAATCTGTATACCGGCTGACCTGAAACTCAGATGGGTAAAAAGGTATCGAACAAATTACATCACCAAATCAACATATTTTTTTTAAAACGTTATTCTGATCCTCTTTGGTTTTGCTCAACAGAAACTAGTAGAGACCCGGTGCTCACCTTGCTACATCAATAACTTATTTACCCACCTGGAACGACATCATGAACGAGCTAAGTTGGACGAGATTGAGGCCATAGGATTCGGTTTCCTCCGTCGCGTACCACAATGGCATGTGAAACAGAGCATCATGCTCCAACTAGCCAAGGCTTATGACGTTGACACAGACACGCTCATGGTGGACGCAGGGAACATTCACATTAGTGCCGAACTTATTGACAGTGTATTCGGCATACCTTCTCATGGTTAGTGTTAGTTATATAGGTTGTAAAAATTTCTCTGAGTGGTTTACTTTATCTGTTTTTGACACTTAGTAATTGTGGCAAAATGTTCCGTTCCTCGCAGGCGAACCAATACCAGAATTGCAGAAGACAAATCCATCGCATCTTGCAATTAAGGCGGAGTTTCAGAAGAAAACAACAAGCCAACTCCGTGAGTTTGTCTTTGCTTGTCCAATGGAGACTGAGCAACAGAGGATGAGGTTCAGAAGATACTTTATCTTGGTGGTTTTGAAGATGTTTCTGAACCTCACAAGCCAGCAAACTATTTCTCCGTGGCACCTCCCTCCAATATTAGATGTGTCGAACCCTAGAAGGTTTCATTGGCCTTATCACATATTAAAGTGGCTGCGGGATGCGATAAGTAAATTCCAAGATGAGAACAGGGAAACATGCGGCGGGTGCATGTTCGTGCTGCTGGTAATGCAATAAATTAAGTTAATTTGAAGCCAATGTACCACCGTATGTGTAATTCCTAAAATTTAAGTTATTTTTCTATAGGTTTTGTACTTTCAGCGCTTGAAACATGGTCCATTGCATGCATGTCGAGTTCCCGAACCCTGGATTGTTGAGTGGACGACTAATGAGCTTGATAAGAAGGCCGACTACGTCATCTCACAGGTTCAACTTCTACTAATGCATTTTATAAATTCTAGTTGATAAAAGAAATGCAATTGGCGGTCCACATTGAGTGATTGAAATCTTGCTTTTGACCAAATGTTGAACACACAGGGTTGCATAGTAACAAATGTAAGGACCAAGAGAAAGCAGAAGAAACAATGTTCGAGTAAAGCTGTTAACGAGGGGGGAGGTGTAAAAGGACCCGCAACGGCACTGACGAATCACAATCTACCAAAGGGAAAACTTCACCTCATCCAACCTATAGGAAGGCAGAAAAGGTAATTTGCTTTCCTTATGCAAGATCGTTAGCTCAATAAATTGGATCCTTATTTATGTGTTGTGATGGTTGATCGTTATTATAGATTTTGCGAAAACAAAATTGTAATTGAGGCTTCATTATGTGGCTGTATGGCTTGTTTTGATAGATGAAGTTCATAAAAGAACGGTTACGAGGGCTAGATTCAATGACCGTGTATTATATTTACATGTTTCTATGTTGAAATCTTGTTTGAATCTAGTTGTGTCTTAATTTTATTAAGGTTTTATTTTAGTTGAGTTTGTTACTTAAAGAGGAGGATCTAGGATGCCCAAATTAGGTTCTAACATGAATTGGATAGATACTTTATGATTAATTTATTTGGATGGCTTTTTATGTATAAAAGAATTGCTTCATGGTGCTGCCTATTTGATTCATTGTGTGAAAGTAGAATTCAGTGATGATTACTGTGTTTGTAATTAAGGATGTTCACTGTAGTTGGGTTTCGGATGTAAAATATAGTGTGGCCATAGATGGTTAGTTTTTATGAACGATTGTGAGGTTGTTATGTTGCCAAAACGCCTGAAAGTTCACATTAGATTTTTTCCATGTATTTGTTGTCCCATGTTGAACACAGGGTTGCGTAGTCAACAATTCAATGAAAAGACACAAGAAGCAGCCTTCAAGTAAGGTAGTAAACAAGAAAGGAGGGTGTAAAAGGCCCTCCAAGGACACTGAACAATTTCCGTCTAACGAAGGCAAGACTACATCTCAGCCAAGATATAACGAGACGGATAAGTTGGTATGCTTTCTGTATCATAGCTCATGTGATAATTTGTATTGGATGTTCACTTTGTTATATTTCTGGGTTTACACCTTAGTACGATTTGGTTGTTCACCTTAGTCGGGTTCTCTTTGTTTGTTAATTTAACTGATGATATGCATGAATTTACATCACAGCAATCCAAGACTGGTACGAGGAGAAAGGTGATTCCCAATAGGAGCCGATGTAGACGAAGCACCAGAAAAGAAATTCCAAAAGAAAGTGTCTCAGGAAGCACTGCTGCGCCATTGGTAGTCTCGGAATCTGATGATGATGACCATGTGCCGCTTGCTAGAAGGATGCGGTTATTCCGACAGCACCCTCCGCCACATGATTCAATACAAGAAGATCCAGTGTTCAACAGCACTCATGAAAATCATCAAGCTGGAAAAACTGACCTAAAAAATGGATCTCCACACACACCGCCAGCAGCACCTGTACAACTCAGTGACTATGATTTTGACCGGTTAGTGGGTTAATACTTACCTTGCTGCATGTTTTTCTTCTCTTTTTTTTTTCACCAATGTCCTGTGATTAGCCGTCTAGCTAGGCATGACTTGTTCTCTTAGCTAATTTCTTGTTCCATTGGTCTGCAGTGAATTTGACATCTCTATCGTTCAGTGTCCTGAATTGGAGCAAGTTCTGAATAATGTTGAACAGGGGCACCAAACCAAAGCCATAATCATGCAACCACTGCAAACGGTGTTCCCAAAAGGATCACCCTATTGTACACCGAGTCCAAGTAGACCGAGCTTTTCACTGGGTTTAACTCAGCTTGAAAAGACTCCAACCCCGTCCCCACTACATTCAATTCATCCAAGATTAAGAGAAATAAAGATGGGAGAGACTAAAGAGGAACAAATAAGAACATGGATAGTTAACCCATCATTGGATAAAAATCAAGATTTAGCTTCCTACGAAGGGCGGGGCTACATGGTACTACAAAGGAAGGATTTCTGGACCTTGAAACCCCGCAATTGGGTAAACAGCTGTGTAAGTATATGAACTTAAGCATGGGTTTTAATTCTCTATACTTGTATCGGGTGTTTAAATTATACATGCTGAATACTCTGTGTAGGTAATTCAATGAATGTGTTATTCTTACAACGACACTCAATCATCTAGGTTCAAGCGAGAGTTCTATTGCGTGTGTCCAGGCATATTGGTAATTACATTCATATTACAATGTGGAGAGAGCTTTTTCTTGGGATTCTTACTATGTGTGGGTATGCAGGAATCAGTGATAAAAAATCATACTCTGGAAACATTTATTGTTTTTTATTTGTATGAATATTTTTTTCTATTCTTTACTGTACTTTATTTTTATTTTTGTATAAATTTTTTTATTTTTTATTCGACTTTGTAAAATTTGTAGTTGTAATATGTTTGTTATCAAAATTTTGTATAATATGAATTATAATCCCATCAAAAAAGATAAAATAAATAAAAAAACTAATTATAAGTAACAATAGAGTCTTAAATAATGAAAATTTATAATCTAAAATGATACTAAATTAAAGAGTACTAACGATACTAAAATAATTATAGAACATTTTCTTTTGTTTGACATTATCAAATTTATAGTACTCTCTTTTGTATTTTTATTTTTTATTGTATTTGTTTTATTTATATAATAAATATTTTTTATTTTTTTATATGTACTAATTTTGTATTTATTTAATTTATATGTACTAATTTTGTATATGATATTATTTTTTATGTATTTTATTAATATTTTATCTTTTAATTTAATATTTATTAATTTTTTATGTATTAAAATATATATTTTTTACTTTTATATGTTACTTTAATTTAGTAAGTAAATATTAATTTTATTATAAAATTATGATTTAATTATTCTTTTGGTCTTTATAGTTTCGCAAAATTTTTAATTAGGTTATTATCCTTTTTTTCTTTTAATTGGTCCTGCAACATTTTTTGTTTTCAATTAGGTCCCTCTTAATAATAATTGGCTTGATTGTATAAGGACCCAACTAAAAAAATTAGTACAAAGATTTAAATAAAAAGAAAAAAATGTAGAAACTCAATTAAAAGGAAAAAAAAGTATAAGAACCTAATTAAATATTTTGCGAAACTATAGAAATTAATAGAATAATTGAAATTAAAATTAATTAATGAGATCTATTCAAATATTCAAAATAAAATAATAGAATAATATAAAAAATTATTTAAACTGATATTTTTATAATAATTTTTTATCCAAAAATAATTTTAAATAATATAATTTAAATAATATTTTTTATTATAATTTATTTTAATATAAAAATTCTCAAACAAAAGTTACTTTTAACACAAATTTATTTTTTATTAAGTTTGTAAAATCAATTTGTAAACTGAATTACAAACACGTACAAAATCGGTGGGAACCTATTTGACTTTGTTGGGTTTTGGCGTTTTGCGAAAACTGGGGAACGGGGTTTGAAGTTTTTTATTTGGAAAAACAAAACTAGTTCTGAAGCTACCCCACCCTCGTCTCTCTCTCTCAGCTAATCTCGGTTCACCGCCACCGCATGCTCGCCACCGTTGCCGCGCCTCTCGCCGGATCCTCCGCGTCGTGTGCTCGCGTCTCGCCTCTCTCCTCCGTCGGCTACTCGCGTCTCGCCGCGCCTCCCTCCGCCCGTGAGTGCTCGAGCTGTGCGTGGTTTTTGCTGCCTGCATTGCAGCGTGCGTGGTTGTCTGCTCGATTCTGCCACTGCCTGAATTGATTCTGCCTCTCAGTCTCACTTGAGTCTCGTCTCATCACACTCGCCGGCGTCTCAATGTCTTGTGGCCTTCCCTGGGCTCCTCGTCGCCGGCGGCAGAAGCAACTCGCGGGGTTGACTCTTGCTTCGTCGCCTTCCGCGGGGTTATATTTCTTTACCGCCATTTTTTGTTTCTAACCTATCAGTCCTTTCGGTGATCACCAGAACCCGTTTGAAGTAGAGGATGACTCGGTAGAGTGGCCAAAAGCATGAGATGTTTTGGCGGTACCTTATATCCACGCTGCCAAAGGCGACTCTTTTACAATTCAAGGCATGCTGTTACTGTCTTCCCACCTCCACAAAAGTTGCTTCATGACAAGTTATCCCACCACCAACTAAATTCTCCACCTTTGAGTTTGGAGTATCATGACTTGCTAGCCCAGCGATACAAAAGTTCTTCTTCCGTGAGAGATGCGCATCAGCTCCATTTGCAGTTATACAAGACTGGGTTTTCCAGTGATGTTTTCCTGTCCAATACTCTTGTCAACATTTATGTCAGAATTGGCAATTTGTTTTGCGCCCGGAAGCTGTTTGCTGAAATGCCTCAAAGGAACACTGTTTCCTGGTCTTGTTTGATTTCAGGATATGCACAAAATGGCATGCCTGATGACGCTTGTATTTTATTCAAAGAGATGATTTCTGCTGGCCTCATGCCAAATCACTATGCCATTGGTAGTGCCCTTCGAGCTTGCCAAGACGGAGGTCCAACTAGGCTTAAACTCGGCATGGATATTCATGCCTTAATTTCTAAGTCTCCATTTTCTTCAGACATAATCTTGTCTAATGTGCTCATGTCCATGTATTCAAATTGCTCCGGTTCCATTGATGATGCTCGCCGTGTTTTTGATGAAATACAAATTAAGAACTCCACATCATGGAATTCTATTATTTCAGTGTATTGCCGTAGGGGGGATCCAACTTCTGCTTTTGAGCTATTTTCAAGCATGCAAAGGGAAGCCACAGAGCTCACCTTTACGCCTAATGAATATACCTTCTGTAGCTTAGTAACTGCTGCATGCTCTGTGTTTGACTGTCGATTGATTTTGCTTGAGCAGATTTTAACAAGGATTGAGAAATCCGGATTTCTACAAGATTTGTATGTTGGTAGTGCATTAGTCAATGGCTTTGCAAGATACGGCTTAACTGAATGGGCAAAAATAATTGTTCGGCAGATGCGTGATATGAATGTAGTGACTATGAATGGGTTAATGGTTGGATTGACAAGGCAGCACCAGGGTGAAGAAGCAGCTAACATATTCAAGGAAATGAAAGATATGGTTCAAATAAACGCAGAATCTTATGTGGTTCTTCTAAGTGCTTTAACTGAATTCTCAAATTTGAATGAAGGCAAGAGAAAGGGTCAAGAGGTTCATGCTTATTTGATTCGCAGAGAATTATTTGATTTCTGGATTCCGATTGGAAATGCACTTGTTAATCTGTATGCAAAATGTGGTGCCGTCCATAATGCTTGCTCAATTTTTCAACTCATGCCTAATAAAGATATTGTCTCGTGGAATTCTATGATCTCTGGCCTTGACCATAATGAGCAATTTGAGGAAGCAGTTGCCTGTTTTAATACAATGAGGAGACATGGAATGGTGCCCTCAAATTTCTCAGTTATTAGCACTTTGAGTTCCTGTGCAAGCCTGGGTTGGATCATGTTAGGACGACAGATACATGGTGAAGGGATTAAATTGGGGCTTGATTCGGATGTTTCAGTTTCAAATGCTATTCTTACGTTATATGCAGAAACTGATTATATGAATGAGTGTCGGAAAGTATTTTTTCAGATGCCAGAGTATGATCAGATTTCTTGGAATTCTTTCATTGGTGCACTAGCAACTTCAGAAACATCTGTTTCAGAGGCTACAAAATATTTCCTGGAGATGTTGCGAGCCGGGTGGAGGCCTAATAGAGTCACATTTATAAATATTTTAGCAGCAGTTTCTTCTCTTTCACTTCTTGAATTGGGCCGTCAAATCCATACCTTGATATTAAAATATTCTGCTTCTGATGACAATGCCATTGAGAATGCACTGCTAGCTTTCTACGGAAAGTCTGGGCAGATGGAGGACTGTGAGACTATCTTTTCCAGAATGTCTGAGCGAAGAGACGAAGTCAGTTGGAATTCCATGATTTCTGGATATATACACAATGACACCCTGCACAAGGCCATGGATTTGGTATCGCACATGATGCAAGAGGGCCAAAGATTGGATGGTTTCACTCTTGCCACTGTTTTGAGTGCATGTGCTTCAGTTGCAACTTTAGAGCGTGGTATGGAAGTCCATGCATGTGCTATAAGAGCTTGTTTAGAAACTGATGTTGTTGTAGGTAGTGCACTAGTTGACATGTATGCAAAGTGTGGAAAGATAGATTATGCGTCAAGATTCTTTGAATTGATGCCTGTGCGCAACATGTATTCTTGGAATTCAATGATATCAGGCTATGCACGTCATGGACATGGACAAAAGGCTTTAAAGCTTTTCACAGAGATGAAACAGCAAGGGCAATTGCCAGATCATGTTACCTTTGTTGGGGTCCTATCAGCTTGTAGTCATGTAGGTTTAGTTGATGAAGGACTTAAGCATTTCAAGTCAATGAATGAAGTATATGGACTAGCACCTCGAATAGAGCACTTTTCTTGTATGGCAGACCTCCTTGGGCGAGCAGGTGATGTCAACAGGCTAGATGACTTTATCAAAACAATGCCAATGGATCCTAATGTTCTCATTTGGAGAACAGTTTTAGGAGCATGTTGTCGAACAAATGGCCGAAATACAGAGCTAGGACGGAAGGCTGCCAAGATGCTTATTCAGCTAGAGCCCCAGAATGCTGTGAACTATGTGCTGCTTTCGAACATGTATGCTGCTGGCGGGATGTGGGGAGATGTGGCGGAGGCAAGGCTGGCAATGAGGAAGGCTGCAGTGAAGAAGGAAGCTGGGTGTAGTTGGGTGACAATGAAGGATGAAGTTCATGTATTTGTGGCTGGGGATCAAACACATCCGGAAAAAGATAAAATCTACGAAAAACTGAAGGAGCTAATGAAGAAAATAAGGGATGCTGGATATGTGCCTGAAAGCAAATACGCACTCTATGACGTTGAACTTGAAAACAAAGAAGAGCTGTTGAGCTATCATAGTGAAAAGTTGGCAATTGCTTTTGTTCTCACTCGCAAGTCTGAATTACCAATCAGGATAATGAAGAACCTTCGGGTTTGTGGGGACTGTCACACTGCTTTCAAATATATATCAAAGATTGTTAATCGGCAGATAGTTCTGCGAGATTCCAATAGATTTCACCATTTTGATGGTGGCGCATGTTCTTGTGGGGATTATTGGTGACTGACAGTAATAAATTATGCCGTTTCTTTGGATATGATGAAACCAGGTTGACAATGACCCAAGTGATGTCAATTCACCTATCATAGTGAATAAAATTAGAGATAGAGATAGACATTGAATAGGAGCCATATCATAATGTGGAAGTTTGATGACATTTTTCTTGAAGAAATACAGAAATAGGCAATAAGATGCCATTTTTGGGAACTTTGAGTAATGAGAAAGGAGAGTGTCCTCAAATGCTGTTCACTATTGTACTTGTAAGTGCACTGCAGAGAAGTTTCTTAGATAAACCTTGTATTCCACGACTCAAGGTGCCGTTCACATGCGCCTGTGGACAAGATGGTGGCCATGCAGAAAGTAAAGTTCTCAGCCGGTTACACAGCTAAGTGCTGTGATGTTTGTCAGGTCAATTGAACTGAAAATTGGAGTACAGATGTCAGAAATTCTATTAAGTAATCAAAAGAAATTATTGCTCGGAGTAAATATGGCTATAGGTTAAGAACAGAAACGATGAAGAATTATTGTTGATTAGTACCATAAAGAAACATTTCTAAATAGGAACGAAAATGTATTGATTAGTTTCTGTAAAGAAATTTGATGAATACCTAGGAAATATATGCTGGCTGTGGATCTTTATATCTGCTTGAATTTCATTTCTTATAGAAACACAAAGGTTTTCCATCTTTAGGTATGCAGTTGAGATGGTGATGGTATCCATTAGGTAACCCTCAGTGGTGCTTGACACAAACGAAAAAAGGGTTATTTAATGTATTACCATTGCATAAAGGATCCAGAAAGGCATTTTACTTTTGTATGAGCTTTTATTTTAATCTTTGTATACTATATTATCTAACTCATTGGCCTGAGAAAAGTTGGAGCTGAAAGGATACAACTTCCATGGAAAAGCAAGCTTCATACAAAGTTTGCTGTTCAAGGATAGTGCTGAATCTTATTCATGAATAAATGCGGTTAAAAGAGCATCAGTTTGAGCATCTAGAGATAGTACATCATGAAGACTGCCGTAGACATGTATGGCAGGATACAGAGCTGGTGCAGAGCTGGTGCTGCAGAACAGGATGCTGGACCAAAATGCTCAGTTAAACCTGATGGTGAGCTCTCGAAAACTGTAGTCAGAAGACTTTCTATTTGAGTTTCACAGTCCAAAAGTAGGCTTCTCTGTGAAAATGGATTAAGAAATTGTTAACTGATTCTCCATTTACAAACAGGAGGTTACATTATAACAAATGTTATAAACTGTACATTAGTTAGGATCAATATAGATGAGAAGAAATGAAGATTTTCTGTCCAAGAGTATATATATTACGTAATAGTTTGCATAAACCCTCTCAACCACCTATGTAATTTCAAGGATTTCTAATGAATGCCTGTAAAGCAGATTAACTTAAATCATATAAGTGCTTGCTCATTGTTGAAACTTGAGAGAATTTTTACCTCCTGCGTGGTCAATCTCCTGTCACTTTTGGCCTTTATTTAGGGTTCAAGCAACTCTCTCACAAGCTCCAGGCAATCCATGGTTGGAGTTGCCACATTGAGAATTGACCATCTTGGTTGTTACTAGCCAAAATTCAGACAATCATATGATTAAAAGTTTAAAACCATGTTGTCCCATTTGAAAAAATTCCAGTTAGTAACGATATGAGTAAAGTTAAAAGAATTTTCTCTTTTGATAAGTACACTGAAACCTCAGTCACATAGAACAGATATGTATGATTCTTGATAATAGATCTCAGAGTTTCCGATTTGATTCCTTAATAACTTTAAAGATATATTCTATTAATAAACTGTTATGTCCTTTTCTCGATGCAATTCTTATCTTAATATTATTCATTCTTCTTTCATCAATGAACTTAAAAAACTTCTGTTTGGTAGAGTTAGAACCTTTATTTGATTGTCACTCTGCATACTAAGCAGATGCATTACATGTCATGTATGTGGGTGGTGTAAAAGAGGAGAATTATATTTACAGATGATATAGCAATAGAGAGCTTACAGGATTATCACTGAGGGATGAAATTGGGATTCAACCAGGGACTGCCTTTTTTAAATCTTGGACTTCAACAACTAGGGCATCCCCTTGGTTCTCACGGAAACTGAATTTACATGCCAGTGTAAGATCTTTAACATTATTAATAACATTACATATTTACATGTACTGCATCCTGGTATCAGAAGGCAGAACATAGTGATTACAACAACAGCAATAACAATAAGGTTGGCTACATGGATTAAACAATGTTATTGAGTTCTATTATGTATCATGTCTATAAAGAGATTGTTTACATGTAGATATCGTTTGACCACTTCATGGATGGTCTTCCTAGGTCTTCCTTTGCTTTTTACTCTTTGTTCATCTTCTATCTCATCCACCCTCCTAACTGGGTGCTCTGTCGGTCTTCTTCTCAGATGTCCAAACCATATGTGATTCTACCATCTTTTTCACAATATGTGCTACTCCATCTCTCTCTCTTATATCTTCATTCTTTATTTTATCCAATCGCGTATGACCACTCATCTATCTCAACATCTTTATCTCTACCACACTTAACTTATGTTCGTATTCCTCTTTGGCTGCCCAACACTCTGTACCATAAAACATAGCCAGTCTGATAGTGGTACGGTAGAATTTATCTTTAAGTTTTAAAGACACTTTTTTATTACATATAAAACCAGACGCATTCCACCATTTTAACCAACCTGTTTGGATTTTATGATTTACATCCTATTCAATATCTCCATTATCTTGTATGATACACCCAAAATACTTAAAACTTTTAATTTTTTGTAAGATGTTTTCTCCAATCTTCACTTCTGTATGAGGGTTTCTGCTTCGGCGACCGAACTTACATCCTATATATTCCGTCTTACTACGGCTTATGCGCAGATCATACACTTCTAGAGCTTCTCTCCATAAATTCAACTTCTTATTTAGGTGTTTCCTTGACTCTCCCATAAGGACGATATCATCGGCAAAAAGCATGCAGAAAGGCACAGGTTTTTGGATATGCTCTATGAGTACTTCGAAGACTAATGTGAAAAAGTATGGACTTAAGGATGATCCCTGGTATAATTCTATACCAATACGAAATTTCTCTGTCACACTACTTTGAGTCTTCACACTAGCTGTATCTCCATCATACATGTCTTTAATTGCAGGCATATATGCGATCCTTACTTTCTTCTTTTCCAAAATCTTCTATAAGACTTCTTTTGGCATCCTATCGTACGATTTTTCCAAATCAATAAACATTATATGTAGATTTTTTTATTACTACGATATCTCTCTATCATCTTTTTTAACAAGTATATCGGTTCAGTGGTAGATCTACCTGACATAAAACTAAATTAGTTCTCTGTTACTTGTGTCTCTTGTCTCAGTCTCCGTTCTATCACTCTTTTCCATAATTTCATGGTATGACTCATTAGCTTGATTCCTCTATAGTTTTTGCAACTTTGTATATCCTCCATATTCTTGTAGATAAAGTACCAATGTGCTCTTTCTCCACTCATCAGACATCTTCTTTAATCTTAAAATCTCATTAAAAAGTTTGTTTAACTAACTGATGCCTCTCTCTAAGGTTCTTCCAAACTTCAGTTGAAATATTATCGGGTCTTACTGTCCTGCCATTTTTCATTTGCTTTAGAGCCTCTTTTACCTCGTGCATAACCGACCAAAGCTCGGAAGAGTCTTCTGTCTTTCATTAAATAACTCGTAGAAGTAGCTCTTCCACCTTTCATTGATCTTCTCTTCTTGAGCCAAAACCTCTCCGTTTTTATCCTTTATGCACTTAACCTGATCCAAGTCTTTCGTTCTTCTTTCACGGCTCTTTGCGATTCTGTATATATCTTTTTCTCCTTTCTTCATGCCTAAATACTGGTAGAGACCCTCAGCAGAACATAATGATTATTGTATGATTTTTAACTATTCAAATTAGTCAATCCAACAAAGTTTCTTCATCAGTTGTCATGATTCTAGATCCTGCTATGATGCATTTGCAAAACATTCATAGACTACAATATTTCACTAGTTTCCTAACAGCAGGACAATTACAAACATTTGTCCCAATTATTCAAGATCATGAACGCATAACTGGATAAGTAAGCTATATGATTCTGCTTAGATGTATAATTACCTTCCACTCTTATTTTGCCTACAACCTTCTTCATCTTCAGGGGAAATGTTTGTTTTGAATTACTTGCATTTATGCCTTCAGTTGCTTTTACTTTTACACCTCGAGGTTGCAACAAGAAGTCATGCAATCTATAGATGAAGGCAATGAAGTGTAAATTTTAAAATGAAATGGGACCCACCCAAAGGCACTTGGAAGAGCCAGGCACTCATCTTTCAAAAACTCTGGTGCCTCAGTGCAGCCTCTTGCCCATGCTTGCAAGGCATCATAAGTGATAAGGGTTTGCCAGGCATATTGACTATTGCAACTGCTGAAATAACATGGCATAAAAGGAACAGGGTACGAATCTGAGGTTTATTTTTCTTGAATAAGAGTTCATACTCAGCTAGAAAAAATCAAGGCTTGTTTCAAAATAAGGTAATGATATATATATAAAGTTTTACATAAAGTGCATGAAGTTAAGGTTGACAGCGCCGTCTGTCTTTCCGTGTCCTCTATTATAGTTCTATCTTGTCTGCTTGTAATTTGTGAAAACTGTACAGAAGCAATTACTAGCAAGTAGCAAGATAGCGTGATAGGAAGGACATATTTTGCTTTGTTTGACAAATAAATTGAAAAATCAAATGCAGCAGCTGCTGGAGTTGGCTCTATCTACGAAGGCGACGAACGCATATAGTATACACGGCAGTCACTACTCACTACACCAACCAAAATAATATTTCTCTATTTAAACATTTCATAACTAAGCTGAATTGTTTATGAAGGAAGATGGCGGCAATTGATCCACATAAGGGCAAGCAAAGTGTTTCCTCTGACCCCCTGAGCTGGGGCCTAGCAGCGGATTCACTCAAGGGCAGCCACTTTCATGAGATCAAACGCAGGGTTGCTCACCGCGGAGAAGACTGCCTCACCGGACAAAAAATTCATGAAAGTATTTACAGCAATTTGTCAAGGAAATTTTTTTTACTCCATTCTAGACTGCCTCAAACAATGGTACGAGGTTCCCATCTCGGTTTTCTAGCTTTCTAGCTGCTGTCTTTGTAGTTTGTACTTGTCACTAGTGTTGAATTTAGTTTAACTATCAAATAAAGACGTCTCTACCCATCAGATTAGATGTTTGTGTTAACCAATGTGCTTCTCCCCACTACCCGCGAGGATGCTTCTGAGTCTTTTGTGTAGATGAGGCAAAGAAAAATGCTAGAACCATTAAAATTTATTGTTTTTGGTCATCACTTAGCCATCAATTCAATTTCTTTGGTCTAGTTTCTTTAGTCTAATAATTTAATAACATAATTTATCCTATATTTTTAAACATTAATGGCTAACTGATGGCTAAAACTAATAAATTATGATAGCCTTCTAACATTCCTTCATTATAATTTTTGTAAAATAAATTTTGTTTCATTATTTAAACTTTGACAATTATTATTTATAACAGTTGGGTTACAATCCAAACAATTTTCTATCTAAATCCAACCAAGCAGACCAAATACCAAAAAAATCCAATCTCATTAATGAACGTGTATTACACGCACAGAAACTCCCCAAACGTTACCAATTTATTTGTGCTTGAATATGAAAAAAATGTGCATCCTTCACACTTGAAACTGTTATTGGAGAATTTCAAATCTCTCAAAATCTCTCAAACCTCGTATTTTCTACTACTGCGAATCAAGTGTAGCTTTCGATACGAAGAACAGACAAAAATAAGAACAAAGACTCCGCAAAGTATGAAAAAAACTATTGTTATTATATTCATTTAATTTCTCGCAAATCTTGCGTTTCTCCTAGTTCGATTTAAGGTTTAGTGGATTGAGTTGGTTCGTTTAGTAGATCGAGTTTCTCTGATTCCATTTTTTCTCTTAACTAGGGCATACGAATGAAAATGTGTTAGTTTATTGGTTCTGATAAATAATTCGGTTCATCACCTAGTTTAATTGAGTTCATTTGCACGCAGAAATGCTTTTCTTACTGATTGAATGTTTATCTCATTTTGTTCAAATATGAATAGAATTCGCTTCTTTGGGGAATCGAGTTAGGTTCACTTGAGTTCATTTGCAAGCAGAAATGATTTGAAATGTGCTTTTCTTGTTGATTGAATGTTTATCACTTTTTATTCAAATACGAATAGAATTCAGTTCATTTGGTTCATCGGAGAATTGAATTAGGTTCACTTAATTTTACTGTTAAGTGTTTATTTGAGTTCATCTGCAAGCAAAAATGATTTGAAATATGCTTTTCTTGCTAATTAAATGTTTATCACCTTTTGTTCAAGTTTGAATCGAATTCGGTTCATTAGGTTCATTTGAGATTTGAGTTAGGTTCACTTGATTCTACTGTTAAGTGAAGTTCACCTGTTAAGTATTGACCAAATTTTTTTGTCCTTACATCAAAAATAAAAAAGATGACGATCACAAAAAAAAGAGAAGCCACACTATAAAGTAAGCATATACACATTAAATAAACTCTATTTTTGTATTATAAATATATCATAACATACTATTTTAAATCCTTGCATAAAACTCACGATTTGAGATGCCAAACAAAATCAATAGCTAAGGTATTTAAAGAAATGAATAAAGAAAAGAAAAATATTGTGAAAGAAATCGGATTCGGTACGCTGGCACATATCCCGGAAATGAGCATCTCTTACAAGCTCTTGAGGGAATTGATTCGTTGCTATGATACCTATCATGGATAAGAGATCGCTGGGTATAAATTTCAGCGGTATTATACTTTCCACCTTTTACATTTGTATTTTTTTTATCTTTTTGTTATTCCTTAAGTTATTTCGGTTTATTCCCTGCTTTATTTTAGATTCATTTGAATACAGAAAATGAAACTGAGCATTTTTTTACTGATTTGTTTATATTAAAATATTGTAGGAGATCATTTTCCTGAAAAAGTTGAGTACAACAAACTGAATGAGGAACAGAAGGAGATAATTTACAACTTTAAAGGTGCTATTTTGACATCTTTGACAAAATCTGTCATTGATATGAGTGTTGAATGGGAGGAGAACTGGCTGAAATTCAAGAGCAATTTTGTCATCTTCGTCCAAAAATGCTTCTTGCTACCAACAACAGTAAGTACGATCTCCCTGATCCATAAGCCGCATGCCCTTCATGTGGACACCATCCGACGATGGAATTGGGTGTCTCATGTACTGAGTTTCCTGAGGAAGGGAAGCCCAGAGAAAAGGAAAAAAACTTTTTGTTGATGGCTGTGTCTTTGTTTTAATGTTAATATATTTTCATGAATCGAAGTTTCCTCGACCAGAAGCAGATGACGCTCCTAGGCCACCATGGGTAGCCTATTGGACACGGAGGAATCTGATTAATTGGATTTTTTTGGAACAACTGATGAAATGATAAATAAAAAAAATTTTCCCTTGAAATTTCAATTCAGATGTTTCTAAAAATACTGTGCTAATTAAATAAGTTTATGTTTTAGGGACTTGTGAACAGAGCGGAATTGAGGGGAGAAGAAATAGAAGAAAAGAATGTGAAAAAGAAAACAATTTTTCTGAAGGGGAAAAAAAGGAAAAGGAGAAGAAAGAAAAAAAGAAAATTGTCATTTTGGATTCGTCTTCAGAAGAAGACAGTTTTTCTGAATCTGAGTATACTTCTCACCATCGATTATTGAAAACTATCTATTTGTTTAAAGTTTTATATTGTTATTTTAATAAAGCTTTTGTTATGTGTTGCAGAGAGAAGAAGAAATTGAGAAAACATCATCAAAGAAAAGAAAACAACCACAAAGGGTAGTGAAAAAACAAACTAAATTAAGGAAGACCGTTCTGATAGATTCGGAAAGCAAAACTGAATCAGAAGACGAGTGAGTTTTGGAAAAGATTATTTTCGGTTCATTGCTACATTTATTTGAGGTTCATTTGGTTTAGTTTTGTTTGTATTTACTTAAAATTGTTCATGTGTGCTTGTTAAGTTAATTACAGCTCTGATATTTGTCTCTGGTATACATTCGATGTGTTTTTTTATGATTGACATTGTTTGACTGCTAGTTCAAATTTGAAATAAATTCGATTCATTTATTTTTTAACTATGTTTCATCCTGGTTTAAGTGAAAATTTATTGTATAAATTTTTAGAAATGAACAAGTAGAGGAGACGGCTGCTAAAAAAACAAAACAAATGTTGGAGCTAAAAAAAATAAAAAGAAAAAATGATGGAGATGGAAAAATAAATGTTATTCTGGATAACTGTGACTCAATAGATGCGCGATAGGATTTATCGTAGACGTAAGATTGAGTTTCTTATATAGAGTTCTTTTTTTCTTTTTCTGCTAACATTTTCTAAAACTTCATGTAATTTCTTTAGATTTACTAAATAATATTTTTTTTCTTAGACTGCCGACTATAAATTTGAGCAGCGAACCTGTGTTACAAACACAGATGAGCTCAACACCGTCTGTAAATGCACTAAGCAATACCAAGTAATTCCTCTTAACTCTTATTTACATCTTGTGCTTTAGTTTAGAATATTTTGGTTGATAATTTTAGTTTCATATCTTTTTTCTTAGAAAAAATACCCCTGAAATCCCTGGTTACAATTTTTAGAACAAAAAATTGAATGAAAAACAGAGTTTTGTGAGGTTCAAATATGGAGTAAATTCGGTTCATTTTAGATTTAATTGAGGTTTATTTGAATCTAAAAATAAATTTAATGTATTTTTAATCTTTGTTCATAATTTCATTGACACATGTGTCTTTTGTGTCTAACCGTCTCTTAATAAAAAATAAAAATTCTTCTCTGGACACGCGTAGACACACCTAAATACCATAACATGTCCGCATGTCCAGTCTTATTCTTAACATATATTTTTAAAATAAATTTAGATATAGTATATATTATTATTTATTAAAATAAAAAAAATTTAAATACTTGATATAATTAAAATAAGATATTAAAAATAATTAAAAATTTTAATTTATATTTTAATATCAATAAAATATCAAAATACTATTATGATTTATCTAAAAAATACTTTATATTTTATATTTATGCGTGTCTCCATGTCATGTAAGATTTTAAAATTTGCGTGTCAGTGTGTCTCGTGTCGTGTCATGTCCCGTGTCCGTGTCAGTTTCCGTGCATCATAGGTTTTAATGGTATAGGTTAATAATTTTGGGTCACTATTGAACTCTTTTTTGTTTAATGCAATAGTCCTCCAGAATCACAACAGCAACCCTGTGGATAACCTCCGGCAAGACAATCGGAACAAGAAGCATCTCTTAATGTTTAAGTTTTGCTTAAAATCTTTTTTATTAGTTTTGATGGTATATAATAATACTTTCAGTTTATTCCATAGTTTATTTGAGATTCATTTGAATCGAGATATAATTTTGCTGTGTTTTTTTTTTATGATTGAGTCTAAATTACTACTTGTTCAAATCTGGAGTAACGGTTTATTACTTCATTTATTTGAGGTCCATTTGAATCCAGAAATGAATTTGATGTGTTCTTCTTGATGATTGAACTTTTTTTTATTGCTAATTCAAATATGAAGTAAATTTGGTTCATTATTAGACTCTTTTCTCTGTTTATTACAACTGTCCTCCGGAAGCCCAACACCAGGTTTGCGAAGAACCTTTCGCAAGGCAAACGGATCAAGAGCCTCCACAGAATGTATAAGTTTTAATTAATATCCTTTTCATTAGTTTTGATGTTATATCATAATGTTTTTTGGTTATTAATTAAAACTTTTCTCTGTCGTCTTGCAGTTCTCCCCCGTCCTTGGCATTGGGAAGATGATACACCTTCCTTCAGCCATGGCATAAGTCTCCCAACCTCCCAAATAAGTCCCTGATCTCTCAACCAAGAGTAACACAATTTGAAATGTTGCCAGATGCGGTGATAGATGTTGGGGTGACAGTAGCATTACTCTTTGCTGAAGGAACCAGTGCGAAGCCGATTTTGAGCACCCGTGAAAGGTATAAGACTTTGGAGAAAAAAGAGAAATAACAGAGGAGTTAACGGAGAAATGTTATCAATGAATGACACAATTAAAGTTTACAAAGATACAACCAATGAATATGACACGATATTCATGTTGGATCATGAAGTGCATTTGGAGGGGGCTAGATTGCACTTCATGTCTCTAACACCCGGATAAGATGTAGAAAATATGGTAAATTTTTTGCCTATTACATTAACATTAATGATTTTTTTAAAAACTTTTATACCCATATATCTAATAAATTTTCTTTCTATAGGTGGTTAATGCAATATGTATGCTTCTCAACGACATAAAATGTCGTCGATTTTAGGAAGAAATATATTGTGTGCTGACAGATATTGTTGTAAGCCAAAGTTTTTATCCTTAAGTAATTTATTGGTTTTGATAAATAATTCAGTTTATCTGTTAGTTTGTTAAATTCATTTGCATGAAGAAATAAATTAAAAATGTGTTTTTCTTACTGATTGAATGTTAATGAATTTTTGTTCAAATCTGAGTTAAATTCGGTTCATTTGGGAATTGAGTTAGGTTCACTTGACACTAATACTAAGTATTCACCAAATATATTATTCCTTAAGAAATTCAGTTCATCATTTAGTTTAATTTGATTCATTTGCGATTTAATTGAGGTTCATTTTGCAGAATATAATGTTGGGACTCTATAACAAGAAATACATTGATCCAAACACTAAGAAGGCTTAACGGATCACTCAATATAAGGACTACCTTCCTTTTTTTACAAAAGAAAATTGGCATCGCATCCATTTGTAAGTTGTGATTTTTAAAACTTCTTTAATAATTATGCCGCTTGCCATCATTTAGACTGGAATATTCTATCATTTTTCAAAACTTCAGCTGTTTGTACCAGTTTGTCATAGAGGACATTGGTGGTTGTGGATTGCCGATGCTAAGAAGAAGGCCTTTTATATGCTTGATCCTGTCAAAAAAAAGAAAGATAAAATACCTCAATCAAGAATAACTTTAAACAAATTTGTTGTAAGTTATTTACATAATACATATTTATGTTGTAAATGATCTCTTATTTCTAGCCATTATCAATAACTTTTTGTATCCTTTTCAGGGCTTAATAGTATCGATGAGAGTTTATGCTGGGACAGAACCTTTGATGGAGGACGGAGAGGGCATTGAAGCACCATGTATCACGATCAGTAGTCAACGAACAAAGTAAAATCTTTCTTTGCTATGGAGCTTTTATTAATGTGTTTTATTGTGTATTCTATTAATCATATTTTACTTTCTTATTTTTTTCTTAGTTATGATTGCGAGATATATGTGATGAAGTGGCTAGAAATAATTGATCCTGAAAATATTAAAAAAGGAAAGTATAAATGTAAAAACTGGAAACATGTAAGTAATTTCTAAAATAATTTATTTCGGTTCATTTCTTATTTTATTTGAGTTCAAATTAAGCAATTTCTTTCACTTGTATTGTAGGAAGAAATAGATGCTTTCAGATGAAAATGTGGTCCAACACTCCAACCATTCTCTTGCACAAGATAAATAAATTGAGAAATAAAGTCATTCAGACATCTGAAGCGATAAGACTTCCAAAACCATCTGCTGCCCTTTTAAGCCCTTTTTGTAAATTCACATGTGGGGATATAGAAAGTAAACAAATTATAGTTTCTTTGACTTAGCATAAAGAATTGTAATTAACACTACTTTATTTAACTTCTTGTAAAAAAAATACACTTCTTCTTTAATGTATATATGTTAATGTTAATGTAAATATTAATGTTAAATGTTACTGTTAATGTATATATTTATTGAAACTGTCTGGGCTACTGTTTTGAATAAATCTATGTTCACAATGGATAAATTCAATGTATTTATAAAACATCAAGAACCCTAAAAACACTAATGAACTAAAATTAATGCACTAAATGAACCGAAAAAGGTATATATCACTATTCAATTTCAGAAACACTTAAACTGTTTGAATAACACAATTGCAGAAAGCTAATTTAAAAAACAAAAAAGTGACTATTCAGTAAAAACATACCATGAATGAAAATTAACTCCCTAGAATTCAAATGAACCGAAATTTGTTCATACATAAATCAAAATTTATATTAATAAAAACTAAAACTTCTATAATTCTCTCCGGAATAATTCATATAGTGTGCATCATAAAGGCTGGAACTTGACTAAATCATTGATCCACCATCTAAAAGGTTCAACTGCAAAAATAAAAAATAAAAAAATAAGTTATATATTAGCAAAATGCACAAACAAATCTTTTCTAATCAAAAGCAAATCAATGTTGCCTCGCTTAGAGCTGGTTTTTTTTTTCCTTTTCTTTGTTGCATTTGAGATCTTTTTTCCATATTTGATTCCAATCCGTTCTTGGGATGACCTCTTATTCTAAAATGTGGGGGCTTTGAAGGTCGTTAACATCACTCAATGTCGCGTCTTCGTGAGATAACGAACTTTTACCTTTACTTTTTGCTTGATATTCTTGCATCTCCACTATGACATTATCAAAATCTCAGTGCAGAATTCCAGTCAGCTCCTTGGATTTTGACGCAAATTCGCAAATATTATGTGATCGAAATATCAAATCGTCAAATCTCTTACTTCTCGGCTCTAATAGAGGCTCGTCTTGGCTGCTCTTAATATGTGTGTGCCTCCTCTTTATATTCTTACTCGAGCATTCCAATATATATTTTGGTGCCAGTTTATCTACTCGTTCAAAGCTTAAGACACTCAGAGAATGACGACATAGTATACCTCTTGACTCAAACAACAAGCACTGGCACTTTACTTCTCGTGATACTGCGTCGTAAGTAACAAAAAACTTATTGAATGTGGACTTAGAAACCTGCTCTACAACTTCGTATGTCATAAAACCTAGAGTGAAATGCATTGATCCTGTGATGCAATTCACCTTTCCTCTGAATTGTGCTTGAACTTTTCTGAACTTCTCGTGAGTATATACATGTTGAAATTGAGCCTCTATAGCTGATTTTGTTGCACACGGTATCACGGTGTGAAAATCTGCAGTATCAAATTATCTCTCTCTTTGCTCTCTGCTTGCTAGGCGATTATTGTATTGGTTCACAAATTGAATCAAGGAGCTATTTCATGTGATAAACTTGTTAAAAAATGCATAATGCTCTCACTCCTTTGTGTTCTAGTGCTTCTCATCGCGGCCCAAAAATGGTGATCCAGATAAATTGGAATTCATAAATGACGATCTTCAAATAGCTCTACAAAATGAACAAAAAACAGACGCAAGAATGAACCGAACGTTATACTCGTTTTCACTGAAAAAGTAACAGCATCAAATAATTAGAATTAAGTACTTGAAAGCCACTTATTGCCGCTAACACCGTACTTTGTGACAAAATCATTCTAATTTCTATCGAATGCATCTTTTGTAAACGAGTTCTAAACAACATGGCTCATCTCTTATTTGATTTTTTCGTGTTGCTTATAGCTGTTTAATTTTCTTGAGACCTTCTTCATGATATGCCAAATGCACCACCTGTGAATTGTTGTTGGCATACACATCTCAATATCCTTTTGCATCGATGCGCATTGATCGATAAGAATCCCTTTTGGTGCCTTCCCTCCCATGCAATGAAGCCAACATTCGAATAGCCATTTGAATGATTGGATGTCCTCATTTTTCATCAAAGCGCATTTGAGAAGTGTCAACTGACCGTGGTGATTCACGCCCACAAAAGAACCAAAAACCAGATTGTACCTACAAAAATGGACACTCAGAACATTTAGAAACCAAAATTTGTAGGCTTTGTGAACCGAAAACTATATCACAGTGAACTAAATGCCTGTTTGTATTGTAAGTGGTATCAAATCAAACATCTCCAAAATACTCATATGTAGTTCTGCTTCTTACATCAGCTTAAAATGCATTTTTGATGGAGTGATCACCTTCAAAGTTAAGTTCGAAAAAGAAATTTTGATTCTTCTCTTTTATTCTTAATAAGTACTTGCCAAATTTTTTGGCATCGTCTTGTCCGGAAACATTTCGTACTTCCCTTATAATGTAATTCCTCACGCCTTTTTTTATAAAACTTAGTTCGCGATGACAGCCTGCTGCTGCTACGAATGACTGATATGTTTTACTTGGTCTGATCCCGACTTTCTCATTGTATCAATAGTGCGACACACAAACATGCTTAGCTCCTTGTGTTGTTTGAGCATCTCTGCTCGATCTAGACAACAAGAGTGTGAATCATTCAGAACAACTTTGAAAATTATCCAAAGACCAATGTCCTTCAATAAATGTACATAAATCCTGGCTGGACAGTTTATTGGAGCTGAGGGGTTCGTCTTCAGAGTTGGAGATATCTTGGATTTCCATTTCTCCTCTCTACTACATGTAATTAGTTGATTCTTAATCTTATCTCCCTTCCGAGTCGTATTCTTTATTTTGGTAGAAAAACTGGCAAGTTTGGAATAATCTTTGTAGAACTTTCTAACTTCTTCCAGTGTCTTGAAAGTCATCCTAACCTTTGGGACAAATTGTTCATCCACAACACACCTGGACTGTAAAATGAACTGAAAATATTATTAAAGTGAAACCATTATATAATGTCAAATGAACCAAACATTTGTCCATTATATAAATTTGAACTCAGAAACACCTGCGTTTAGAATGAACCGAAAATATTATCAAAGCGAAACCACTGCATAATACTAAATGAATCAAATATTGTCCATTATATAAATTCAAATTCAAAACACCTGCGTCTAGAATGAATCGAGAAATACCATCAAAACAAACCAATGTACAATTCCAAATGAACAGAAAATTGTATTCATAAACAATTGAATTTAGTGATTGTATTCCTTTTAATTCAATTCAAAATTGACTAATCCAAATCCCATCCACTTGATTCGATTCAGAAGAATAATCTAAATCGCTCACATTCAACTGATTTGAAGTTGAATCATTCATTATTTTGATACGCTATTGAAATCTAAAAGTGAAGAAGTAATCTGAAATCTAAAAACGAAGAAGATAAATGCAATGCAGATCGAAGAAGAAAGCGAAGAAGAATAGGAAGAAGATAAATGCAATGCAGATCGAAGCAGAAAACAAAAAAGAAAACGAAGAAGAATACGAAGCAGAAAAGAACACGAGAGCTTTACGTTGAAGAAGAAAAACTCTACGTTGAGATAGAAGAACGAAGAGAAGGTATACGTTAAGAAAGAGAAAATCTAGGTTAAAGAAGAAGCCTTACGTTAATAAAAAAGGGACGCATAATCGAAAAAGGACTTGGTTAAAAAAATTACATAAATGTGAAACATTATTGATGTCAAATATACTATACTACTAAAGCAATCAAAGATAGATTAAACAATAATTCACATCAAATCAGAATCATATAATGAATCATGAATCATGAATCATGAATAATAATAATAATAATAATAATAATAATAATAATAATAATAATAATAATAATAATAATAATAATAATAATATATTTTCCCCTTTTTTTCTACGAAAGCACAAAAAATGTGTCCTATGAATATTGATGAGGTGTCACGGTCCTAGGACTTGTTCTTCGCTCTCATTTTCTCCCAAACAAAGCCGAAGAAACGCAACAACTACCACCAAAACGCACAGATAGCAATACAAGCACACTCTTTCTCTCTTCTTTCTTTCTCTCTGGTTTGGGACTTTTCACAAACACCTTTGGTCCCTTCCCTTTCACTTCCCATTCTTCTCTTCCTTTAATATACAAAAATCCCCTACCCTCTTTCTCACTCCATTCCTTTCTTCAACCCTCGTATTCTTCGCCACTCTTCAATCCCCAATCTTTTATTCTCTTTGTCTCTCTCTCTCTCTCTGTTCTGTTTTACAAAGAGGCTCGTTTTCAATGATGAGTTTCACCATGGATTCCGTTTCGGTCTTAAACCTTAAACTCGCCACTACTCATGTCTCCGTTCCGTTCCACAAGCTTCCCCATTGCTTAAGCTTCGACCCTTTGCTCAGAACTCGCGCTTGCAGAGTCTCACTCGCTGTTCCTCAACACGTTGGAGCTGGATTTCTTACCCTGAATGGACGGAACGTTCGGGGCCCTTTAACTGTTGTTTTCGCAGCTCCTCATGAGGAATCGGTGAGTTGACAAAAGAACGAGCTTTATTAGTTTTGTGAAAGTGGGGTGTTGTAGCTCAAATGCCATTGGTCAATGCGTATTTCAAATATACAGTTTAGAATTTATTGTTGTTGTTGTTATGTTGCAATTACATTGCAGAATTTGAGGGAAATCGCAGTAAAGTGTGGCTGCAATAGAAATTTGCATAGAACTCCATAGATAGCAATGTTGCAGCTGCTGTTGCGGTTGCAAATAGCAATTTGCATTCTGCATATGGAAGTTAGTTGCAGATGTTTTTTTGAACAAATTTTATCTACGAAGGCTTTTAATTATAACCTATTTCGAATTTAAAATAAGCTAAAATAAAAGGTACACTTAGTTTCCAAATTGGTGAATTTAGCGTGAGTATTCTATGTGCTAATATGGATTGAGAAAATGTGTAGGAGCATCGCAAGATTGAAGTGGAGGAGGAAGATGGTGAGTTACCCAAGGTTGGTTCTGAGGAATCACAGGAAGCATGGAAGCAGGCTGTGGATACCTTCAAAGAACAAGCCTTGAAATTTCAAGGAATTTCACAAGAGGCATATGAACTGTATTCTAAGAAGGCGATTGTCGTTCTGAAAGATACTGCAGAACAGCTGAAGATACAGGCTGATAAGGCAAGGCATGACTTGAGTGTGGCAGCGAAGGAAATCACTGAGGAAGGCAAAGAGTACATCTCCACTGCCACTGAGAATTCGCCCGAGGTGAAGGAGATTGTGGAAACATTTACCTCCCCAAGTGATGATCTCAGCAGAATATCTGGAGTTAGAGATTTCTACGTTGGTGTACCTTATGGTATGTAATATATTGTGTGGTGGAATTTAAATGGTAAAATAATTTCTGGAATTTTATGATTGTTCTGGAGAGTCTACTTCCTAAGACTAAGATAATGTTGAACCTATGATAAGAGGCATTTAAATGTTAGATGATGATCCCTTTTTCCCTGTTGTATATGTTGTTCTCGTAGCCAGTGGAGTCTTTAGGTAAGGGACATGCAAAAATAGGACAATGATCCTGATTGTCTAGGTAGTATGTGGCTAACTTGAGAAGAGTTGATCTGGTGGTATAGATTATTATAGATTGAGGAGGAGAGATGAGTTGGTCATCCTCCCCTTGTACAGAGTTATTTGCACCTGATGAAGATTAGGATTGATACATGATAGAGATTATTAGCCTTTGTAGGACTTGCATGGTGATGAGGATTGGTATTGATGAGAATTATCCACTTGTACAGTGACTCATTTGGGTACGTCATTAAATGCTTTTAGATAAATGTCTATGCGAAACAGGCATCGTGTCATTACATGGTTTGAAAGAGATGTCCAAAGTGAAATTGCATATTGCAATGATATGACTCCTATTATGCTGCCTGACAAGATTTTATTGCACTATTTTCCCTTCCCATTTTCCTAGTTTAATATTTTTATTATTTTCGTAATCTTTGCAGGTTTATTACTGTCTCTTGGTGGCTTCCTTAACTTTATGTTCACCGGAAGCCTTGCAGCCATAAGGTTTGGGGTGATTCTAGGTGGTGTGCTCTTGGCTTTTAGCATTTCAAGTCTTAGAGCATATAAAAGAGGACACCTTTCTCCTCTAGCTTTGAAAGGCCAAGCAGGTAAAATTTTGTGCATTATATAGAACGAAAATGCTGCATAAAAAACAATTGCAAAACTAAGTGGGCTATAAAAATATGAGTGTTAGATATTCATCCTTGTTATGTTTTGATAAGGAGGATATACAATTTTCATCAACAATCATAGGACATACCTTTTGAAATTAAGCTATGATGTTTCAATCCATAATGTTTATGACAGTGTCATCCTTTTTATAATTTTTTCATCCTTTTTATAATTTTTTTCCTGTAAAAAAAGTCCTTTCTCAATTATGTGTGATGAGTTGTTCTCGATTTTGCCTCTTATTCTAAATTACCTGTTGGACTTGCAGCAATCGCAGTTATATTGTTTCTCAGAGAGATACGCACAATAGGCAGAGTAAGACACTCGATATTTTAAATAGTCAATTTATCAGCACCATTATAACTTTTATACATCTTAATAACTTAAAGAAAGTTCTTATAGTATTTGTTCCTCTCTTTCTTTTCTTTAGGGATCAACGTTTTTCACTGCCTTGATCAGGTTAGTAAAACTTTAATGTTTAATTTACATGTGAACATACTTAGCTTCTTTATGGAGTTATTGTTATGATAGCTTTTGCTGTTTTCCAATCCTTGCCTTTCCCCTTGTGATTTTTAACCATGAAATGGTTTCTAGGAGAAACATAAGCAGTGGTGAATTAATAAACAAAACTTTATTACTGCTACAAATGATGATATTATACATAAGCAGTGTTGGATATGAACGGTCAGAGAACACACACACACACACTGATAGGAAATAGGTTAACCTCTAGATATTCACTTCTCTGAGACTTAGAAAGTTGTGAGCAGTGATAGTTTGACATTACTGAATATAAGAAAATAATGTAAATTTTGACTTTATACATGACTTCTAAACCTTTTTCCATCTTCCAAAATACATCATATTTTGTGTGACAATGATGTTTAACATCTGCATTTATGCAGTGGTGTGGCAGCAGCATTTTTCGTCTATAGGTGGATTCTGGATGGTAATCAACAAAAGGACTCCAACTTGGGAAGTGAAGCAGAAAGCTAGATTCGTGATAAGGTTAGCCTATTAAAAGATCATATATATTACTAAGTTGCATAATTTTAATATCTGCAATTCTACATGGGGCATGGTCAGAAACTGGAAACTTTTTGTATGATTATTTATTGTGTTTGATATAGTGATTTACAGCTACAGGCTGGATGGTCAGATTCACTGCTGCTGATTGCTATGGGTTCATGCATGGAAATTGAGCTTGGAGAAATCTAGATGTAGTTTCAGGTTTACTTGCTTTTGTAACTGTGGTGATGTTTCAGGGAAATCAAATTTAGTAATATTTCACGTTGTGGTATACAACCTCTCCTCTGAGGTGGGATATCATGAAGCTACTGTTATTTTTTGGTATTTAATCCCTTGTAAGTTGTAACCTTGCATATATGGTAGCATGGGGAGAGCAACCTTGGTCTGCTTGGTTACAGTTTTTTCTACAATACAAGTCTGAGGGAATATACCTTTCATCTCACTGTTTAAAAAATTATGTTGTTTAGAGCTTTGTCTTCCCAAACAGATAATAATTATAATGATCATGATTGATTTCTTTCAACAAAATATGCAAAGATTGTATAAATGCCAATAATTTGATGCAATGTTATTGTAGCCTACTACCCTAGCTGTGCATCTCCTTTATAATTATCTTTTGAATTAAATCCAATTATTCAAACCCTAAGGCATAGCCTTGGGAATGATTCAGATCTTTGGCTGAAATTCCCTTGTTAACGACGATGTATCCTTTGAATTGTATCGTTACCAAAAATAAGAACCATTTTTTCTTAGCAAACTTGATATGATTCAGAGTTTTACAAAAACTTGCTTTTGATGAATGAAACATTTTTCAAAAGAATTAATGCATTTGAACTTTTGGAACATATGATATAAATATGTCCCTATACTGGTAACCTTTGAATAGACTAGTTTTATCAAAATGGCTTATATTAACTCATAAAGACAAGTTTAATTTGTAACTCAACAAAAATAGACCTGCAAATTTTACTTAAAATACATTTACTACCATGTTATTAGTAAAAATACTCACATAAAGGAGACCATGAGAATGACATTAAGATACTAACTACACTAGAAAGAGAAGAATGCATAATGTCAACCATTTAGTATTCAAAATTTACAATACTCATAACAAAAAGCGGACACCATCCACTTAGAGAAAGAGTGAGAGAGAGAGGTTTTAAATACAAGGGGAAAATGACCGAAAGGATGATCATACTAAACTCCTGAGCATGCTACTAAGAGCCTCAAATATAGCATGAGCTTAATCATCTTCCTTAGTAAACAGCTCTAGTGTTTTCCAACGATTCATTTTAATCAACTCCATAAATGGAGGACACCAAGATGTTCTAGATATCATGATGGAGTTGACTGGGGACCTCAGGTTGATTGTCCAAGGGCATGTATTGAGCCATGATTTGCCTTATCTCAGAATCCATATATCTCTGCACAAAATCATAATATAATACAAAATCAAATCAAATGCAACCAACATTTTTAATATATTAGACATCTTTGGTTATAACAAGACTCTTTTAGAAGACAATAGTAGAGCCACTTCAACTAAGGTTCTTAATTACTCCTCCTGATCTAATATATCTTACATGTGTTGATAAAACTCTAGTTTCATTCTAAATAACTGTCAATTTTTTATATGTACTTCTACTGTTATAATGGGGATATGAGATATTTGGGGCATAATTTTTTTTCCTTAAGATATTAATTATAAGACTTGGAACGCAAAACCTCTTAGATGTAATCTAAAATACTTATAACCTTGACCAACCTTATATTTATTATTAAAAATATTTAATTTATAGAAGAGCTATTATTAAATAATAAATACACACTATTAATAGGCACAGACGTGACTATTAATACACTAGTCAAGATAACATTAATTAGTTTTTTCTTTTCCGTAGCAACCTCAATTTATTCGTGATCATGGTTCTGAAAATCAGACCAAACAGGCTAGTTCAACCGAGAACCGGTCACCTCAACAGTTCGGTTTAGGCAAAAAAAAAAAAACGGCTGCAAAAAATGGGTAAAAAAACAAGTAAAGGTGGTCAAAAGCCGGTGAATCAGTTGAATCGATGAGGGTTTTTTAATGAAAAAATCGGTTAATTTTTTTAAGTCATTTTTTTGGAAAATATAGATATATTTATATAAAAATGTAGTATTGTATTATATCCGGATTGAATCTCAGTTGAACCTTAAAACATTTAAACCTCTAACTTTCAAAACCTTGTTCGTGATTTAAATGATCATCTGTTTTTGACAGTTATATCAAAATGGAGAAAGTAGTCTGCTGTCTCAATCTGGCATTAACACATTTTTAAAGGACTAAAGATCAAGCCTGCAAGAACCATACCTGGATTCTAATCTTGTAAAATGCATATCCAGCAACACCAGCAACAGCCGCAACGAGGATGATCATTCCGAGAAAGTTCCCACCAGACATTGAAGCAGTGTACTTACCTGCATTGATAGATAAGAAAATAATGAAAAATAATTCATTGAAAAACAAAATAATGAATAATAAATAAATTATTCTTGAATGCAAGTTTGGATCTGATCAATTTCTTCCTAGAGAAAAACTTGACACTTCCCAGATAGAAAAAGAAATTCTCAAAAGTAGATTGAAATAATAAAGAAATCTTACCCATGCAAACATCATTCTCTTGTGAGTAGAACAAACCGCTACCACATTTACACTCATAACTTCCCCAAGTGTTCTTGCATTTGCATTGTGGGCATTGGCACTTCAATTTTTCTTCACACTCATCAATATCTGCAACATAATCAACAACACAAAAAGATACAACATACCTTATCAGAATTTGACTAGACTAGTAACTCCTACAAAAATGCGTAGTTATTAACCGGATGCTAGAATAATTCACTGAATTTACAACAGTAAGTACCTTCACATTTGTTGATACCGTCGCCTTTGAACCCAGGTGGACACTTGCAACCTTTCGTGTGGTCATCCTGCGTGATCAATCCCGAAAACCGATGACAGTTAATATCTCTAGCATAATGGCCTTTTGGGACAACTCCTAACCAAGAAAATTCACAAAAAGCTGCACATGATAACTTACAATGCAAGCTGAGTAAACCTTGCCCTCTTGGGTTCCCTTCCAGCAACCTCCATTGTTGATTGCGCACCTCAAGGCTCCTGAAGCTGTTAAAGAAGTTTGAAGTCATGGATGGAAAAGAAATTAGGTAATATGACAGTTAACAACTATTACTACTAAAGCCTTGTTCTAATTGGAGGATTCAAACAACCCAATCAAGATTCAACCACCATCTCTAAGAATTGTATTAGCCCATCGACTCCCAATAAAAGGTTTTGCAGAGTCTTTATAACATGGATCAAAGTAACGAGATGATGATTGCTTTTTAAAGACTAAAACAATGAAAAGCTCATTAATCTTTGGAAACGCATTTATTTTCTGTTTGTATTCTTTTTGGTGTCAATGGATTTTGCAATGCACCAAATGGAGAATTTATCTACATTCAGAAGCCAACTTACCTTCACAGTGTGTATATCCATCACCAACAAATTTCACATTTTGTACAATAGGGCATTCACATACTCTTCCTCGGAAAGTGTCCTGTAAGATATGCAGATAGTTAGGCAATAAAAACTCCATATTAAGCAATAACATAAAAAACGATAATTAACAATGTGCCTGACAAGGTTCAGTTAACCAAATACCCGGCATGCAGTAATGTTAGCAGATTTGTCTTGCCAGCAACCACCATTATTTTCCAAACATTCATTTGTTTCCATGTCTGCAAAGAATAATCAAGAACATTTTTCACAGATGACTTTAATGTGCAAATTTAATAAACAGAGAAATTATAAAGGAGCGAAAGAAAAGACCTTGAGTTAAGCATATTGACGGTTCAGTAGTCTCTTGGAAACCAGCACAGATTGCCTTGAGAACTGCTGCTCTTGACAGCTTACCTAAAATCGAGTAAAACCGTAAAAGAAAGAATTATAAAATCGAACATGGTCAAATAGCCGTCAAGATGTTAATAGAGCTGCCTCATACCTCGATACTGTCTGTCATTTATAACAAGAGTAGGCAGTATAGTGACATCACCACGAGAGCCTTTTCCGATCTGAAACCAAAGTCAGAACAAAATGCAATATAAGCATGAATGAAAGAATGTATTAATTGATAAAAACAAGCACATAAGAACATTTAAAGAGTTTTGAGTTTAGAGTACCAACCTGTGCATCCTGTTCAGCCTTGAGAACAGGGTTTTCAACATCAGCATGAGGATCACCAACACACTCCTTAATCTTCTTCAGATTAGCACCTGTAAAGTAAATGGCAGACAAAGTAAATAAATAAATGAAGCAATTTTCTTCTAGAATGATGCCATAAACCATGTCGCCCAAATAATTTGATATCACTAAAGAAAAGTCAAAAACTAAACCAAAAACAGTGAAAACGATTAACAGTATGGCAAAGGACAAAGGTACACAATTCTTTGGTCTCAGAAAATGGCAAAATGATATAAATTTGGTCTCAGCATATACATCAATACTTCGGGCATTTAAAGAAAAACAAAATTCCTGGATACAAAATCATTTAGAGAGAACCGAAACTAAGAAATTATATTAATGCTATGAGAAATGAAAAACACATTGATCCTCTTTTTGCTGACTTGGGAAAATTAATCACAAACAGGACATCAAACACCAAAGCAAAACCACAAGCATGCCGCAAAATGTATGTGAAGAAACATGGAATGTCAAACCTACCAAGAGATGTTATAACTTGATCTGAACACTCTTCAGTGAACTTCTTGTCTTTCATCGGGCAACGGATTGCAAAGTCAGTCACATAGTCCCACCATTGCCAAGGGTTTCCACTTGCATTTGCCACTTTATAGAAGCAAGCCTGTCGTAAATTTTGAATAACAACATCTTTGCCATCATACCCTTTACTGAAATCTTGCTCGGGATCCGGAGCACAGTACCTTCCATGGTTTATGCACTGTGACTTGCACTGCTTGGTTAAAAGAAATGCTTCGGGACAATACCAAGTTATATAGCGAGGGGTGAACTGAGTAAACCCTTTCCTCTCAAGTAGCTGTGCTGCACCTTTAAAGTCCTTCAGAAACTCGATTAGATTGTCACATTTCGGCCCACACTCGTCATTACTATTTGTCCACAACTCATACTCGACTCTCTCGTCAGGATGTGGAAGAGCCTCAGTCCAATCAAGATTAATGTTAACCATCTCACCATTTGAGAGAGCGTCCTTGATTTTATCTGCAAGTGATCTGCTGATGAGGGCAGACGGAATAGTAATCTTCTCGACATAATCGCCTTTTCCAGCATTCATTTCTTCAGGTGTGTCCATTGTGATCAATGTTTCCGACCTGTCATCAGCTACAAGAATAGCTGCGGCTCCAGCATTCTGCGCATTCCATGCCTTCAAAGTGAAGAAGCAATCTACAAAATTTACCACAATAAAAATCATTGACCAGAGCCATTCTTGTGTTGAATATGTAAGTAACCAATGCGTGGATATCATCAATTTGACACAACATAATCCGAGAGATAAAATAGTAAAAAAGGCACAGAAAAATAAATAAATAAATAAATAGATAAATTTCATTCTGTTTATCATGGTTCTATTACTAAAGCGCATTTTTTAAGAAACCAAATAAACTCAGCATCCTTGATCTGAACACTAAATGCAATTTTTCTTTTGATCCAAAGTTGGTATTAAAATGGAAAACCAATTAATTAATAAGTTACCCCCAACTTTCCATTTTCCATGCTACATAATGAAAAGCATAATAAGAGCAAAATAAAACAACACCACCTCACTACACACTAAAAAGTAATAACTACCATAAATCCTAAGACAGCATGTAACCCATCTTACGCAAGCAGCCAATAAAACAAAACCCAAGATATTTTTTTACAAAACTTCCACTAATCTTTCCTTTATAGACTCAAATCCACTGCAAATTCCACACCTGATATAATAGTACATATAGATGACTAAACTAGCAAATTAGATTTTTTTTTCCCCTTTTGGACTAGTAAGAAAATTCAATATAGTTAGAAAGAGGTACTCAAAATTTATAAGAATCTCTTACCACCACGATCAACAAGAACAAAGGTGGGGTAGCTTCCAGGCTTGGTTTGAAACGAAATATCAACATCACTGAAGCTCTTGCAACCCTTCTGATTCGCCTTTGGGTACACCACAGAACCAACCATTACTCCTCCATATTTTGGAACTCCAAAATTCCCAATTGCACACTCATAACTACCCTTCAACGATTTCGGATAAGTCACCTTCAAGCTGTTCTTCTCCACCACAAACCTACCATAACAAAACCCAAATACCAAAACCCAAACACACAGCAAAAAACTCAACTTTTTGGTACCCATCTTCACCATCTTCAGTTCCAAAACAGAATGATCCAAAAGAAGAAGAACCCAGATGGAAAAAAAAAAACGATTTCTTTTATCAAAGTGCAGTGAGTGGAAGGAGAAGAGTCATTGAAGAATGTTCCAAAGAGGAAATTTTGAAGGGAACCCAGATCAGGAAAATGAAAAAATTGAAAGGAAAAAGAGTTGCTTTTTAAGGTTGAAGCATCGGAAGAGAGAGGAAAAGAATGAGAAGAAACGTTAAGAGGAAGAAGAGGTTTAGACGTGTTAGTTACGATTGAACAGCAACTGTATCTGTAAGCGTCGCCGTAGAGATTAGACAAGTTCTGTGTTTAAAGAGTCAATGAACAATTTATACAAAGATTATTTCGTCTTTCAAAAATGTTGAAAGTCACCATCGTTTTAATTGTAGAATATAGACTGATACGTAGATTCTAACCACCCTAAAAAATATTAGATTTTAATTACTAATAATAACAGCAGTTTAACTATTATCTTATCATACAATCTTTTTTTCCTTTTCTCGTCTTCTTTTTCCTCTATGGATAATTGGATAATCAAATATTGGAGTTATGTAACAAAAATTTGACTAATCTAATTTGAATTGTTTGAAATTAAAAAAACAAACACTATTATTAAGGGCGAAGCTACATTATAGAAAAGGGCAATGTCCCTGATTTAAATTTTTTACATATAAATTATATATAAATTTCAGTTTAATCTTCTCTTAAAATTTTATTTTAGTCTTATTTTATTGTGTAAATATTTTTGGCTTCATATGGAATTTGGCTCTTCTAAAATTATATTGTTACTTTAAAAAAAAATACATCAATAATCATTCTTGAATTAAGATACTGAGACTCACAAATAATAAATATTATAAATTTAAAAATAATTAAAATATCACTTTACTACTTTACTAGCTTGTCACTTTAGAAATTTTTTTTCCCTTCATATAGTATTTGTTAAAATTTAATTCAATAATTATTTAATGCATATTATCTAGATGAAAACTCAGGTACAGTTAATTTCATGTGAAGTTGATAACTAAGATGGCAAGAGGGACGAATGCACTATATAAGTTGTGGGGGCAAGTACCCCACTAACATTTTGAAAAAGTATACCAAAGTATATGTATAAATATATATGCCCCATAAAAAAAAATTATACTTGCCCCCACATTAAAAAAATTACCTATTAAATTTTGTGTTTAAATATTTTAAGAATTTTGTTAACCTATGCCATAAAAGCCAATTTTAAAAATACCATAAAAAAATATTTGACAAAAAAATTATTAATTTTTTTAATTTCAATATATTAATTATATTAAAAATTTAAAAATTTTTTATTATTATACTCTAAACATATTCTCTGAGAATACAAATTAGCTAACTCTTTCTTTCTTTTTCTCTCTCTCTCTCTCTCTATATATATATATATATATATATATATATATATATATATATATATATATATATATAATTTTTATAATTAAATTTTGATATATTATTAGTATAAAATAAATTTATACGTGTATCCAATTACGTAATGTCATGTAATAAAAAAACTATTTTTTACATTAATCGTGTAAATGATCATCTAAAAGAACATATGTAATTAAACAACCATATAAAATATTTTATGTCGTTAGTACATCAAAATTAAACTCTAATTTTTATCTAAAAGTATAAAATAAAAATATTCATTAGATCAATTTAATAAAAATAAAACATTACTAACTATAGCATTATAAATTAAGAATTTATTTAATTAAAATTTATATCCTTGAATTTTTTTACTCAAATTTATTATTATTATTATTATTATTATTATTATTATTATTATTATTATTATTATTATTATGTAGTTAATTTATAAAAAATTAAATTAATAACTATGTTATTAGTTATTAATATATCAATATTGGTAATTAATAAATAAAAAATTATTTAATATTTTCATATTATTTATTTTTATATGTTTTGATATGTTTATACAATTTTTTTTGTTATTTTTATGTGCTATATATTTGCCCCCACGACCTAAAATTTCTAGATCCGTCATTGGAAGGCAATACCATCCGAACCCGCGGGTACCCATCTCGTCCCTACCCACTTTACCCGTCCCGCACCAGAGCAGGTTCTTGGGAGGGGCGGGTCGGGGTCGGGTTTAATTAATACCCGCCCCTACCCACCCCTATCCGCCCCGCTATATTTATAATATATATAATTTTAATATATAATATATGTAAAATAATTAGTAAATAATTAATAATATTGTATCATATTTAAATTTTTACTTTAATTTATGTTATGTATGTGATAATGGTTATATAAATTTTGAAATTTAATTTTATTCATTGGATTTTAATAATTATAGGGGCGGGACGAGTACTCGCAGGGGCGGGTTAGGGTTCAACGTTTTACTACCCGCGAATAGAAGCGGAGTGGGTTCTATGCGGGTTGTTGTACGGTGGAGCGGGATTGGATAGAACAAAAACCCGCCTCTACCCACTCTGTTGCCACCCCTATTGATAACTGAGAATCGTTAAATAATTTGACTAAATTTTTATTTAATTTTTAACTATTAATTTCACCTGAGTTTCCACCTATTATCTATGTATACTATTTATATAGTTAACATGTACTTAAAGTATATATATCAAGATTATTATTTTTTTTTAAAAAAGAAACCAGATAGAGTTTATAAATACAGAAAAAAAAACAATTTTTATGTTATTTCCAACATAACTATCAACAATATGAATTAATTTTCACATTATATTTTGGAGCAAAACAATCTAGCAACGTAATTCACCATAACTATTGCCTTATTCTGATTATTATTATTATTAATAGAATTTTTAAAATGTTTTATATTAATAAATACATAAAAAATTATTAAAAACTTAAATTTTATATATCTTTTATAAGAAATTCAATTAGGTTAGATCAAGTCATCAGACACAAAAAAGATCAAGTCATCAATAGAAGCAAGCTGCTTAATTGGAGCTTTTGCGGTTTTGCCCCATTGTTTGGGTTTAATAATAACATAATAGGCTGCTTAATTTGTGGGCATTAAATTAGGATATGGTTAAACAATTAGAGATAAATATTACGGATTCTTTCGTGAATTGGAGAAAGACGTGCATGCACGTGTTTTGTGTGTAACGTTTGCAATTTGCATTGTGTGATTGCCATCCAGTGTAGTGCACAGTGCAGTACATGGATACCACGACAGGGTATAAAATTTTAAAATATACATATAATGCCAAATTTTATAGCAATAGATATGTAAAATAAAAAATTAACTATTAGTTTATTCTCATATTTTTGTTCATTTTTATTATAAATATAAATTTAATTTTATTATATTATTTATAAAATTTAATTGTAAATTGGTAGCTAATTTTTATTTATTTACGTGACATAGTTGAAAATAGAATAAAGACTGTGATAGACTAAGTTCAACGGTTTATATTTGAGGGCCCTTCCTAGATGTTGTGCCTAAAATATATCGAAGGAAATTAATTAACATTTGACATTGACATCGTTATTGTCGTATATAATCATTATCATCTGTCTTAGTTATAAAAATATTATTTATATATTAAAATCTTTTATTAAAATTAATTATTATATATTTATGTATAAATATATTATTTAATTTATTTTTAATATATATATTTTATATTTATATTTGATTTTAATATATATTTAATATAATTATATGAGACTTGATGTGACAGATAAATAATATTTTATTATAGATTATATATTTATTTTTATTTCATACATTAAACTATCATATAATTTTTTGTTAAATAAAATATGATTATTATTATTATCATCTTGGTTAGAAGTTGGTATTGAAATAAGGAAACGATGAAAAACTATAAAAAAATGAAAAATATAACCAATAAAAAATAATAAAATAATAAAAAATAAATATAAATAAATAAAAAAAGAAAATAAATTTTTTTAATTGTTAAAAAAATTAAAAATATAAAATATAATTTTTTATTTTTTATTATTTTTTATATTTATTTTTAGATTTATTTATAAAATTAATAATAAAAAATTACACTTTATTTTTTTAATTATTAAAAAAAACTGAGAGCACAGGCTTATAATAAAAGTATAAAACTACGGAAGGCTTGTTGCAATCCACGATGCATCGAGTGATGAACGAACGCCAAACGTGAAGCACGTGGGGGATGCTGACTGTACATGAGACGATGTTGTTGAGCTTCCCAACGCACACGTTGCAACTCCTTTGTTTGTTTATTTCTAGTTCTAAGATAATAAGATTCTCATATTTGTGATTTTAGTGTCCCAATCCTATCATGTAAGCATTTGTATTTACTCTATTTTTTAAAGTAAAATTAAATTAATCTAATTTTTAGTATTTAACAAAAAAATTAAAAATATAAAAAAAATTTAGTAAAAAGAATATTTTATTATTCAAATATTTATTATAAATAATTTATATTTTTATTTATAATCATTTACTTTTTTAATAAACGGTTAGAATTTAATCTAATCAAAAATCTATATTAATCACCTACAATATTTATTATAAATATTTATCTTATTACATTTTTTTAAATATTTTTAAATTATTTTATATTATTATTCATACTTTTATATACACCCACACTCTTTTAGATTATTCTGTGACCTTTCACAGTTTTCTAGAATATTCTAGAACATTTCGAAATTATCTAAAACATTCTCAAACACTCCAAAAAATTATACAAACACTGATAAATTTAACATTAAAAAATTTATCATGAGTAATCTCAATCCCTTTTGCTATTCCCTTAAGAGGTTCACCCTTAGTATTCACGGGTTTGAACCAGCCATTCTTTTCGGTGATTTTCAATCCAAGTCTCTTTGCTTCATCAGGCGTGATGAAGTTGTGTATAGCACTAGTGTCGATCATAGTCATGACGAATTTTTCATTGATAAAAAAGGCTTTGATATAGATCAAACATTTTTTTTTCTGCAGTGCTTGTCTCTTTGCCCTTCACAGCAATCATAAGTTGGATAATCCAACACACTCAGTTACTTGAGATTGAACCTCTCGTTTCTCGGCGATAGATGCTAGAGTCCCTAACTTGGGACGGTCCTTCATTTGGTGTGGTCTCTTGAACACGAAACATCCTCCTTTAGGCACGAAAACCTTCTTCTTTTTCTCGTACTCTTTTTTTTAAGAGTATTTCATTTCCTTTTTAGTTGAGAAACTCTTCCCCTTGTCTTCTCCATTTTTAGCAGAACTAGGTTTGGAAGAAGACTTGAGTTTAGAGTCTCCCCTATGATACTCAGTGAGTGATTCGGCCACCACGATGGCTTCATCGACATCCTTAACATCATTTCTTTGTAGTTCTTGCTTTGTCCAAGGTTGGAGTCCATCAATGAAGAAGAACAATGCATCCCCTAATGCTAAGTTGGGGATTTAAAGCGTGAGAGTAGTGAACTCTTTTACGTAGTCGCTAATCATACTCTTGTACTTCAATTCCCTCAATTTCTTCTTTACTTCATAAATCACATTCTCAAGGAACAGTTGTCTTTTCAACTCCTTTTGAAATCTTTTTATGTGACTATGTTGCAAGTATCCTTCTTTATATCTACGCATTTTCTCCTCCAGCACAAAGTAACATTATCAGAAAGGTAGAGAGTTGCAGTGCGTATCTTTATTGCTTCTTCAACTACTCCTTAACTTTCAAAGTACCTCTCCATTTGTCATGGGAATTTCTCCACCTCTCAAGCGTTCCTCATGTCCTTGAACTTCTTTGGCTTTGGGAGATCAATCTTTGTCGTCTCCCTTGTAATGGTTGGTCAAAAATTTTCCTCCTCGATCCATACTCGAACTTTCTCAAATAACTTCAAGAAAATCTCAAACTTCTCTTTGATTTAGAGCATGTTTTTTTGAAAGCATCTAATTCTCTTAACACGCAAGTTTCGAGGGTCTCTTTGTCATGTTCTATCCTTTGGAAGAACTCATCCATAGAGGGTAGAATATTCTCCAATATAAAAACTCTCTCTTCTAAGAAGTTAGAGTCCTTACCTCTAGACTCATTTGAAGAACGGGCCTTCTTGCCTTTTCATTGAGAAGGAATAATATCCCTTCCCCCTTTGAGATTCAACATGCTCCATAGTTACACTATAAGTCACATCCACAAATCACTTGTGCTTCTTCTCAAAACTTACTCTGATGCCAAATTACCATGGCCTTGGACACACTCCAATGCTACCGTGCTGACACTCGGACTTACTCAACCTCTTGAGTTAAGACCAAGTTAGCCTAATCCTCAATATTTAATAAGAAAGTTAAGAACACATGAGAAAGGAAGTTTGGTGGAAAGAACACTTTATAACTCAAGTGTTTGTTACAAATGACTCACACCCTTATTTATAGCCATTCACCTCCTTAATGGATTATTAGGATCAAATCTAATCGATAGTCTAGATTGATCATCTAGAACATTCACTACAATCCTACCACAATTTTCTAAATATTTCTATATTATTTCATAATACTATTCTAAGACCTTCTAGGACATTTTAGAACGTTCCAAAACTATCTAGAACATTCTTAAACACTCCAAAAAACTATACAAACACTATTAAATCTAACCTTCTAAAATTTACTGTGACATTAGGCAGCGTTTGTTTTTCAATACATGTCCATTAATAAATAGATACAGTGGTATATATTCATTATTTAGTTCGTTAGTCACAAATTTTACTAAATACGGTGATATATAAAAGCACATAAAATATATATTTTTAATTTTTTTAATTTAAAATTCTAAGACAATTTATAAGATAATTTTTTTTCAATTTTATCCCTTTATTTTCTTTAATTTTAAATTTTTCTTTTATCCTTTATCCTTCCATTGTCCTCTTTCTTAGATCAAATTTCTTCCAGGATACTTTCTTCCCTTTTTCTTTTTCTTTTCCCTTCTTTTATCCACCACCATCTCATACATTATATTATTTGTAAAGATGACACTATTTGTGAAAAAATTTTGGAACATTTGTATGCTGTTTTTTTAGATATCAGATACTGTCCATTGTGATATTTTTAATGCTTCATGGATTCACCGATTTTTATTTTTTGATAAAATCCTAATTTGCTATCTAGATGACCCATTTGTAAATTCTCAACTTTTGGGCTGAAGTTAGCATTAACAATAAAAATAATAGACCTGAATTCCTCCTAAAAAATTGTCAGATAGGTATTTAAAGCGTGAAATCCTTGGTGAAGGTACCTACCAAGTTGTATACAAAGTCATTGATACTCGCATATTTTTTTTTACTGTCTTCTATTATTTGATTCAGCTTTTGGACAAGTTTATTAAAATTTTTCAGTGAAAAGTATGATTTCTTATATGTTCAATTTTTTGGATAATGAAAATTGGATTTTCTTTTTTAGTTTATGCAAAAAGATTCACTGAAGTCAAACAAAAATATATATATGAATTTTGATTAATGTTTATTAGATTGATCAATTATACTTTAAAGAGCCTGTTAGATACTATATTGTCTTGTTTGATTGAATTTTTTAATTAGTTAAATGATTATAGAGAATTAATGGTGGTTATAGAGAAAAAGAGGCAATGGTGGTTTTTTTTATAGGGATAATATTGACATTTGTAATTTATTGTTTTGTTTAGTACATAATTATTAAAGAAAGTGAAAATTTTGTGTCTCATTGTATCTATGTTATTAATGTCTATGTTTTTATGTCTCTGTCTCAACCCATACATAAACAAAAAAGATACGACAGGAATTGAATCTATTTTTTTATTTGAGGAGGTAAAGTATGATTTTTTTTACTATACATTTTATTGGTGGGATTAAAAAAAATATTGAAAAGTTAGCGATTACACTTTATTCTCTCAATTAAAAAAAATTTGAGAAGATCTATTTTCGATAAGTGATTGAGAACAAGACATAAAAGATAAAGACACAAAAATTAGTGCTTTTATATTTTATTTGATGATAAATTAAAACAAATTATGAAAGTCCAATTTATTCTCATTTTTTTCATTCAAAAAATTTGGTAAGAAAAAATATAATAATAAAAGATATAATTATAGAAAATTAACAAGAATAATAAAAAAAATAAAAAATAAGTTATGTCTCTTGTTAGTATCTTTGTATCTTTCTTATCAGAATGGATACAAAGTACACTAATTCAATGTCTCTAAATACAATGTTTATGTCTATGTCTCATCTACAAAATACGATCTTGTGTCTCAGTGTCCCATTTCTGTAAACAAACGCAGCCTTAAGTAGTATTTGTTTTGAGGTACTGATCTGATACAGAGAGTGAAAAACTAAGATTCAGTATCATATTTATTGGATTAAGATTAGAATTAAAATTTCAATCCAAGGACTCAAAATTTTAGTTCCTTTAGTACTTATTCATTTTAGTTTCTGTATTTATTTTGAACCAAACAAAATACTGAAACATAATTCAGTCATGTACATCTTACACCAAATACAATACTGAGACTTAATTAAGTCTCTGTCTTTCAGTATCTGTCCCTCAGTTTCTATCTCTCAATTTTAGTCTCTCTTCCAAACAATATCATATAGTAAGTAGACCTTTTTATGCATTATCCTTTGTTTTAGGAAAAAGAGTAAACACCCAATTCAGTCATTGTTCATTCTAAAATAGGATAAGGAGATTTCTATCGAAAAAATAGACCATTCCAATTTCTGTCCATGTCTTCCGTAAGATATGGCGGTCCCTCCATCATCTCTACTTACTAAACTTAACGGAAAAGACCTATGTGGCACTTAATGTTGTTGATGTGGATGCTAAGTCATCATTAAGCGACATGTTGGCGAATGAGGAATGGTCAATAGTTGATTTGTCCTTTTATGGGCAATGATCAAGGGTCGATTTGTCCCTGTTTATCCATAAAAAACGTCGTCGTTTTATGTACTACACTGAATCAAAATTTATGTTATTTGGAGTGATTATTCACCTCAGTTAAAACCTCTCACTTCTCTCTCAAATCAAATACGAATTGTATGACACTACAAGAAAATGATTGAAAATCGTCAGATTTACCAGCGAAATTACTAAAAATATATGCCGGTAAATTTATTACCGTCAGATTTAGCAGTGGATAAATTCGAATGATAAAATCCTCACCGGCGGATTTTTTAGTTTGCCGCTAATTATTGGTGGATTTAGCGATGAATTTAAACCTCTGGTTAACAAATTTTTGGAGGTCGTTATCATCTTTTCAACAATAACTTTAGTCCTATAAATTTATTTTTCGCGCGTTCTTTACTGTCAAATTTATCTTCGGATAAATGTAAAGATAATATTATTTATTAATAATTAAATTAATTAATACTGACGAATTTAACCGACATTTAAATCTTGAGAGCCATGGTCATGTGGTGGATAATAAAGTGAAAGAGTTAGAAAAAAGGCTAACTAGATTAAAGAATAAGTAGAAGAAGTGTAAATTCAAAATCAGTAAAAATAGTTGCCTTAATTTTGAATGTTGTGTTTTTGCATTTTTTTTTAGAATTATAATTGCAAACTTGTTTAGAGTATCTGTGTAAAAAATTGATGACTGATTTATAGTATTTGGGAGTTGTTTTTGTTATAGGATGACATTGAGTTTTTAACACTTTTAAAGATAAATAAAAATAGATTATTATGATCAATGTTTAAAATTTCTTCCATAAAATAAAATAACCATTTGTGTAAAACAACAAAGCAGCACATTATTAATATATCTGTAACATATTTTGCCAGCTTCAAAAAAAGCATAGATGTTTATATATATTATATTAATAAGGATAATAAAAAAAATCCATCTTTGACAAATTAACACCTAATGATAATATAATATGGGTAATAACATGGTCCTAAGAAAAAAAAAATCAAAATATTTATCCTTAAATCAAAAGCATTATATTGTTGAGAGGTTTTAAATAAGCAAAATAAAAAGCCAAAACAACAAAATATATGACCTTAAGTCCTATAATTAATATCTACACTAACAAATTTAAGTTATCCAATATCAATTCTTCTTACGTGGCAAAAATCTTGGAGGTTTTAAATTTCAAGTGGACACAAATTAGAAAAATTTTGATGAGAGTCCCTGAACTTGCAATAACTATTGTCTCTGCTGATATTACACCATCTCTAATTGTTGAATTTGTTGTAACAATTGTTTGTTCATTCGTTATTCAATGAGTTTGGTGAGTCATGAGGCTTAAGCTATTTGATTTGGAAGAGGAGTGAAAGGTCTCAATTGAGATGAATCATCTCCAAATAACATAAATTTGGTTCAATGGAGCATGCGAAATAGCATCGTTCTTCGAGGATAAAGGAGGACAAATTGACATCTAACCATTATCCATAAAGGGGCAAATCAACCCCTGACCATTATCCATTCACCAATATGGCACTTAACGGTGACTCAGCATCCACATAAATGTTAAGTGGCACATAGGTTTTTCCTGTTAAGTTTGATGAGGAGAGATGATGGAAGAGCCGTCGTGACTCACAGCAGACAAGGACAGGGAACGAGAAAGGTTTATTTTTCGACAAAGATCCTCTTGTCCTATTTTAAAATGGACAAAAAACCAAGGTTCTCAAAATCGGACCGGACTGGTCGGTTCAACTGGTTTAACTGTGAATCGGCGATGCAAGCGATCCGATCCTCCTTTAATAACTGCTAGAGAGAGAACCGCTGAAAAATCGGTGAACCGGTCGAAAACTGACCGGTTGGGTCGGACCAGTGACCGGCCGGTTCCTCTAAACGATGCCATTTTTTATTTGTTTTAAGAAAATGAAACCCGATTACCCGACCCGACCCACTCGTGAAAACCCCCCTTCTTCCCCCGACCCCCATTCATTCATCTCAGTCTCACAGTGAACCCTAACCCTCTGAAGTCTGAAGCATTCCCAGCCCAGTAGCCCTCCATCCGTCGTCGCCGCGGTTCTCAGGTCGTCAGCGCCACTGCCGTCGCCTGGTCCTCAGAATCAGTAGCCCTCCATCGTCGCCTGGTTCCCAACCCAGTAGCCCTCCATCGTCTTCGCTAGCCTCTCGAACCCAGGTGAGTGACTCGTCGTCTTCATCTTCTTTGAACTTCTTCTTCAATTTTTGTTCCATAATATTAATTCTTCAATTCATCTTGGGTCTTGGGTCTTGGGTCTGCGTTCTTCGTTCTTCGCCTCTTCGGTCTTCTTCGGTCTTCAATTTCTGTTTGTTGTTTAGTATAAGAAAAAAATAATCTTAAAATTAAATTAATTCCAATTTCTATTTTATTGTATTCCAAATTCACCCTAGGAATTTTTTTTCCTCAGTTGATAGTTTGATACAGAAACATGAAGACGTTCTTAGTTTACTTGTTACGCGATTTTTGTTCAATTTATTGCTGTTTTAGTGTTTTGCACTTTTGCTGCTTTGTAATTGTTAATTTGTTACTCTGTTTTAATTTGTTACTTTTTAATTGTTAATTTGTTCCTCTGTTTTCTTAATGCTGAAAACTGAAAAGTAGAAACTTACTCTGTTTTGTAATATTGTTAAATGGCTGAATGCTGTAGACAGAATTGCTGATATGGTCTTGTGTTGTGGTTAACAACATGCTGTTAATTTTCATTGTGTTTGGCTCCTGCTTTAGGTTAAGAATGTGGTTAATTTTCATGCTGTTAATTTTCATTGTTAATATTCATTGTGTTGTGGGCTTGTGGCTGTGAATGTTTGAAGTTTTGTTACTCTGATGGTCCTTTTAATTTTGCTCTGGTTACTGATAGCTCTATTTAGTTTATGATTGTTCGGTTCTTCTTCTTACTTTTAATTTCTGAATTTTTTGTTCAAATAATGTTGCTAATGTTCTTCTTCTTCTTTCTTGCTAATGCTCTGTTTAATTTAGTGTTATCACTGTTGAGTCTGTTTCAGTATTTTGAATGTCTGATACTCTAATTTGTGATTTCTGAATCTGAAATTAATTAAATCATTGATTTTGTGTTGTTGAAATTGTTGATTAAAATAGATTTGTTATGCTGCTGCTGCCGTTTTTTAATTTTTAAGTATGATGATTCTGAATTTTTGTTGAAATAGTTATTAATTTCAGGGTTTGAGTAATTATTTGTTGCTAGTATTTAACTTTTGTTGTTGCTTTTTTTTCTGGCTCTGTTAAGTTCTGTTAAGTTGCTACATTCAAACTTGTGCATTGGCATGTTCATCTTCACTTTGCAATAATAAAAAGCTTCTCATTTGATGATCCATTAACTACCTCATTTTCTCATACCATTCCTTTTGTTATGGCTTTAGCTGAAGACGCTGTTGGATGAGGATACATTGATGCCTCATAAGACACCACCACCATCAACATATCCTTGTTACTTGAAGGTTTTTTTAGCACAATAGTTGAAATCACAACCATAATTACATAATATGTTTAAATAATTATCAAAAAAAAAAACTCACAAGAACATCTTGAGGTTTTGATGATTGATAAATCTTTATGTTGACATTTAATATTTGATATTTCTTTATACTATTTAACTTGATTTTGTATATTAATAAGATTATATGAATTTGATTGATGACATTTAATGTAGTTTTTTAAATTTAAAAACTATTTTAATATTTATATTATATTATAATTATATTTTAGGATGTTTATTTATAATTTATTTATTATTTTATTTTAAAACAGTTTTTTCGATTGAACCACTGGTTAGACCGGTTGGACCAGTAAACCAATAAACCAGTAACTAGAGTGGTTTGATGACCGGTCCAATTTTTCGAACCTTGCAAAAAACGAATTGGGTGTTTACTCTAGAGAAAAATATAGAGAAGATATCTGGTTAATTAAATCCGTCTCGGAAAGACGGAAATATTCCTAGTTCCTTAAATTGATCTCTAAAAAAATTAAATTAGTTATATTAGTCTTTAAAAAATAAAAAATAAATTAAATTGATATTTCTGTTAATTAGATGATGATGTGACGCATTAAATGTAATGACATAGTATATTAACATTACGTGTTACAAGATGATTAATTGACGTGTTATGTCGATGACACCTTATATATTCCGTATTAACTCACATAGTATAAATTTATTTAGACTCAAATTAATCCTTAAAAGTACAAATATAAATTATTTTCATTCTTAAAATTTTAAAAAGATTAATCAAAATAGTCCTTATATAAACCTCTCTTATTTTTTCATAATATTATATTTTTAATATTTTTAATCTTATTAGTTTTATCTTAGTAAATAAAATTCTCTTCACATAAAATAATAAAAATAATTAAATTACTACAAAGTTATTTTTTATTGTATTTTTTAATTTTATATTTTCAAATTTTAGTTTTTTAGTGAAATATTTTACTTAAATGATTTTATCAAACTATTATTAATTATATAATAAAAATTTTAACTTTTTAGATATCATTAATAAATATAGTAGTTATTTAATTTTTTTCAATTTTTTAAGTTTGTTATTTTTTAATTTATGTGATAGAACCCAATGATTCAAAAATCAATTTACAGAAAAATTACTCATTGAACCTTAATATCCTAATGTAGCTTTTTTTTTAATATTATTACTACTTAGTACTATTTCTCTTCATTTTCTTTCAATGGTCATATTTTTTCTTTTTCTTTCTAAAAATTAATTTTAAAAAAATTCTATACATAACTAAAATTTGAAAATATAAAATCTAAAAATTAAAATAAGAAAATATTTTTTAAAAAAATTTGATTATGTTTACTATTTTATGTGAAAAAATTTTATTTATTAAGGTATAAAAAGTGGGATTAAAATTAGTATGATTAAAAAATATTAAAAATTTAATATTATGAAAAAAATAAGAAAAATTTATACTAAGAATAATTTGATCAATTTTTAAAATTTTAAAAATAAAAATAATTTACATAAATATATTCAAAAACTAATTTAATTCTAAATAAAGTTATAACATGTCAGATAACACTTAATATGTCACGTATCACTAACATGACGCATCAACTAATCATTTTATGACATATAATACTTAACATGATATATTATCATCTAATTATTAAAAGATCATTTTAACTTACATTCTTTTTTTGAAAGACTAATATAACTAATTTAATCTTTCTAAAACTAATTTAAAAAATAATAATCTTTCAAAGACAAATTTAAGTATTAACCTAACAGAAATATTCCACTAGAAATCACATTCATATGACCATATTTGTAGCTAGCAATATTTGGAACTAATTAGCCATTCCTGATGAAACTGAATAAAAACATTCATTTGAAATATGAACAGAATGTCTAAAAATGTAATCTACAACAATGATTTTTTTATTATATTTTTTAGAATTTAATTTTGATATATTTTTAATATAAAATAATTTATACGAATATTTAATTACATAATATTATATTAATAAAATAATTATTTTTTATTTTGATTGTATAAATAATTATTTAAAAAAATAAATATAATTAAATCATTGTATAAAATATAAAACACCATTAATGTATTGGAATTAAAATATTATATAAAAAATATGCGTAAATTCTCATATATTTATAATAGGATAAGATACTAAATTGGTCTCCTATATTTGGGCGTAATTCTGTTTTAATTCTTAAGGTTTAAAGTGTCCTATTTGAATCTAAAAAAGTTTCATTTAATATCAATTTAGTCCTACAGTGAGGTCAAAGTTAAATAATTAACAGAATATCCTACATAACAACAGAAACAAAATCGATAATCTGGAGAACAAGTACAAGCTCCAGAGGTACAAAATCAACCGTTGATGCATCAATACGTTTATTTATCATTCTCTTTAGTTCTATAGAAAATATTTTATTTATATTATAAGAAAAATAATAAATAAATATATTAATATATTAACGGTTGATTTTGTATCTCTGAAGTTTGAATTTGTTCTCCAAATTATCAATTTTGTTCTTGTACTGTTGTTATGTAGGACATTTCATTAATTATTTAAGTTTGACCTTACTATGAGACTAAATTGATGCTAAATAAAATTTTTTTGGATTAAAACAGAATTACGTCCAAATATTAGTACTAATTTATAGTACTTTACCCTTTATAATATTAAGCACAAACATACAACCTACCGAGTCACCAAACAAAAATAGAAGAAAAAAAAACATACAACCTGCTGCATAACGCTTAAAAAACCCAAAAGCTTATGCTAGCCCTTGCTTAAATGTTCTATTATATCTTTGTACACAGATAAATGTTTTTTCAACATTTGTTACCTACTTTATTATCACTGAATTTTGATGTAATTTCTTAAAAGAGAATAATAAACACTATTTAAGTGACACAACTTGTATGCATAACAAGAACTCAGCGTTGGATGTGATGGTATTCAGATTGAATATTATTATTGTTGCCAAAACACTTGAAGAAAGGGTCACAAATCAAATGGAACCATCTCTGAATGCAACTGAAAATGGAAGAGATGCCCCAAAAACAATGGCAGCAGCAACATCCCTTCAAAAAAGGATCATCATAGGGGTTCTCTCCTACATCATAGTTATCATGCCCCATTCTTTGTAATCTCTGCAGATAGCCACATATGTTTGGTGAAATCAATAAAAGAGCTTATGTAGCAACAATCAGTATTCAAATTACAAAAGTTGTTGAAATTTGAAAAAAGTAAAAAGGAACTCACAGATTTGATGGCCTTTTCTTCCTTTCACTTGCCCAAGAAAAATTGAAGAGAGTTCGTAGTGGAAGAAAAAGGGAGATAGATTAAGACATGAGGATTTTGATTTGTCAAACAGGCATACAAATGGAAAATCACGTGTGGGTGTTTCATGCTTGACTAGATAAGCTTTGCTCTATAAGATGCATCTAGAAGTAGAGCAAGCATTTTTTTTTCTCTTTTCTCATATGTTGAAAAGAAGGGTCCATTCTTTTTTTTTTTTTTTGAAAGATTGTAATTGTGTAGTTCCTTATTGTTGTTCTTTCGTTTTTAAAAGTCTTTTGAACCAATTATTCTTTTTCTTTTGCCTTCAAAATGTGGTGAATGAGGATATGTAAAAGCTTTTGTTTTCTTTATATTGGAGGATCTGTAATTTTTTTTATTAAATGAAATAAACACTCTTCAATTCTAAACATGATAAATTAATCTGCACCACATTTATATCTATAATGTTTAAGGATTTTATCCACTTTTTCATCTAGCTAAGCCTTAAGTTTTTATTTTTGTCATACAAACACACACAGACCCACTCACACATAATAATAACATTGGACTAAGGCCTGGCATGTGATATGTAAAAATCTAAAAATGTGAAGAGAATGTTTGCTTTATAATTTTGGTCATAGAACTTGACTAGAAAGAAAAGCCCAACTCAGATCATTATCATCATCAACGCAATCGCACCCTTCTCTCCATGGATACCCATAATCCCACCAAGATTTCCCCTTTCCAGTTTCCACGCCACTCGATACGAGCATACGACGTCGTTTCTCTTCATCCCTGAACGTCTCCTTCCTCTCGTCACTCGCTCACTGAAGCTAGAGCTTTCTCACTCACTCACTGTGGCTCACTGGCTCTCGCACTCAAGCTCTCTCCCACTCTCGTCTCCGCTCTCTCTCACTGTCTCCAGTCTCGCACTCAGTCGCGCTCGCTCGCCTTCCCTGGGCTCGTCGTCGCCGGCGGCAGAACCAGCAGGTCCCGGGACTGGTCGTCATCATCGCTCTCTGTCTCATCATCGTCTCACACTCAGTCGCGCGCTTTCCTTGCGCTCATCGTCGGCGGCGGCAGAACCAGCAGGTCTCCGGGCTGGTCTTCTTGCTTCGAGTCTCGCCGTCAGCTTCCTCCCCGCCGCCGTCAGCTTCTTTCGCGCAACCACAAGCTGGTCCCCGATTGGTGAGTTCCAACACATTCCTATGATCTATCTTTTTCAGTTTTGTTGATGACAGTTGAATTTGTTGCTGAAAATATCACGGAACTAGTTTTTTTTTTTGGGCTGAAAATCATCACTGACATGATTTGTTACTGGTTATCATCACCGAACCTTGAATAATTTGTCGCTGAAAATATTAGCTAGTTTTTTTATTGCTGAAAATCATCAGTGAGATGAATTTGTTAATGATTATCATCATTTGTTGCTGTCTTGCTGAATAATCAATTAGTTAAGTTTTCTTGTTGCTAAAAATTATCCGACCTGAATTTGTTACCGATTATCATAGAAAACAGCTTGTGAATTGGAAAGGAAGAATCTGAATTCTCAAGAGTGCAGGATCTTCAGCGAAGTTACTCCAAAACTATCCACACCAAACGAGAATCTGAAGAAGAAATCCGAACTCATCGTCGTTCATTCCTTCTTCTTCTTGTGCGGAAGAATGAGCAGTTCCGGTGGTGGAAGCTCGTCGAAACCAAGAAGTGCTTCTTTTCAACCTTCCGAAACTTCTTCAAAGCGCAAAAGAGGAGTCTTCCAAAAAGAACGTTAGTAACCACTCCTATCCAACCTCCTGTTTTTTTTTTTTCGTTGCAATTTTCTGTTTCCCTTTTTCTTTTTAAGATGAAAAAGAAAAACGTTTCTTTTATGCATGTAACTGTCACTAATAATTTTCCTTATGCTTGCTAAAACAGTGCAGCACATGATGTACGGCTTTGGAGATGATCCAAATGTAAGTGCCCTAACCTTTTATTACATCTCTTAATTACTTTTTGGGATGTGAATGTTAATGGATACTAAACTTTGATCTCTTTTATGCTTCGCACAATTAGCCTCTTCCTGAAAGTGTGGCGCTTATGGAGGATATTGTTGTGGAATATGTCACGGAATTGGTAACCTAATTTATTTATTTTTTAAACCTAACTTTTTCATTGTTCTTGTTCAACTGAATTACAGTGTTGTGGATTAATTTGGACCTTTTATTTTTGTGCTTTGAAATTTTTTCCTTTGGAAGGTACATAAAGCTCAAGATATTGGATCACAGAGAGGGAAGCTATCTGTTGAGGATTTCCTTTATTTGATTCGCAAGGTACTTCTTTGTTCATAAAAGAATTTCACATGGAGTTGTCTTAATCTGGAGTTGATAATTGAGAGTAGTTAGATAACAATCTAGTTAAACATGTCAAATCATGTAACGGTCCCAATACCAAATCCACGTCTTTTACTACCAAGAAAATGCACTTATGATTTGCCTTTAACACCATTTTGTCTTCAATTGCTTTGAGGCATGATATAAAGAGCTGTACTGTCAAGAGGCTAATACTTCAGAATTTGTTGCAACTTTGCAACTTTCAAGTATCCATAAACATTGATCGAATTCATGATTGAACATTTTTGTTCAGGATTAATCCCAATTTCTTATACTGCTACAGGATTTGCCAAAACTTAATCGATGTACAGAATTGTTGTCCATGAATGAAGAGCTGAAACAGGCAAGGAAAGTCTTTGAATCAGATGAAGACAAACTGAGGAAGGTTTTTGAGGTAGATGAACCCGTTGAATGATGAATGAGGAAAAGGGCATTGAATTGCATCGTTACTGAATTCAGGATTACTGGAGTATGTCCTAACATGCCTCTATCAAATTTTTGGAATTTTGGAGTATGTCCTACATTTGAAAATAGCCAATGTGGATACTTGGATAGTTGAATTGTAACTTCCTAATATATTTGTTCTCCAATTTATTGTGTCCATGATCTTGTGATTATAAGTTTGAGTATTAGAAAACAATTTTTGACACATTAGGGTAACTTACCGAAATATAGGAGAAATTATTTGGTCTCTACCTTCTACAGTTATTATTTATTTCTTTTGAGAGTTATTTGGTCTCAGCAGGATAGTTTTTATCCTCCTTCTGTTGTACTCTTGATGTAGTAGTAGAATTGGGAATTGATCAGGGAATTTAAAAGGTTATCCAACATTAATCAAATTCAAATAAAGCTTTAAACAAAGTTAGTTTTCTGGTTGTGGCGAAGTAGTATTTCATTGTTTTCTCTTGGCAATTGGTATGACCATTGCTTCCATTTAAGCAAGCCCCTAGAAACTAAATGTTAATACTTGATCTTTAGTAGTAGGATCTAGGTATTTTTCCTTTTCTTTTTTTTGGATTATCACTCAGAATTTGGCTAGACTTGTATAAGCTTAGTGATTTTGAGCTTGGTGCAACTTTCAGAGTACTAGATAAATTAGGTATGTAATTCATTAGTATTGGTGACTATAATCGATTTGATCATAATAAAAATTCTGCCATAGTTTATAATGAAGATTAGATATAAGTCTCATTATACTCAGATTGAATCAAGATATATAGTAGTTTGTTTTTTTCCTTTGTGTGTTCTGTCCAAACTGGAATGAGAAAATGAAAAATCACCTATATAAGCCTATTCTACTACACTTATAACAAAAATGTAAAAAAAATATGAAACAACCTTGATTCAATTTTTCTTCTCAAGGACTAGTAAACTGTAAACTCATATTGTGTGTTAGTGGATATTTTATTCAATTCCCCTTCATTTAATGGATATTTTATTGGTCAACAACATCACTTTTTTGTATGATGGTTTTGAAAACCGAACTATTTAACCGAGAAATGGATGTCTATAGTTCGGTCTAATTGAAAAATCGCAATTACAAAAACTGCATGTGGACTGCTGAACTAGGACCTGGCCGGTTTAATAAAAATGATGCCATTTTGAAATTTAAAGAATCATGCGTGCCTCTCTTCACCCTTCAGTTCAAGCCTTAAGGTTTAGTGAACTGAACAAAGCTTCTCCCCCAAATTAAAAGGAAACTGAAAGAAACCCTAGCTTCTCCACCATTGCCACAAGGAGTGCCGTCGCCTCTCGCGCTTGTCTTCGTCTTGTCGTCTGCGCTTCTTCCTCATTCAACAATTGCAGCCTATTCCTCGAGTTTGGCGTCAGTCCTGGTCTTTGTCTACTTTTCGTCGCACTCTTGCCACCGTCCGTCGTCGTATTTGTTAAGTGACGAGAGAGAGAAAGAGAGAAAATGCACTGCAAAGGGAAAAGAAAGGGTGGAAGTCGCGGGAGGAGGCAACACGAAGGATGAAGTCGCTGCTGTCGCCGTGTTTGAGCTCGAAGAGGGCCGCCAGAGCTTCTGCCTCTGTCGTGGCTTTCCATCATGCTGCCACCGATCTCATTTGCCCTCACTCTTGTACTACTTTAAAATGATGCTAAATTTATGAGTGTCTGTCTATTTTGAATGTGTTTATAAATAATAAGACTATACATTGATTTTTATGATTATGGTTTTGGTATGCAGGGGCAGAGCTAGATAAAATATTAGAGGAAGACAAAAAATATTTACATAATAAATAAGATTAAAATAAAATTTTAAGGAAAAATTAAACTGAAATTTACATATAATTTACATGTAAAAAATTAAAATTAGGGGGACGATCGCCTCTTTTTTTATAAGTAGCTCCACCCTTGTTGGTATGAATATTTAGTAATATTGAGCATTGATTTTGCTTATTATAGTTTTGGTATGAATATTTGATTTTGTTCAAATTTCATGATTTTGTTATTGGCCTGTCAAAGTTGATTTTTTTTTTCTAATATACTTAACTTCATAACAATTTGGACTCTTTAATAAAATACAATACAAAATGCTTGGTAAATGTTGCAACAGGCACACTGTGTAATAGTTTGGCATCATTTATGTTAGTGCTACTCAGATTGAATTGTTGAATGATTAATTCTGTTGTACTGTACTCTATTTTATTGCTTTGTTTCGTGCTGTGTGAAAAAAATTATATAAAAATTGTGCTGAAGTTTTGATAATTCTTGTTAATCTTTGAAAAAGTTTGTTACTCTTTGCTATGATTGTTGGAAATTGTTAAAAATAACTGCAATTGAACTTTGTGTTGAAATGATTATACAGTAAAGAATTATTTTGATAAAAATATTTGGGTTAAGTCCTAATTTGGTCCTAACTTTTTAAATGTTCAATTTTTCAGTCTTAAAAATTTTCAAATGTCTTATTTATATTCCAAAAAAGTTTAAGTGGGTTTAATATTGTCACACTATTAAATTTAACACAAATAATTCACATATTGAAGAGTAAATAGTATTCGATTTCAGTATTTTAATAAAGTTAATCCATTGACAATCACTAATATAAAATTATTTCCTTTAATTTTGAAGCATTGATGATTGATTGTTAGGATTTGAAGTTTTGTACAATAAGAAAATTAAAGAGAAGTGTTACAAGAAGGTTTTAATTTTACTTTTTCAACACATAAAAGAAAATATGACTTAACTAGTAACGATATTAACGTCCATATCACTCATTCCGTTAGCTATTAGTGTCACATTTAACGATAGGATCACGTTGAACCTATTTAAAATTTTTGGGTCAGAAATAGCACGTTTGAAATGTTAGAGACCAAATTAGGATTTGGGTCAGTAACCACTCTCACCTCATATTATTGTAATGATTCACCACTTCTAATAATCCATCATTACTTTTTCTTCTCAGTATTCTTTGGTACTCTCTTTATGGCTCTTTCTATATATTGATCACTTTGCTTCACACCTCCACACCGGTCTTTGATACCTTTCATGGTATCAGTGTATCAGGTTTTGATCCATGGACGATCCTATTGTCACAATCCTTATGCAACAAGCACTGTGACCTCAAATGCACGAACCTCCATCAATACTGTAACACTCAAACTTGATGAAAATAACTTCGTTCCTTGGAAGAGACAAGTGCTCGCATTCATTAAATCCAATGGTATGAAAAATCACCTGAATCCAAAGAAAATTCTACAGAGGTACGTGTTAGAAGAGGATAGAATTACTGAAATTGAATCACAAATCTTCCTTGCTTGGGAACAAGATGGTTAGTTAGTTTCTTGGTTCTTTGCCTCAATTGACCCCTTTTTCACAAGTCAACTAACCAACTGTGAGTTTGCATGTGAGATTTGGAACAAATTAGAGGAATACTTTGCCAAACGCCTAAAATCGAAGATAAAGCAGCTGAAATCACAGATCAAGATAGTAAAGCTTTAAAAATCAGTGATTGAATACATCACTAAGCTAAAGAAAATCGCCAATGCATTTTCTGCACTTGGATCCCTACTCATAAATGAGGAATTTGTCGACGCAGTTATGCAAGGTTGAAGGAGTGGCCTTTCTTTTGTGTTTGAGGATTTTTGCCGGCAAAAGCTCTCTTCTGAACTTGAACAATAAGCCCATTAGCTTTAGTGGAAACCGGTTTTTCCATCGTCCAAATTGGCTTGCCTATAATCCTTCATTTGTTTATCTAAAGCCATATTTTGTTCACCTGGCCCATTATGCACGTTATCGATTTGCTCAATAGTGGCTGCATTTAATTCATATGAGATTTCCTCTTCTTTATCATCAAATAGCACATTAAACCTTGATCCCTTTTCTATGATGTGATTACCATTATTATAAGAACCTTCCTTATTTCCTTTGAGGTCCTTGGATTGATTGGTTTGTCTTCTAGCGTGTTGTGGCTTCTCTAATTTCCATTTTCGAAATTTCCGGACCATCATCCAAAGTCTAAAATCCAGAAAATTTTAATTAATGCCAGAATTTTTGTCACTCAGCCGATCACCCGAGATCTCTTCTTGCCTTTCTTGGCCATCAACAATTGCGTCACCATCGAAAACCACCTGTTTTTCTTTCGTCACCTCCCCCCAGTGATCCTCCCTGATAACAGGTGCCTCTCCACATGACTCAAAGTGGTGGCTATAAATCCCGCAGTTGAAACAAATCAGGTGAAGGTCCTCATACTCAATGTTTAGAGTATTTTCCAAAACAGATATTTTTGGGATCAATTTTCTTGATAAGTCAATTTCTACACATATCCTTGTGAAGTGTTCTCTCGAATGAATCGATGTAGCTTTATTAACCTTCAACATAGTTCCAATGGTCGACCCTACCCTCCATAAGAAATGATGATTATATAGTCCAATAGGCAAATTAGGAATATGAATTCACGCTGCAACTTTTTTCACTTGCTGTTTTGAGGACAAGAAGAAAGGTCTCAATCTCTGAACTATCAAATAGTGTCACGCCACCATTCAAGGTCCTCCAAGAAGGGCGTGAGAATAATCTTCTTCATTTGCAAAATGAACCAAAAAATAATCACAATCCATATCAATAACATTAATCTTATCTTTATTTGCCCAATCTCTGTTCAGACACTGCTCCATGATTCCTAAATGAATTTTTTTTCCGAGGATTTTGACAATGAGAGCAGCATGCTAGAGCTTGCACCATTCATCAAATTCCTCTTTTGAAACTTTAATTTCCGGACAAAGATCAAAAGCTTTATCCTTATTCAATAAGTCCTCGTCTTCTCTGTACCATCGATCTTTCAGATTAGGTTCATCCTCCATGATGCTCTTGTTCAAAACATTATTTTCATCACCCATCGATCCGGGTGCAACCAGGAGAGATTCTTTATATGATATCTTAGGCTTCATCACCATTTTCTTAGCATTGTCAGTACAGATTTTCATTGCGTCTTCTGACTGGTTAAAATTGACATCTCGGTCCTTGACTTTTTTTTAGTGTTTCGTTGGACAAAATCAATCACTTATGTAGGATCCAGAAGAGCTGTCGTGGTGCTCCATTCGGAGGAGGATATAGGACCCGTTTGAGAAGTTTTAAAAGTAACTTTTTTGAGTTTTTGACTTATAAAAAGCGATATTATCAATGTCTGGTGCAATTTTCAAAATCAAATTACGGCTTTCTAAAAAACTATTTAGAAACTTATAGAAAAGTTAAAAAAAATAACTTCTCTCATAAGACTATTATTTTTCACCACATTTTTATAAAATAAGCATTTTTAAAACTAAAAATTCAAATACAAAATAACTTATTTATAAGCTACTTTTAATATAATCATTTATTATTTAAGCTATTTTTTAAAAAAGAACTTAATTAAATTGTTTACCAAACTGCTCATATAATCATGTAAAATAATTTTCCCTTTAGTTGGCGCATCTAATCCTCGACGTAATTCCACTTATCATTTCTTCTAATTAATTGCTTCTATATTAATGCAGCCACTGCTGGAGTGGACCATATTTATTAATTAGATGGCTAACTCTATGAGCTTTTAATGGTCTATAAGTAATTTTTTTATTTTTAATTTATAAAAAATTATAATATTAATATTTGATATAATTTTTAAATTTAATTTATAATTTTTTTTAAAAAAGTTATTGAAATATTTATTAAAAAAATTTATAATAAAATTTGTTTTTATAATTTTTTTAAATAAATATTTTTAAAATTAAAAAAACTAAATACAAAATATATGTCTTTATATTTTAATTTTTTTAAAAGTGTTTAATTAAATTATTTATTCAAATCAACACAAACCAAAAAAAAAATGGAAGATTAGACTTTGTGCTGTATTATCTAATGTCTATCATACGTCCATTCAGTTACCAATCAAGTGTGACATATATGTACTTGTGACGAATGATAAATTGATTGTGGTATAGATACTTTAATGATTTAATCTAATTAGAGATCTTTAAATTAATATAAAAAATTTAGGTAATTAATTTTTCGGTTAATATCAATTAAATTTTTTAAAACTATTTTTATGGATAAGTATTGTTTTGGTCCCTCACGTTGAGGGTCAGAATCAAATTCGTCCCTGATGTATATTTTAATATAAAATCATCTTTAAAGTCGTATTTGAATTTAAAATCGTCCTTTTAATTTTTTTTAGACAAAATACCTTTACTACTATCAGTACAATTATCTCCTTCACCACCACTACCACCAACACCATACCAACACCACCACCACCACACCAACACCACCACCACCACTACAACCACAACCACCACCACCACCACCACCACCACCAACCAACCAACCAACAAACAGCAACAACACCAAATAGTAACAGAAAGCAAGAAAGCAGGAAACAACACCAAACAAAAAACAAAAACAACAAAGCAGAATCAAGAAAGCAGAGGTGAGGCAAAGGCGACGAGGCAGAGACGGCGAGGCGGCGAGGCAGAGGCAGCGAGGCAGAGGCAGAGGCGGCGATGGGACCACCACGCGATCTCCAACGACGATCTCCAACGGCGACGGGACCACCACGGCGACGGCGGCTCCAAGCTTCGCCACCGCCGTCCCCCTCCCCCTCTCCCCTTCCCCCCACCCCACCACGCATCCTTTCCCCCTTCCCCCTTCGCCGTTGCTGTCCCCTTTCCCCCTTTCCCCTTCCCCCACCCCAAACCCGCGTTCCCTTCATTTTCTTCCTCTTCTTCTCCGGCTTCTTCCACTTCTCCTCCCTCTCTTCGCCGCCAGCGCCGTCCCTCCTTCCCCCCTCTCCATTTCATTTCCCTCCCCCTTCGTATACCCTTTTCTCCCCCCACCAAATACGTTTTCTTTTATTTTTTTTTAAATTTTATAAATTTTTTATTATAGGAATAGTTTAGGAATAAATTAAAAAATTTATTAGAAAGGACGATTTTAAATTCAAATACGACTTTAAGGATCATTTTAAATCAAAATATACATCAGGGACGAATTCGATTTTGACCTTCGACGTGAGGGACCAAAACAATACTTATCCCTTATTTTTATTTTAAATCTAAATAGTTAACTAGAATAAGCGTTAATAAAAAATATTTTTATAATAAAAAATTAGAAAATTATTACTGACATAAAGTTTCCATTAATCGAGCCGACTTAATTAGTGGATAAGACTGGAATACTAATATTTTATATCTTGACTACATATAAAAAAAAGTGTGACTCACCCTCCATGTCAAGTTTGGTGTCCATTACTACTATTTCCACTAGTATTATGAACAATAAATACTTAAATAGCACTAACAATAGTTAAATAGAACAATGATCACATTACGATATTTACTCCCATTTATATATATTGATCATGCTTTTCATTTATGGCATTATTTACGGAAATGTGGTGCATTGTTGGGATATTCCCACTAAATCCCCATACCCCATTAATATAAGAATGCATTTTCAATTTCATGGTTCATGAGAGTGAAAGATGATGAGAATAGGTGTTTATTTGGACACCATATTGGTTCCTTTGAGCCTCTTCATAACAATAGGGTACCATGCCTATCTCTGCCATAGCATCAAGAACAAACCTTCTCGTACAACTTTTGGACTCAATAAGCTGAGGAGGACTTCTTGGGGTCTCAACTTAAACCAGGTATTATTATTAATTTGTGAGTCAATAATTATTATTATTGGATGTATGTGTAGAGTATATTTGGTTAGAGATATATATAGAAATGAATCCATACTTAATTTAATTTGGATTTTAATTAGTAGATATAGAATGAACATCATTTTAGTTGATCACAAATTTTTCTCGCATTAATTTGGTTTTTCCTAATATAAAATAACCATCCATGATTAAAACTAAATTAATTGGTCAAATAAACATTGAATTGAATGACTTAATTCATGTCTATTTCAAAACTAGTGGTTGATATTTTTTTAAGGACTAAATGTCCGAATAATATTTTGGAAAAGTTTTTTTTTTAGTAAAATTTTTTGGATAAATTTTTTTATTCACGATAACCTCCAATCCAACAAGTTAAGGACTAATTTGTTGCGAATCTTAGTTCAATTTAGAATTTGTCACGAGCTAATGAATAGCTGCACATGAATAAGATGAAATTTGAATTTTTAACATTTGTTTAAGTGAACAAAAGAACTAATTACTTGATCATTAGTTATTTTTAGAGAAATTACTTGTGTCTTTACATTTAATACCTTTAAATTTGAATATTAGAGATAAATAAATTTCTTGTTAGAAGAAATAAACATAGTTAGTTGAGTTGAATTCCTAATAATAATAAAATTTTGATTATTAGATTGGGATAATAATTGTGATGTTATTAATTGGTACAGGGTGATGATAAGAAGAACATGCTAACAGTGCAAAGCATGAGAAACACTCTGATGGAAGCCATATTCATAGCTTCCATAACCATTCTAATAAACATGGCTTTGGCAGCTCTAAGCAACAATGCCTATAGTGCAAGGCACTCAGTCTTCACCAGCAAATTCTTTGGTTCAAAATCAGACAATATCATAACACTAAAATATGGCTCAGCATCACTATGCCTTGTTCTTAGCTTCTTATTCAGCTCAATGGCCATAGGGTTCTTAATTGATGCAAATTTTCTTATGAACACTCATGGAGAATTTTTGTCTTGGAATTACACACAAACAATTCTAGAAAGAGGGTTCACATTCGCTCTAATTGGGAGTAGATTTTTTTGTGTTAGTGTTCCTTTGATGCTGTGGATGCTTGGTCCTGTCACAGTGTTCTTAGCTTCATTGGGATTGGTTTGTTTGTTGCATGAGTTTGATTTTGTTAGTAAAGTCTCCAACTTAGCCATAAACAATGTATCAATATAATAATGTAACATAAGATACAAAGTATGAAGTAATTAATGGTGTGCAAGTGTGCATATAATTAGAGTTATATTTCAAGATTATTCGATGACAATTAAGATTAAAAATAATTATATTTAGCGCTCTAATTTTTTTTTAAAAATTATTTTCATTAGAAACATTTTTTTTCTACGATTGGAGTATTCATCAGGTATATATGTAGACATCTTATTTTTTAGACATTTTTTACTTGCATAACTTAATAATTGACGTGTTCAAAATGGAAAAATGAGTAGCATGCGAGGATTGACCTTAAACTAGCTAGTATAACAAACGCAATCTTATAGGTACCATCCCCCACCTCCTCACGAGAAATTTGGAAGGCTTCATCCCTATAGGTGAAGACGTCGAACCTTTCACTAGAAGGCTTTTGAACCTCACGTTTAGGCCCAATCCATCTATTTCAGATAACCCTTGAAACATTAATGCCGTTGCCAGAGATCTGGAAATCAAGACCATGCGATGGCAGACGACATCCCAAAAGATAGACACACAGCTTTCGATTCAGAAGCCCGAGAGGAAGAACAACACAATGACGAACAAGCGTTAGCCATACCTCACCAAGCCGATAGGGGGTGAGGTACGACCAAATCTACCCACACATCAAACCCAAAAGGACACAGGAACAACTCGAAAATACACTGATCTGAAACATCCGAGTCAAGAGATTCCACAGAGATCACGGGACTTGTCCACGGGCATTGAGGTTGGCTGGAACAACTCAAGCAGGAGCTAGAGCGATAGTAAAAATATGAAAGAGTCTTGAGAAGGAAAGTTCGACGACAAAGGGAACTAGAAGTAAAGCTCTTGAAACTAGAGTCCAACTTTAAGGGTAGGAGAACTCGAATTGACCGAGAAGAAACATCTCTGACAAGCGAAGATCCATTCATAGAAGAAATCATACGAGCTAAAGTTCCTAAAAACTTTAAGAGCCGGACATGGATCTTTATGATAGAACCACCGATCCAAGGCATCATTTGAGAAATTTTAAAAACCGCATCTACTTGGCAGACGCATCAGATGCAACCCATTGCAAAGCCTTCCCGACTACGTTAACTAAGCGGCCATGAAATGGTTTGATAGTTTATCACCTAGATCGGTCAGGTGCTTCGACGATTTGGCAAGAAGATTCCTTACCCAATTTTTTATCCAAAAGGATAAGGTCAAGCATGCACCAAGTCTCTTAGGAGTGAAACAAGAAGTCAGAAAATCTCTACAGGTTTATATGAAAAAATTCAACAAAGCATGTTTGGAGATTTAGAACCTACCTACCGAAGTAGTCATCATGGGATTAGTCAACGGCCTTAGTGAAGGACCGTTTTTCCAATCCATATCAAGGAGGCACCCGACCTCTTTATACAAGGTACAAGAGCGAGCCGAAAAGTGCATTCTGCTGAGTTGAGAGACCCTTCTCTGAGATAACACAATCAATATCCAACTCGAGACAAAGAGAAGAAATCAAATAAAAAAGAAGGATACAACTTATACAAAACTCGAAGATATCACAACTACACCTCGTTACGAGTGTCCCTTGATGATGTCTATGGGGATATTTGCCACACAGAGAAGATTACACCCCCAGGCTGAACAAAAATAAAAAAGGAGGAAGTCGGTTCGAATACTGTGAATACCACAAAATCTACAGAGATTCCACCAATGATTGCTATAACTTAAAAATGTGATTGATAAAATGGCTAGGGAAGATCAATTAGGTAGGTATCTAGCAAACAGAACGGAGGATCATGGTAAATTCATGACGGATTAGTCCTTAACTTGTTGAATATCGTGGGAAGCAAAAAAAATCTATACCTAAATTTTATTATATTTTTGTCCCCATTACTAAATTTTTCTGGGTCCGTCACTGTTCACAGCTTATGTCATTATCGCTGCTCATTCCGTTACCGTCGTTGTTGAGTCCGTCGCCACCATTCTCATGCCGAGTTTCTTTTCTCTAGGTAAATTTTCCTCTCTCTCTCTCATTGTGAGTCTGTTAAGTTCTTCTATTCAAACATTGATATTTAAATTATAAAAAAATTGATTGTCATATTTTATAAAATATCATACTGGCGATAATTGTAAATATGACGCTACTTAAAATTAAATAAAGTAACATAGATAAAACAAATAAAAAAATAAAAAATTACTTAATCTTGTATAAAATTTACCTATAAAATTCTGTACCAAAAAATGAATTTAATTTTAGTATATTAATAATATAAAATATTTTATATAATCATTCAATTCAATTAGATTTATCTCTTTAGGTCATTATTGAAAATAAATTTAAGTGCATATATATAATTTTTATATAATAGAATAGATAAATAAATTTGTCTCAAAATAAAATATAAATAGTTCTTTTGTATTTTATGTTAAAAAAATATTTTGTTAAACTTAAAACATAATAATAATTATATTTCTAAATTTAATTTAGTATTAAAAATAAATAAATACACTAAAAAATTAGTGATAATTAATTATATTATATTAGTTAATTAATTAATAATTAAATTAAAACTTAGTTTTCTAATTAAATACAACTTAAATTATTAGTGTTTTTTTAAAATTGTTTAAGATAAAAAATATATTATCTATGTATTAATATACTATAATTATTTTGGTTAAAAAATTTATTTATGCTATAAAAATTATAATAAGTAGATTTGACAATTAAGTAAAATAATTATTTAAAAATATATAAAAAATAATATTTAATCATGTTAAAAATAAAAAAAGCCCTTATAAATATTTTTTTGTTATTTTAAATATTATACTATGTGTATGAAATTATATTTTATTATTTTAAATATTATAATAATGATTGTGTATATTTCTAGTTCTTATCAATATGTATTAGATAGTTCTAATTTTAAATTTTGAATATATCTAAACTAATTTAGACTGATCAAGTGATCAACTTAGTCGTCCGCTTAAATAAATATTGAGGGTCCAAATTCTGTCTTGTATGTATAGCAACTCGTTGCCGGCCAATTGTAGATTCTTAAATAGAATTCAAATTTATGACAGATTAGTCCTTAACTTGTTGAATATCGTGGGAAGCAAAAAAAAATATCTATACCTATATTTTATTATATTTTTGTCCCCTTTACTAAATTTTTCTGGGTTCGTTACTGTTCACAGCTTATGTCATCATCGCTGCTCATTCCGTTACCGTCGTTGTTGAGCCCGTCGCCACCATTCTCATGCCGATTTTCTTTTCTCTAGGTAAATTTCCCTCTCTCTCTCATTGTGAGTCTGTTAAGTTTTTCTTTTCAAACATTGATATTTAAATTATAAAAAAATTGATTTTCATATTTTATAAAATATCATACTGGCAGTAATTGTAAATATGATGCTACTTAAAATTAAATAAAGTAACATAGATAAAACAAATAAAAAATTACTTAATCTTGTATAAAATTTACCTATAAAATTCTATACCAAAAAATGAATTTAATTTTAGTATATTAATAATATAAAATATTTTATATAATCATTCAATTCAATTAGATTTATCTATTTAGGTCATTATTGAAAATAAATTTAAGATACTAACATACAATTACTTTAAATTAAGCAACAATTATCAATATTATATAAAGGACACACTATTCTACTAAGAATGATTGCCATAAAGAATAATTTTCCAATTTTCTATACTAATATTAGAAAATTTATATAATACTATATAATAATATTATCATTATTAATACTATATGATATCAACACAAAAAAAATTACCGTGCTAATATAATATTATTAATATTATATAAATCATCTTTGTATTTATTTTTCTATGCGTATATAATATTTAATTAACACATTAAGACATATATAATATTTTGTTAATACATATATAATGTAAAGTGATTTATAAATTATTATTAATTCATATATAATGTATAATTAAATTTAATGAATTCAATTAGAATAAACAGTAAATTATTTATTTTATTCAGACTTTATAAATGAATAAATTAATTAACTAATATAACAAATTATAATTAATGTAGTAAAATTAATTAAGTAATATATATTATAATAAATTATATTAATATTTAAATATCTAATCAAATCAATTAGCTGATATAATTAAGTTATGGTAATAAATTGTATTGAATGAGTTAAAATAATTAAATCGGGAAACACTCTCCAGAGCATGCCACGTCAGCTCTATCATTAAGTGCAGACATCCGATTTTTATATAATAGAATAGATCACTGTTAGAATATAATTAGGATCAATTAGTATCAATTAGTATTATTTAGCATATCTGAATATTTATTATAGGAGATTACGTCTTTATTACTACGATTCTCTTAGTACATATAAATACCTTTTTATATTGTATAATTCCAGACAACTTGAACAGACAACTTGAACATACTCAATAACAAATTCTTTATCCAGTTTAATTTCTTGTTTCTAATATGGCATCAGAGCCATGGTATCCTCCTTGAAGATGATAGGTTGTTTTCTTTGTGGTGAAATCAACGTAGTTTTTGCATTTTTTTTCTATGCTATTCTTCTTTTTCTTTTGTCACTCCTTTGATGCTTTTTCACCTCACAGACTAGTATATTTTCTCTGTCTTGTGTTTTTTTTCGAGTCGAATGATCAAATACCATTGTCATCCGCTGTTTACCTATTCTTTGAAAAAATCATATAGTTTTCGCTCTCTTTCGGTAATTCCGTTTGCGTTCTCTCGTGGCAGTTTCGTCTACATTCTCTTGTAGCAGTTTCGTCTGCGTTCTCTCATGACAGTTTCGTCTGCGTTCTCTAGTAGTTCCATTTGTGTTCTCTCGTGACAGTTCCGTCTGCGTTTTTTCGTGACAGTTATGTCTGCGTTTCGTCTGTGTTTTCTTGTGACAGTTCCGTCCGGATTTTTTTTACAGTTCCGTCTGCACTTCCTTCAAATAGCGGCAGTTCCATCTGCGCTTTTTTCAAACAAGCGGCGATTCTCTTCTATCTGCACTTTTTTCAACAACAAATCCTTTCTCCAAGTCACATTTTATATATATATTTGCATAAATTTATAAAAAAAAGAGAGGTATTATCAAAATATCAATTCTATTCTTATGATTCAAAAATCTGCTAGTGAGTAAAGTACAACATCATCCATGCACACTAAATCCCGCAAACGCTGTTTTATTATTTGTGCACATTATACTTCTTTTCTACCCCTACATAATATATACTTCAAATTAAGTAAGGGGAGTATGGCTCGGTCCAGTCTGAAGATTCGGTTCGGTCTCGAACATTTTAGAGGCTAATTTGGTGTGATTTCATCGGGTTTAGAGTCGGATAAGGGTCTCAAAAATAGGTCCGGTCATTATTTCGGGTCGAATCCGGGCCATAGCTCGGGTCATCCGAAATCGGTCCGGTGGCCCGGTCACCATACACAATAAATATTTTGTATTAGTAGTGATGGATGATGGCTATTATTATGTGGAATTTAAGTATTGTAAACCTTAATATTTTGTGTTATTAGTCATTATATATAAGACTATAAGTTAATGTTTTATATTTAAAATGCATAAGACTTTAGACTAATGCATAATATTGTGTTATTTGTATTGATTTAAATATTTAGTGTTATTAGGTAATATTAGTATTGATTATGGTTATGCTTTAATTTTAGAGAAGAGTTGGTTCTTGTTATATTTTTCTAAGTAAATTTTACAATGTCAAATAATGGTTGGAGCCTTGGAAATTTGGATATTTTTACATGCTAACTTACAAGAAGGTATCAAGGTAATATATTATTAACGGCCCGATTTTCACCCGGTATAGTTGTGGCCCGAAAAGGTATAGATTTCATCGGGTCTAAGATCGGATTCGGGTCTCAAAAATGGGCCCGGTGCATATTTCGGGTCGGGTCTAAGTCACATCAAACCCGGTTTCACCCGACCCATGCACACCCCTAAAATTAAGCATCAATCATTTGAAGATTTTAACTTATTTTTCGCCGTCTCTTCACAGAAACAATCCCTTTTTTTTTACTAAAAATAAAAAAAAATTGAATTCGTAATATTTTAGATGAGTATGAAAATACTATCTCATTTGAGTTATAACTTATTGGCCAGAGATAAGTAGTCAAACCCGCAACCTCTAAATGAATATAGAAAGATTATGTCATTTGAATCAGGAACGGATCTATGTATTTAGTTGTGGGGGCAACCGCCCCATTACAATTTGAAGTTTTTTTTAGTAGTATATGATAATAATATTTATTTGCCCCCACTAAATTATTAAATTTGACCCTATAATAATTTTTTATTCAATTTTTGATACTTCATAATCAATTTAAAAATTTCATATTAGATGTCATTAGAATGATCAATTATTAATTTAAATGAAATTTATGTTTTTTAAAAATCGACTTAAAAGAGTATTATTTTTTATTGTATAAGAAGTAAATTTTTAAATAAGCATTTACTTATATATATATATATATATATATATATATATATATATATATATATATATATATATATATATATACTACACATTCAAGTCTTTTTATAAATTATGTCAAACCAAGTTAAACAATAAGATTTAGAATAATGCTAGTTATAATTGATTTTTGTTATCTTAGATTAATTTGGTTGGACTTAGTTAACAAAAAAAACTAGAATACGTAGTATTATTCTATATAAAAAGAGAGATATTTTGATTATATTGTTAAGAAAAAGATTACTCAATTTTTTTAAAATAAAAAACCTAAATAATAAAATTCTAAATTATATGTTATAATTTAAATTATTATTTTAGTATTTTAATTTGTAAATTAGATATTTTAAAGATTAATCATATTATATGTACATAAAAAATAATCACCTATATATATATATATATATTGAAATAAAAAATACACATTAAAAATAAATTAAATAATATATATTTATATACGAATATATAATAATTAATAAATATTTTGATAGTTGATTTTTATGTATATATAATATTTTTATTATAAAAATTATTATTATATTATATATATTTTTCTTCCACTGTCAAATTTTGATTTAAATTATAACTCAATGACCAAAAATAATCCCTTTATTATTTATTGAATTTAGCTAATACATCTGCTTAACGCATATGATAAAACTACTGTTAATAAAAAATTTAAATATTTTTTAATAAATATAAACAAGGACAATTCACTTAAATAAATTATTTCACATTTAAAATTATGTAAATGTATTGTTTCCAAAATAAAGACACAAATACATTGTTTCACATATCTATAAAAATCGCTACTGGCGGTTTACACAAACACAGAATCCACTGCTATCAGTCGTGGATTACGTTGAGTTGTGGTAGCATGGAAACCGCTGTTGCCGCAGTTTCTCCATCATTATGATTGTGTTTAGGGTTTAGCGGTTTATGTGCATTGGTTTACGTATGTAGCGGTTTACGTTGAGTACGAAAACAAATAGTAAAACTAATCTTTATCTAAAAAATAATTACAAAACAAATAATTAATGATATATACTATTTAAATAATATCATAAATAAAAAAAATTAATTTATCATTTCACAATATAATTTAAAAAATATAAATATGCATGTAATAAATTTTTTATTTGTATTTGTTATTAAAAGTGAGACTAAATTACAAATAAAAAAAATACAATACTCAAAGTATTAAATTATATAAATCAAGACTATTTTTTTATTCTCATCTCTTTTAAAATTTATAAATAATAAAATAATTTATTTTTAGCCAAAAGTTCACTAAATCATATATTTTTCTCTTTAAAAATCACTTCATTCTCTTTTATTTATATCAACCATATCTTTTATTTATATCAACCATACAAAAAAATTCGGAGAGTTTGGAACATGGGTTGTGTTCTTTGCTGCTGATTTGCATTTGAGGTTCTAGCTAAACGATTTTTTTTATTTGTGCAACTTTGTTGTTTTATGCCAAAAAATAAAAACTATTTGTATTTTATAGTTGATTGATTGGATAAATAATAGTGATAGCATCATAATTTCGATGAATAAAATAAAAAATATAAATATGCATGTAATAATTTTTTATTTGTATTTATTATTAAAATGAGACTAAATAGCAAATCAAAGAGGGAGTATTCACAGAGTACTAAAATATATAATATTATAAACTAAGACTAATTTTTTTTATCTTCATCCCTTCTAAAATTCATAAATGATAAAATATTTTTTTTTTAATTAAAAATAGTGAATTTTTTTATTTGATTTGCTATTTTTGTGAAAAAATTTACTAATTTTTACTAAAAATAAATTATTTTATCATTCATGAGTTTTAGAAGGGATGAATATATAAAAAAAATTAGTCTTAGTTTATATATTTTAGTACTCTGTTAATACTCACTCTATTTAGTATTGTATTTTTTGTAATTTAGTCTCACTTTTAATAATAAATACAAATAAAAAATTTATTACATGTATATTTATATTTTTTAAATTATATTGTGAAATGATAAATTAAATTTTTTTATTTATGGTATTATTTAAATAGTATATACCATTAATTATTTGTTTTGTAATTATTTGTTAAATAAAGATTAGTTTTATTATTTGTTTTTATACTCAACGTAAATCGTTACTGCTTCTAGCGATACATAAACCGCTACTGGTAGCAGCGGTTTATGACCAATCATAATCACGCAGAAACTGCGGCAGGCAACAGCGGTTTTTATGCTACCGCCACTGCCAGTAGCGGTTTCCATAGATATGTGAAATAATTCATTTACGTTTTCGTTTTGAAAATAATGCATTTGCTTAATTTTAAAGGTGAAACAATTTATTTAGGTAAATTGTCCTATAAACAAATATATTAAAACTTAGTAGCGGTTTACATAGATGGCGCCTGATTCAATACTCCTGGAAGGTTTGGAGTATTAAAACTCTTTTTAAAGAGTTAAACAAAAGTTAACGTATTTGGAGTTTTAGTACTCCTTAATTAAGAAGAGAGAGAATAATCATCATTTAATTATTAAGGAAAGAGAAAAGAATTAACATTAAATTCTATTTGGATTAAATTTTTTGTTTTAATTTAAATTTATTTCATTTTTAAATTGATATTAAATTATTATAAAATTATGATAAAAATAAAAATTAAAAAGAATTAAAAAGATATAATACTCTTATTATTTTAAAATTTTTTTATTTAAACAAACATATTCATATTATTTTAAAATTAATACGAATAAATTTATTTAAAATTTTTAAATTTTAAATAAATATATTCATCTTATTTTAAATAAATGTTCTCGTATTATTTTTTTAAAGCGGTTAAACATGGTTTTTAAATATCTCAACAAAAAAGATAGATATATGTAATCTTTCAAATTAATAATATTAGAGTGTATATATAAGTACATAATATCTGAAAAGATTAATAAATCTTACCTAGAAAATATAGTTAGAGATATTTTTTGCTTAGGATAATAAAAATAATACGAATACGTTTATTTTTATTAAATTAAATTATTAATTTAAATTATATCTATCTAAATTTTAAATAAAAAATTTTAAAAATTTAAAATTCAAATATGTGAATAAAATTAGATTAATAAAAAAATAAAAATATACGAATACGATTCAAATTGTACAGAAATAGGAATAAATTTGTCGATGAACAAATTCATTATTTTCAATGAACAAAAGAAGATAATATATTAACTAAACTTTATGAAATAAATTATCATTTTAAATAAATAATTAAAATAAATAAAATATAAAATTATTAATTAATTAGATTTTATTAACTAATTAAATAACTTATATACTAATAAAGCATATTAAATTTCTTATAATAATTATAATTATCATTTATTAAAAATATATTTTATAAGTTGTAATTAATATGTTTGTAGTTTTTCAAAAAAGTATTAATTGTTTATTGATTTCATCAGTATGCATTAAATGTTAATCTAAATCAACGCAAAGTAAATTAAATTTTAAATTTTAATAGTGTTTTTTTTGTTAAAAATATATGGAATTTTAAAACTCTAAACATCAAGGGAGTATTGTAACATCCACCTACATAGATATGTGAAACAATGCATTTATGTCTTCGTTTTGAAAACAATGCATTTGCGTAATTTTAAAGGTGAAACAATTTATTTAGGTGAATTGTCCTATAAACAAATATATTAAAACTTAGATTTATTTTTTATTTTTAATAATTTTTTATTTATAATTTTATGGTCTTTAAAATTTAAATTAGCTAAATTTTTATTTATTTAGTTATTACTGTATTTCTTCATTTTTTTCTTAATTTTTATTTATTTAATTACTGTTCGCAAAACAAACCGAACCATATATATATATATAGACTGTGCGAAGTCTTGACCTAACTAATAATAGACTGTGCGTGTGGATGCAGGATAGTGGATACATATATAGTGTTATGAAAAATTACCAAAAAATTAAAATCTTTATTCTGATTGGATAATATAGAGAGACTATAATTTAAAATTATTTTATTTAATTTATTTTTTATAATTTTATGCATCTAAAATTATATATTTATTAAATGTAATATTATTCAATTATTCTAACAGTAATTAAAGCATATAAAATAAAATAATTTTAAACTATTTTAAATTGATTTTTATTTTATTTTGTTAACATTTTTTGTCCTGCTTATATAATCTGTTCCCCTTCTTCAGTTGGCGCATCTGATCCTCCACGTAATTCCACTTATCATTTCTTCTAATTAATTGCTTTTATATTAATGAAGCCACTGCTGGAGTGAGCAATATTTATTAATTAGATGGCTAATTCCATGAGCTTTTAATGGTCTATAAATATTTTTTTTATTTTTAAATTATAAAAAGTTATAACATTAATATTTAGCATAATTTTTAAAATTAATTTATAATTTTAAAAAATATATTTTTAATATACGTTTTTATATTTTAATTTTTTTTCAAAAGAATTTAATTAAATTATTTATTCAAATCAGCACAAACCAAAAAAAAAAAGAAGATTAGACTTTGTGCTGTATTATATAATATATATCATACATCCATTCAGTTACCAATCAAGTGTGACATATATACTTGTGACGAATGATAAATTGATTGTGGTATAGATACTTTAATCTAATTAGAGATCTTTAAAATATAAAAAAATTAGGTAATTATTTTTTTAAACTTATTTTTATTTTAAATTTTTGAATCCTAAATATTTAAAAATGATAAGTGTTAATCAAAAATATTTTTATAATAAAAACTTAGTTAATATTAATTAATTAAAAATCATTTTTATACTTATTTAAAAATTAGAAAATTATTACTGACATAAATTTTTCATTGATCGAACCGACTTAGTTAGTGGATAAGACTCTAATACTAATATTTTATATCTTGACTACGTATATATAAAAGAAAGTGTGACTCACCCTCCATGTCAAGTTTGGTGTCCATTACTACTATTTCCACTAGTGTTATGAACAATAAATACTTAAATAGCACTAACAATAGTTAAATAGAACAATGATCACACATTATGATATTTACTCCCATTATATATATTGATCATGCTTTTTCATTTATGGCATTATTTACGGAAGTGTGGTGCATTGTTGGGATATTGATATTCCCACTAAATCCCCATTATTATAAGAATGCATTTTGAATTTCATGGTTCATGAGAGTGAAAGATGATGAGAATAGGTGTTTATTTGGACACCATATTGGTTCCTTTGAGCCTCTTCATAACAATAGGGTACCATGCCTATCTCTGCCATAGCATCAAGAACAAACCTTCTCGTACAACTTTTGGACTCAATAAGCTGAGGAGGACTTCTTGGGGTCTCAACTTAAACCAGGTATTATTATTAATTTGTGAGTCAATAATTATTATTATTGGATGTATGTGTAGAGTATATTTGGTTAGAGATATATATAGAAATGAATCCATACTTAATTTAATTTGGATTTTAATTAGTAGATATAGAATGAACATCATTTTAGTTGATCACAAATTTTTCTCGCATTAATTTGGTTTTTCCTAATATAAAATAACCATCCATGATTAAAACTAAATTAATTGGTCAAATAAACATTGAATTGAATGACTTAATTCATGTCTATTTCAAAACTAGTGGTTGATATTTTTTTAAGGACTAAATGTCCGAATAATATTTTGGAAAAGTTTTTTTTTTTAGTAAAATTTTTTGGATAAATTTTTTTATTCACGATAACCTCCAATCCAACAAGTTAAGGACTAATTTGTTGCGAATCTTAGTTCAATTTAGAATTTGTCACGAGCTAATGAATAGCTGCACATGAATAAGATGAAATTTGAATTTTTAACATTTGTTTAAGTGAACAAAAGAACTAATTACTTGATCATTAGTTATTTTTAGAGAAATTACTTGTGTCTTTACATTTAATACCTTTAAATTTGAATATTAGAGATAAATAAATTTCTTGTTAGAAGAAATAAACATAGTTAGTTGAGTTGAATTCCTAATAATAATAAAATTTTGATTATTAGATTGGGATAATAATTGTGATGTTATTAATTGGTACAGGGTGATGATAAGAAGAACATGCTAACAGTGCAAAGCATGAGAAACACTCTGATGGAAGCCATATTCATAGCTTCCATAACCATTCTAATAAACATGGCTTTGGCAGCTCTAAGCAACAATGCCTATAGTGCAAGGCACTCAGTCTTCACCAGCAAATTCTTTGGTTCAAAATCAGACAATATCATAACACTAAAATATGGCTCAGCATCACTATGCCTTGTTCTTAGCTTCTTATTCAGCTCAATGGCCATAGGGTTCTTAATTGATGCAAATTTTCTTATGAACACTCATGGAGAATTTTTGTCTTGGAATTACACACAAACAATTCTAGAAAGAGGGTTCACATTCGCTCTAATTGGGAGTAGATTTTTTTGTGTTAGTGTTCCTTTGATGCTGTGGATGCTTGGTCCTGTCACAGTGTTCTTAGCTTCATTGGGATTGGTTTGTTTGTTGCATGAGTTTGATTTTGTTAGTAAAGTCTCCAACTTAGCCATAAACAATGTATCAATATAATAATGTAACATAAGATACAAAGTATGAAGTAATTAATGGTGTGCAAGTGTGCATATAATTAGAGTTATATTTCAAGATTATTCGATGACAATTAAGATTAAAAATAATTATATTTAGCGCTCTAATTTTTTTTTAAAAATTATTTTCATTAGAAACATTTTTTTTCTACGATTGGAGTATTCATCAGGTATATATGTAGACATCTTATTTTTTAGACATTTTTTACTTGCATAACTTAATAATTGACGTGTTCAAAATGGAAAAATGAGTAGCATGCGAGGATTGACCTTAAACTAGCTAGTATAACAAACGCAATCTTATAGGTACCATCCCCCACCTCCTCACGAGAAATTTGGAAGGCTTCATCCCTATAGGTGAAGACGTCGAACCTTTCACTAGAAGGCTTTTGAACCTCACGTTTAGGCCCAATCCATCTATTTCAGATAACCCTTGAAACATTAATGCCGTTGCCAGAGATCTGGAAATCAAGACCATGCGATGGCAGACGACATCCCAAAAGATAGACACACAGCTTTCGATTCAGAAGCCCGAGAGGAAGAACAACACAATGACGAACAAGCGTTAGCCATACCTCACCAAGCCGATAGGGGGTGAGGTACGACCAAATCTACCCACACATCAAACCCAAAAGGACACAGGAACAACTCGAAAATACACTGATCTGAAACATCCGAGTCAAGAGATTCCACAGAGATCACGGGACTTGTCCACGGGCATTGAGGTTGGCTGGAACAACTCAAGCAGGAGCTAGAGCGATAGTAAAAATATGAAAGAGTCTTGAGAAGGAAAGTTCGACGACAAAGGGAACTAGAAGTAAAGCTCTTGAAACTAGAGTCCAACTTTAAGGGTAGGAGAACCCGAATTGACCGAGAAGAAACATCTCTGACAAGCGAAGATCCATTCATAGAAGAAATCATACGAGCTAAAGTTCCTAAAAACTTTAAGAGCCGGACATGGATCTTTATGATAGAACCACCGATCCAAGGCATCATTTGAGAAATTTTAAAAACCGCATCTACTTGGCAGACGCATCAGATGCAACCCATTGCAAAGCCTTCCCGACTACGTTAACTAAGCGGCCATGAAATGGTTTGATAGTTTATCACCTAGATCGGTCAGGTGCTTCGACGATTTGGCAAGAAGATTCCTTACCCAATTTTTTATCCAAAAGGATAAGGTCAAGCATGCACCAAGTCTCTTAGGAGTGAAACAAGAAGTCAGAAAATCTCTACAGGTTTATATGAAAAAATTCAACAAAGCATGTTTGGAGATTTAGAACCTACCTACCGAAGTAGTCATCATGGGATTAGTCAACGGCCTTAGTGAAGGACCGTTTTTCCAATCCATATCAAGGAGGCACCCGACCTCTTTATACAAGGTACAAGAGCGAGCCGAAAAGTGCATTCTGCTGAGTTGAGAGACCCTTCTCTGAGATAACACAATCAATATCCAACTCGAGACAAAGAGAAGAAATCAAATAAAAAAGAAGGATACAACTTATACAAAACTCGAAGATATCACAACTACACCTCGTTACGAGTGTCCCTTGATGATGTCTATGGGGATATTTGCCACACAGAGAAGATTACACCCCCAGGCTGAACAAAAATAAAAAAGGAGGAAGTCGGTTCGAATACTGTGAATACCACAAAATCTACAGAGATTCCACCAATGATTGCTATAACTTAAAAATGTGATTGATAAAATGGCTAGGGAAGATCAATTAGGTAGGTATCTAGCAAACAGAACGGAGGATCATGGTAAATTCATGACGGATTAGTCCTTAACTTGTTGAATATCGTGGGAAGCAAAAAAAATCTATACCTAAATTTTATTATATTTTTGTCCCCATTACTAAATTTTTCTGGGTCCGTCACTGTTCACAGCTTATGTCATTATCGCTGCTCATTCCGTTACCGTCGTTGTTGAGTCCGTCGCCACCATTCTCATGCCGAGTTTCTTTTCTCTAGGTAAATTTTCCTCTCTCTCTCTCATTGTGAGTCTGTTAAGTTCTTCTATTCAAACATTGATATTTAAATTATAAAAAAATTGATTGTCATATTTTATAAAATATCATACTGGCGATAATTGTAAATATGACGCTACTTAAAATTAAATAAAGTAACATAGATAAAACAAATAAAAAAATAAAAAATTACTTAATCTTGTATAAAATTTACCTATAAAATTCTATACCAAAAAATGAATTTAATTTTAGTATATTAATAATATAAAATATTTTATATAATCATTCAATTCAATTAGATTTATCTCTTTAGGTCATTATTGAAAATAAATTTAAGTGCATATATATAATTTTTATATAATAGAATAGATAAATAAATTTGTCTCAAAATAAAATATAAATAGTTCTTTTGTATTTTATGTTAAAAAAATATTTTGTTAAACTTAAAACATAATAATAATTATATTTCTAAATTTAATTTAGTATTAAAAATAAATAAATACACTAAAAAATTAGTGATAATTAATTATATTATATTAGTTAATTAATTAATAATTAAATTAAAACTTAGTTTTCTAATTAAATACAACTTAAATTATTAGTGTTTTTTTAAAATTGTTTAAGATAAAAAATATATTATCTATGTATTAATATACTATAATTATTTTGGTTAAAAAATTTATTTATGCTATAAAAATTATAATAAGTAGATTTGACAATTAAGTAAAATAATTATTTAAAAATATATAAAAAATAATATTTAATCATGTTAAAAATAAAAAAAGCCCTTATAAATATTTTTTTGTTATTTTAAATATTATACTATGTGTATGAAATTATATTTTATTATTTTAAATATTATAATAATGATTGTGTATATTTCTAGTTCTTATCAATATGTATTAGATAGTTCTAATTTTAAATTTTGAATATATCTAAACTAATTTAGACTGATCAAGTGATCAACTTAGTCGTCCGCTTAAATAAATATTGAGGGTCCAAATTCTGTCTTGTATGTATAGCAACTCGTTGCCGGCCAATTGTAGATTCTTAAATAGAATTCAAATTTATGACAGATTAGTCCTTAACTTGTTGAATATCGTGGGAAGCAAAAAAAAATATCTATACCTATATTTTATTATATTTTTGTCCCCTTTACTAAATTTTTCTGGGTTTGTTACTGTTCACAGCTTATGTCATCATCGCTGCTCATTCCGTTACCGTCGTTGTTGAGCCCGTCGCCACCATTCTCATGCCGATTTTCTTTTCTCTAGGTAAATTTCCCTCTCTCTCTCATTGTGAGTCTGTTAAGTTTTTCTTTTCAAACATTGATATTTAAATTATAAAAAAATTGATTTTCATATTTTATAAAATATCATACTGGCAGTAATTGTAAATATGATGCTACTTAAAATTAAATAAAGTAACATAGATAAAACAAATAAAAAATTACTTAATCTTGTATAAAATTTACCTATAAAATTCTATACCAAAAAATGAATTTAATTTTAGTATATTAATAATATAAAATATTTTATATAATCATTCAATTCAATTAGATTTATCTATTTAGGTCATTATTGAAAATAAATTTAAGATACTAACATACAATTACTTTAAATTAAGCAACAATTATCAATATTATATAAAGGACACACTATTCTACTAAGAATGATTGCCATAAAGAATAATTTTCCAATTTTCTATACTAATATTAGAAAATTTATATAATACTATATAATAATATTATCATTATTAATACTATATGATATCAACACAAAAAAAATTACCGTGCTAATATAATATTATTAATATTATATAAATCATCTTTGTATTTATTTTTCTATGCGTATATAATATTTAATTAACACATTAAGACATATATAATATTTTGTTAATACATATATAATGTAAAGTGATTTATAAATTATTATTAATTCATATATAATGTATAATTAAATTTAATGAATTCAATTAGAATAAACAGTAAATTATTTATTTTATTCAGACTTTATAAATGAATAAATTAATTAACTAATATAACAAATTATAATTAATGTAGTAAAATTAATTAAGTAATATATATTATAATAAATTATATTAATATTTAAATATCTAATCAAATCAATTAGCTGATATAATTAAGTTATGGTAATAAATTGTATTGAATGAGTTAAAATAATTAAATCGGGAAACACTCTCCAGAGCATGCCACGTCAGCTCTATCATTAAGTGCAGACATCCGATTTTTATATAATAGAATAGATCACTGTTAGAATATAATTAGGATCAATTAGTATCAATTAGTATTATTTAGCATATCTGAATATTTATTATAGGAGATTACGTCTTTATTACTACGATTCTCTTAGTACATATAAATACCTTTTTATATTGTATAATTCCAGACAACTTGAACAGACAACTTGAACATACTCAATAACAAATTCTTTATCCAGTTTAATTTCTTGTTTCTAATATGGCATCAGAGCCATGGTATCCTCCTTGAAGATGATAGGTTGTTTTCTTTGTGGTGAAATCAACGTAGTTTTTGCATTTTTTTTCTATGCTATTCTTCTTTTTCTTTTGTCACTCCTTTGATGCTTTTTCACCTCACAGACTAGTATATTTTCTCTGTCTTGTGTTTTTTTTCGAGTCGAATGATCAAATACCATTGTCATCCGCTGTTTACCTATTCTTATGAAAAAATCATATAGTTTTCGCTCTCTTTCGGTAATTCCGTTTGCGTTCTCTCGTGGCAGTTTCGTCTACATTCTCTTGTAGCAGTTTCGTCTGCGTTCTCTCATGACAGTTTCGTCTGCGTTCTCTAGTAGTTCCATTTGTGTTCTCTCGTGACAGTTCCGTCTGCGTTTTTTCGTGACAGTTATGTCTGCGTTTCGTCTGTGTTTTCTTGTGACAGTTCCGTCCGGATTTTTTTTACAGTTCCGTCTGCACTTCCTTCAAATAGCGGCAGTTCCATCTGCGCTTTTTTCAAACAAGCGGCGATTCTCTTCTATCTGCACTTTTTTCAACAACAAATCCTTTCTCCAAGTCACATTTTATATATATATTTGCATAAATTTATAAAAAAAAGAGAGGTATTATCAAAATATCAATTCTATTCTTATGATTCAAAAATCTGCTAGTGAGTAAAGTACAACATCATCCATGCACACTAAATCCCGCAAACGCTGTTTTATTATTTGTGCACATTATACTTCTTTTCTACCCCTACATAATATATACTTCAAATTAAGTAAGGGGAGTATGGCTCGGTCCAGTCTGAAGATTCGGTTCGGTCTCGAACATTTTAGAGGCTAATTTGGTGTGATTTCATCGGGTTTAGAGTCGGATAAGGGTCTCAAAAATAGGTCCGGTCATTATTTCGGGTCGAATCCGGGCCATAGCTCGGGTCATCCGAAATCGGTCCGGTGGCCCGGTCACCATACACAATAAATATTTTGTATTAGTAGTGATGGATGATGGCTATTATTATGTGGAATTTAAGTATTGTAAACCTTAATATTTTGTGTTATTAGTCATTATATATAAGACTATAAGTTAATGTTTTATATTTAAAATGCATAAGACTTTAGACTAATGCATAATATTGTGTTATTTGTATTGATTTAAATATTTAGTGTTATTAGGTAATATTAGTATTGATTATGGTTATGCTTTAATTTTAGAGAAGAGTTGGTTCTTGTTATATTTTTCTAAGTAAATTTTACAATGTCAAATAATGGTTGGAGCCTTGGAAATTTGGATATTTTTACATGCTAACTTAGAAGAAGGTATCAAGGTAATATATTATTAACGGCCCGATTTTCACCCGGTATAGTTGTGGCCCGAAAGGGTATAGATTTCATCGGGTCTAAGATCGGATTCGGGTCTCAAAAATGGGCCCGGTGCATATTTCGGGTCGGGTCTAAGTCACATCAAACCCGGTTTCACCCGACCCATGCACACCCCTAAAATTAAGCATCAATCATTTGAAGATTTTAACTTATTTTTCGCCGTCTCTTCACAGAAACAATCCCTTTTTTTTTTACTAAAAATAAAAAAAAATTGAATTCGTAATATTTTAGATGAGTATGAAAATACTATCTCATTTGAGTTATAACTTATTGGCCAGAGATAAGTAGTCAAACCCGCAACCTCTAAATGAATATAGAAAGATTATGTCATTTGAATCAGGAACGGATCTATGTATTTAGTTGTGGGGGCAACCGCCCCATTACAATTTGAAGTTTTTTTTAGTAGTATATGATAATAATATTTATTTGCCCCCACTAAATTATTAAATTTGACCCTATAATAATTTTTTATTCAATTTTTGATACTTCATAATCAATTTAAAAATTTCATATTAGATGTCATTAGAATGATCAATTATTAATTTAAATGAAATTTATGTTTTTTAAAAATCGACTTAAAAGAGTATTATTTTTTATTGTATAAGAAGTAAATTTTTAAATAAGCATTTACTTATATATACATATACATATATATATATATATATATATATATATATATATATATATATATATATATATATATATATATATATATATATATATACTACACATTCAAGTCTTTTTATAAATTATGTCAAACCAAGTTAAACAATAAGATTTAGAATAATGCTAGTTATAATTGATTTTTGTTATCTTAGATTAATTTGGTTGGACTTAGTTAACAAAAAAAACTAGAATACGTAGTATTATTCTATATAAAAAGAGAGATATTTTGATTATATTGTTAAGAAAAAGATTACTCAATTTTTTTAAAATAAAAAACCTAAATAATAAAATTCTAAATTATATGTTATAATTTAAATTATTATTTTAGTATTTTAATTTGTAAATTAGATATTTTAAAGATTAATCATATTATATGTACATAAAAAATAATCACCTATATATATATATATATATATATATATATATATATATTGAAATAAAAAATACACATTAAAAATAAATTAAATAATATATATTTATATACGAATATATAATAATTAATAAATATTTTGATAGTTGATTTTTATGTATATATAATATTTTTATTATAAAAATTATTATTATATTATATATATTTTTCTTCCACTGTCAAATTTTTTTAGATCCGTCACTGATTTAAATTATAACTCAATGACCAAAAATAATCCCTTTATTATTTATTGAATTTAGCTAATACATCTGCTTAACGCATATGATAAAACTACTGTTAATAAAAAATTTAAATATTTTTTAATAAATATAAACAAGGACAATTCACTTAAATAAATTATTTCACATTTAAAATTATGTAAATGTATTGTTTCCAAAATAAAGACACAAATACATTGTTTCACATATCTATAAAAATCGCTACTGGCGGTTTACACAAACACAGAATCCACTGCTATCAGTCGTGGATTACGTTGAGTTGTGGTAGCATGGAAACCGCTGTTGCCGCAGTTTCTCCATCATTATGATTGTGTTTAGGGTTTAGCGGTTTATGTGCATTGGTTTACGTATGTAGCGGTTTACGTTGAGTACGAAAACAAATAGTAAAACTAATCTTTATCTAAAAAATAATTACAAAACAAATAATTAATGATATATACTATTTAAATAATATCATAAATAAAAAAAATTAATTTATCATTTCACAATATAATTTAAAAAATATAAATATGCATGTAATAAATTTTTTATTTGTATTTGTTATTAAAAGTGAGACTAAATTACAAATAAAAAAATACAATACTCAAAGTATTAAATTATATAAATCAAGACTATTTTTTATTCTCATCTCTTTTAAAATTTATAAATAATAAAATAATTTATTTTTAGCCAAAAGTTCACTAAATCATATATTTTTCTCTTTAAAAATCACTTCATTCTCTTTTATTTATATCAACCATATCTTTTATTTATATCAACCATACAAAAAAATTCGGAGAGTTTGGAACATGGGTTGTGTTCTTTGCTGCTGATTTGCATTTGAGGTTCTAGCTAAACGATTTTTTTTATTTGTGCAACTTTGTTGTTTTATGCCAAAAAATAAAAACTATTTGTATTTTATAGTTGATTGATTGGATAAATAATAGTGATAGCATCATAATTTCGATGAATAAAATAAAAAATATAAATATGCATGTAATAATTTTTTATTTGTATTTATTATTAAAATGAGACTAAATAGCAAATCAAAGAGGGAGTATTCACAGAGTACTAAAATATATAATATTATAAACTAAGACTAATTTTTTTTATCTTCATCCCTTCTAAAATTCATAAATGATAAAATATTTTTTTTTTAATTAAAAATAGTGAATTTTTTTATTTGATTTGCTATTTTTGTGAAAAAATTTACTAATTTTTACTAAAAATAAATTATTTTATCATTCATGAGTTTTAGAAGGGATGAATATATAAAAAAAATTAGTCTTAGTTTATATATTTTAGTACTCTGTTAATACTCACTCTATTTAGTATTGTATTTTTTGTAATTTAGTCTCACTTTTAATAATAAATACAAATAAAAAATTTATTACATGTATATTTATATTTTTTAAATTATATTGTGAAATGATAAATTAAATTTTTTTATTTATGGTATTATTTAAATAGTATATACCATTAATTATTTGTTTTGTAATTATTTGTTAAATAAAGATTAGTTTTATTATTTGTTTTTATACTCAACGTAAATCGTTACTGCTTCTAGCGATACATAAACCGCTACTGGTAGCAGCGGTTTATGACCAATCATAATCACGCAGAAACTGCGGCAGGCAACAGCGGTTTTTATGCTACCGCCACTGCCAGTAGCGGTTTCCATAGATATGTGAAATAATTCATTTACGTTTTCGTTTTGAAAATAATGCATTTGCTTAATTTTAAAGGTGAAACAATTTATTTAGGTAAATTGTCCTATAAACAAATATATTAAAACTTAGTAGCGGTTTACATAGATGGCGCCTGATTCAATACTCCTGGAAGGTTTGGAGTATTAAAACTCTTTTTAAAGAGTTAAACAAAAGTTAACGTATTTGGAGTTTTAGTACTCCTTAATTAAGAAGAGAGAGAATAATCATCATTTAATTATTAAGGAAAGAGAAAAGAATTAACATTAAATTCTATTTGGATTAAATTTTTTGTTTTAATTTAAATTTATTTCATTTTTAAATTGATATTAAATTATTATAAAATTATGATAAAAATAAAAATTAAAAAGAATTAAAAAGATATAATACTCTTATTATTTTAAAATTTTTTTATTTAAACAAACATATTCATATTATTTTAAAATTAATACGAATAAATTTATTTAAAATTTTTAAATTTTAAATAAATATATTCATCTTATTTTAAATAAATGTTCTCGTATTATTTTTTTAAAGCGGTTAAACATGGTTTTTAAATATCTCAACAAAAAAGATAGATATATGTAATCTTTCAAATTAATAATATTAGAGTGTATATATAAGTACATAATATCTGAAAAGATTAATAAATCTTACCTAGAAAATATAGTTAGAGATATTTTTTGCTTAGGATAATAAAAATAATACGAATACGTTTATTTTTATTAAATTAAATTATTAATTTAAATTATATCTATCTAAATTTTAAATAAAAAATTTTAAAAATTTAAAATTCAAATATGTGAATAAAATTAGATTAATAAAAAAATAAAAATATACGAATACGATTCAAATTGTACAGAAATAGGAATAAATTTGTCGATGAACAAATTCATTATTTTCAATGAACAAAAGAAGATAATATATTAACTAAACTTTATGAAATAAATTATCATTTTAAATAAATAATTAAAATAAATAAAATATAAAATTATTAATTAATTAGATTTTATTAACTAATTAAATAACTTATATACTAATAAAGCATATTAAATTTCTTATAATAATTATAATTATCATTTATTAAAAATATATTTTATAAGTTGTAATTAATATGTTTGTAGTTTTTCAAAAAAGTATTAATTGTTTATTGATTTCATCAGTATGCATTAAATGTTAATCTAAATCAACGCAAAGTAAATTAAATTTTAAATTTTAATAGTGTTTTTTTTGTTAAAAATATATGGAATTTTAAAACTCTAAACATCAAGGGAGTATTGTAACATCCACCTACATAGATATGTGAAACAATGCATTTATGTCTTCGTTTTGAAAACAATGCATTTGCGTAATTTTAAAGGTGAAACAATTTATTTAGGTGAATTGTCCTATAAACAAATATATTAAAACTTAGATTTATTTTTTATTTTTAATAATTTTTTATTTATAATTTTATGGTCTTTAAAATTTAAATTAGCTAAATTTTTATTTATTTAGTTATTACTGTATTTCTTCATTTTTTTCTTAATTTTTATTTATTTAATTACTGTTCGCAAAACAAACCGAACCATATATATATATATAGACTGTGCGAAGTCTTGACCTAACTAATAATAGACTGTGCGTGTGGATGCAGGATAGTGGATACATATATAGTGTTATGAAAAATTACCAAAAAATTAAAATCTTTATTCTGATTGGATAATATAGAGAGACTATAATTTAAAATTATTTTATTTAATTTATTTTTTATAATTTTATGCATCTAAAATTATATATTTATTAAATGTAATATTATTCAATTATTCTAACAGTAATTAAAGCATATAAAATAAAATAATTTTAAACTATTTTAAATTGATTTTTATTTTATTTTGTTAACATTTTTTGTCCTGCTTATATAATCTGTTCCCCTTCTTCAGTTGGCGCATCTGATCCTCCACGTAATTCCACTTATCATTTCTTCTAATTAATTGCTTTTATATTAATGAAGCCACTGCTGGAGTGAGCAATATTTATTAATTAGATGGCTAATTCCATGAGCTTTTAATGGTCTATAAATATTTTTTTTATTTTTAAATTATAAAAAGTTATAACATTAATATTTAGCATAATTTTTAAAATTAATTTATAATTTTAAAAAATATATTTTTAATATACGTTTTTATATTTTAATTTTTTTTCAAAAGAATTTAATTAAATTATTTATTCAAATCAGCACAAACCAAAAAAAAAAGAAGATTAGACTTTGTGCTGTATTATATAATATATATCATACATCCATTCAGTTACCAATCAAGTGTGACATATATACTTGTGACGAATGATAAATTGATTGTGGTATAGATACTTTAATCTAATTAGAGATCTTTAAAATATAAAAAAATTAGGTAATTATTTTTTTAAACTTATTTTTATTTTAAATTTTTGAATCCTAAATATTTAAAAATGATAAGTGTTAATCAAAAATATTTTTATAATAAAAACTTAGTTAATATTAATTAATTAAAAATCATTTTTATACTTATTTAAAAATTAGAAAATTATTACTGACATAAATTTTTCATTGATCGAACCGACTTAGTTAGTGGATAAGACTCTAATACTAATATTTTATATCTTGACTACGTATATATAAAAGAAAGTGTGACTCACCCTCCATGTCAAGTTTGGTGTCCATTACTACTATTTCCACTAGTGTTATGAACAATAAATACTTAAATAGCACTAACAATAGTTAAATAGAACAATGATCACACATTATGATATTTACTCCCATTATATATATTGATCATGCTTTTTCATTTATGGCATTATTTACGGAAGTGTGGTGCATTGTTGGGATATTGATATTCCCACTAAATCCCCATTATTATAAGAATGCATTTTGAATTTCATGGTTCATGAGAGTGAAAGATGATGAGAATAGGTGTTTATTTGGACACCATATTGGTTCCTTTGAGCCTCTTCATAACAATAGGGTACCATGCCTATCTCTGCCATAGCATCAAGAACAAACCTTCTCGTACAACTTTTGGACTCAATAAGCTGAGGAGGACTTCTTGGGGTCTCAACTTAAACCAGGTATTATTATTAATTTGTGAGTCAATAATTATTATTATTGGATGTATGTGTAGAGTATATTTGGTTAGAGATATATATAGAAATGAATCCATACTTAATTTAATTTGGATTTTAATTAGTAGATATAGAATGAACATCATTTTAGTTGATCACAAATTTTTCTCGCATTAATTTGGTTTTTCCTAATATAAAATAACCATCCATGATTAAAACTAAATTAATTGGTCAAATAAACATTGAATTGAATGACTTAATTCATGTCTATTTCAAAACTAGTGGTTGATATTTTTTTAAGGACTAAATGTCCGAATAATATTTTGGAAAAGTTTTTTTTTTTAGTAAAATTTTTTGGATAAATTTTTTTATTCACGATAACCTCCAATCCAACAAGTTAAGGACTAATTTGTTGCGAATCTTAGTTCAATTTAGAATTTGTCACGAGCTAATGAATAGCTGCACATGAATAAGATGAAATTTGAATTTTTAACATTTGTTTAAGTGAACAAAAGAACTAATTACTTGATCATTAGTTATTTTTAGAGAAATTACTTGTGTCTTTACATTTAATACCTTTAAATTTGAATATTAGAGATAAATAAATTTCTTGTTAGAAGAAATAAACATAGTTAGTTGAGTTGAATTCCTAATAATAATAAAATTTTGATTATTAGATTGGGATAATAATTGTGATGTTATTAATTGGTACAGGGTGATGATAAGAAGAACATGCTAACAGTGCAAAGCATGAGAAACACTCTGATGGAAGCCATATTCATAGCTTCCATAACCATTCTAATAAACATGGCTTTGGCAGCTCTAAGCAACAATGCCTATAGTGCAAGGCACTCAGTCTTCACCAGCAAATTCTTTGGTTCAAAATCAGACAATATCATAACACTAAAATATGGCTCAGCATCACTATGCCTTGTTCTTAGCTTCTTATTCAGCTCAATGGCCATAGGGTTCTTAATTGATGCAAATTTTCTTATGAACACTCATGGAGAATTTTTGTCTTGGAATTACACACAAACAATTCTAGAAAGAGGGTTCACATTCGCTCTAATTGGGAGTAGATTTTTTTGTGTTAGTGTTCCTTTGATGCTGTGGATGCTTGGTCCTGTCACAGTGTTCTTAGCTTCATTGGGATTGGTTTGTTTGTTGCATGAGTTTGATTTTGTTAGTAAAGTCTCCAACTTAGCCATAAACAATGTATCAATATAATAATGTAACATAAGATACAAAGTATGAAGTAATTAATGGTGTGCAAGTGTGCATATAATTAGAGTTATATTTCAAGATTATTCGATGACAATTAAGATTAAAAATAATTATATTTAGCGCTCTAATTTTTTTTTAAAAATTATTTTCATTAGAAACATTTTTTTTCTACGATTGGAGTATTCATCAGGTATATATGTAGACATCTTATTTTTTAGACATTTTTTACTTGCATAACTTAATAATTGACGTGTTCAAAATGGAAAAATGAGTAGCATGCGAGGATTGACCTTAAACTAGCTAGTATAACAAACGCAATCTTATAGGTACCATCCCCCACCTCCTCACGAGAAATTTGGAAGGCTTCATCCCTATAGGTGAAGACGTCGAACCTTTCACTAGAAGGCTTTTGAACCTCACGTTTAGGCCCAATCCATCTATTTCAGATAACCCTTGAAACATTAATGCCGTTGCCAGAGATCTGGAAATCAAGACCATGCGATGGCAGACGACATCCCAAAAGATAGACACACAGCTTTCGATTCAGAAGCCCGAGAGGAAGAACAACACAATGACGAACAAGCGTTAGCCATACCTCACCAAGCCGATAGGGGGTGAGGTACGACCAAATCTACCCACACATCAAACCCAAAAGGACACAGGAACAACTCGAAAATACACTGATCTGAAACATCCGAGTCAAGAGATTCCACAGAGATCACGGGACTTGTCCACGGGCATTGAGGTTGGCTGGAACAACTCAAGCAGGAGCTAGAGCGATAGTAAAAATATGAAAGAGTCTTGAGAAGGAAAGTTCGACGACAAAGGGAACTAGAAGTAAAGCTCTTGAAACTAGAGTCCAACTTTAAGGGTAGGAGAACCCGAATTGACCGAGAAGAAACACCTCTGACAAGCGAAGATCCATTCATAGAAGAAATCATACGAGCTAAAGTTCCTAAAAACTTTAAGAGCCGGACATGGATCTTTATGATAGAACCACCGATCCAAGGCATCATTTGAGAAATTTTAAAAACCGCATCTACTTGGCAGACGCATCAGATGCAACCCATTGCAAAGCCTTCCCGACTACGTTAACTAAGCGGCCATGAAATGGTTTGATAGTTTATCACCTAGATCGGTCAGGTGCTTCGACGATTTGGCAAGAAGATTCCTTACCCAATTTTTTATCCAAAAGGATAAGGTCAAGCATGCACCAAGTCTCTTAGGAGTGAAACAAGAAGTCAGAAAATCTCTACAGGTTTATATGAAAAAATTCAACAAAGCATGTTTGGAGATTTAGAACCTACCTACCGAAGTAGTCATCATGGGATTAGTCAACGGCCTTAGTGAAGGACCGTTTTTCCAATCCATATCAAGGAGGCACCCGACCTCTTTATACAAGGTACAAGAGCGAGCCGAAAAGTGCATTCTGCTGAGTTGAGAGACCCTTCTCTGAGATAACACAATCAATATCCAACTCGAGACAAAGAGAAGAAATCAAATAAAAAAGAAGGATACAACTTATACAAAACTCGAAGATATCACAACTACACCTCGTTACGAGTGTCCCTTGATGATGTCTATGGGGATATTTGCCACACAGAGAAGATTACACCCCCACGCTGAACAAAAATAAAAAAGGAGGAAGTCGGTTCGAATACTGTGAATACCACAAAATCTACAGAGATTCCACCAATGATTGCTATAACTTAAAAATGTGATTGATAAAATGGCTAGGGAAGATCAATTAGGTAGGTATCTAGCAAACAGAACGGAGGATCATGGTAAAAGGAAAAGAGATGAAGAAGACGGGGCTCACCAGGACGAACTACCACGAATTTCTGAGAGGCACATCCATATGATTGCTGGAGGATTCGCAGGAGAAGGAATAACAAAATCCTTCCGTAAGAGACACTTAAAAGAAGTCTACCAGGTCGGTGAGGATGCTGAGACGTCCAACCTCCCTATCATCACCTTCACAAAAGAAGACGCCCAAGGGGTATTACCTGGACATGATGACCCTGTTGTGATCAGAATGATACATACCAATACAAATCTCTATAGAACTCTGGTAGATCAAGGGGCCTCGGCAGACATCCTGTTCAACTTAGCAGACTCCTCATTCAGGTCCAATTTCTCCACAAATACACGAGTGTAACTCTCTTTAGCCTTCTTCTTCAAACCCTCCACCATGATACAAGCTGCTTTGGACTGTTTCACCTTCTCCCGAAGCTTTGAAACATCGACCAAGAGAACTCCTTCTTAGCCTCCCACAAAGAAGCCACCTCGTCTCAAAGATTGGCCAACTCCCGCTAGGTAGCACCGATAGGAGCCTCTTCGAGTTCTTTGAGCAAAGCTGAGCACACCCTAGTTGTCCAAATACGACCTCAGCTCAGAGCTTGTAAATACTTTTTTATGGAGACATCATTCATACTTATGAAGCTATAAGGAAGGATGCGCTCTTCACAGAAGGCTAAGGCGTTGAACCCTTGGTCATAAGCACTACCAGAGTCGAACGAAGGGGCCTTGCATTTCTTGGCACCCGACTCAGTAAAAGGTGGTACATGAGGAATGGTCTGAGGAGTTGACTCTGTAAAAGATAGAGGAGGAGGAGGGGGAGTATCAAGAATGATTTTACCCGACTGAGAAGATCTTGTGTTTGACTTCGAAGGAGAAGAAGTATCACCCGATTTACCATCTTCCTTCAATTGTATAGCTCAGGCAATAGCATTCTTCTTAACCTGCCGAACCTTCTGCAGCGCGTTTGAACCACTGGTCATCTTTGCTACAAAGGATAAAAACAAACAAAAAAGATCAAGTTATATAACTCGGACAAAAATAGCATAATATTAAACCAAAAAAAAAGTTAACTACCTAGTTCAGTACAAACATAGCTTGGCTTTCTTATCAAAAATTTCTTGGTGACAAGATTAGGAGCTCGGAACCAATACACATAGAAAAAGGCCAGTACACATTCCTCCACTTCATCTAAGTCCTCAAGATTATATTTAACAATATTGAGGACCTCCTCCCAGTACAAGCTAAATTCGGGTTCATCCCTCTTGTTCTAAAAAAAAGGTCAGGCACCCTCTACTGATCTGACCTTGAAGAAATAATTCTTAAAGTCATGAAATGAATCGTCAAAAATAGATAGCACTTTCCTCCCCTGGATAGCCCAGAAATAAATCTAGTGTTACTTTTTAGAACTAAATGGTTTCGTAAGTTGAAAAAGGTCAAAAAAAAAAATCTTGGAGGACAACAGAAGATTGAACCCCCAACTAACAAGATGATAAACTTTCATGAAATTCCAAGAGTTAGAGTGAAATTGAGAAAGGGAAACTCTATAGATACAAAGGATTTCTAACTCAAAGTCATAAAAGGGAAGACTCACTCCCAACCTGGTGAAAAGGCATTCATACATGAAAACAAAATGGTGCTCCGACTTGTCAAGTCGAGAAAAGCAAATTCTATCCTCAGGGTCAGGGACCATTATCTCGTACTTTTCCTCGTCTTTCCTTCCCCTACAAAGCCTATGTTGCCTACGAAAAGTCTCTATATACTCATTATGAACATCGAAGACAGAAGAGAGAACAATAACATCTAACCAATCTAAGTCAGATGGGACTTTGATAGAAATGCTGAAAATTACAGAACGATACATAAAGGATTATACCTACAAAACAAAAAAAAAGTAGTCACTACAACAACATGACACACAAAAGAGGTCAAACCATCTTTAAGAATAGGACATTCATCACGTTTTACTAAGAATATGAAATGGAACTATTACTCAAACCGAAAATGACACCATTTAGAAGTAAGATAAAAGCCCAAATATTCAATAAACAAAGTCACAAACAAATTCACAAATTCAGATTCTTTCAAAATTTTACAAAAACTTTCCATCAAATTCTACAAATTCTCAACAGTGAGAAGATTCATAATAACCAAGGAAATAAGCAAGGATAAGAAAAGAAAGAACCTTTTCTTTGCAAGCAATTAGTAAGAGCCCACATTTGCAGAAAAACGGTCTCTCACAACAACATAAAAAACATCAACCAAACAAGAAAAACCAACCTTGATAAAAGAAGAAGTAGCTGTAATAGGTCACAATCCCCAAATGTCTATCAAACTCCAAGATTGAGAAATCTGGGAAGAAGGTTGAACAGAAATAGAATCAAAATAAAAAGGACGAAAGATTAAGAGAAGACAAAGTAGAGTACAGAAAATGAAGCAAAAAGAGGAAAGAGAAAGTGATTATGCTTATATATAGTCACTGGGGGTAAAATAGTAAAATTATTCCTCATTTAATAACACGCACAGTTACCAAGATAACTAAAAAAACGTACAAACGGTTATGAAAAGACGTAACGATTCAGATTCAAAAAATGTCGAGCACCCAACCTGGCACCAAGAAAGGCGGTGTACCCGGCGTAATATGATGAAGACCATCATCAATCAAGACCAACTTGGAGATGTTTAAACCCGAACCCATGAAACTCTGTCTCAAGCAGGAGCACTGTTTATACCCTTATCCAATACACAGTCAAACCCAAAGTGAATAAAGTCTAATCTTCAGGTATTAATCAGGTCAACACCAACCCGACCTCATGAAGGTCGATTATATCGACATCAAATTCGACATTACTTATCCGAATAAGTAACTAATTCCTATAATTTTTCCTACTCATCTAGAAAAAAGATCTTAACAACCTCCCTAACAAAAAGAAACGACTATCTACCATCAAAGGTAGAACAACTTTAAAAGACAGTTATCGGCTCTATATCTACACTTAGAAATACTCTGACATCTTCAGATATAATTCAAACCCAATCTACTAAAAACTTGTCCAAAATATTTGCTAACTTAAGTATCGGAATTCCTTATAAGTACCACCCTCACCTCCTCATGAAAAATTCGGACGGCTTCATTTCTGCAAGAGAAAATGTTAGACCTTTCAGTAAAAAGCGTTTGGACCTCATGTTCAAACTCAGTTCATTTATTTTAAATAACTCTCATAACAGTTATAAATTTAAAAGTGAAATTAATCAAATTTCTACATAAATTTTATATTTATAATATACGTGACTATTATTTTCAAAGTGATAACTGATCATTATTTCTAATAATATTCTTTACATTAATGAAATAATCTCATTTACTACTCTTAAGTTGGTCAAAATAAAATAATTTGAAACATCTCGTGTCATTTTGCAAAAGTTTGTCAAATCAATATATATTGGATTATATGTATATTCTATATTATATTCTTAGAAAAGAAAAGAGCATACAATTTAATTTTTTTTATATAGGCTATAAATATTGAAAACCTCAAAGCATATAGATATAAAATTTGAAATTTCTTTTAGAAAAACTGAAAACTGAAAACATCACACTCAAGTAATACAAGTAAATGAATAAATAAGAAATAAATAATAAAAAAGTAATTAAATATTTTAAGCTTTATTTTGAATTTAAAAAAAGCCCACTTTATTTTAATATATTCAAAAGCTCTAAGAATCATCAAGACTATGTTTAGTAAATATCTTAATAAAATAATATAAAAATAAGGTTTCAAAATAAGACAAAAGAAAAGAGTGTTCTTATCCCATTATTTATTTATTTTTAATTTGTTTGTTTATGTATTTCTCTCATATTTTAGATATATTTTATCTCTTAATTTTTATATTTTATCTAAAAATAATTATTAAAGGAGATTTTAATAAAAATAATAAAAAAGTATTGAGTTGGCATTAAATGAATATCACGCCAATTAAGATAACATGTAGATTTGTCTTATAAACTCAATTACATATTTAAAATTTTATTAACGATTTGATAATCTTAAAAAGACAAAAAATAATAATACAAATTTATTTTATTTAATATTTATTAATTATTATAATAATTAATATTAAATAAAATAAATTCTAATTATTTTTATTTTTTTGTTATTAAATATTTTCGTTAACTGCTGTTTATTATTTATTATTATTATTATTATTATTTTAGTCCACAACTATTCTTTCTATGTAGAAAATGCATGCCATGTCCGTCCAAAATCAGGGTAAGCCAAAGATAAAGACGCCTTTGTAACTTAGCTTTATTTTAAGCTTTTCTATGCAAAAAGAAATTCAAAAGCGAGACACGTACTATCATTTTTTGTTGACTATTCTAACTACCATTTAAAATAAGGTATTTGTTATGATATCTGAGAATTTAGTATTTAATTATTAAAAAATATTAAATAGTTAATATTTAATTTAAAAATATAAAAATTAATAAATTTTAAATATTTAAAATTTGGTATAAAAGATAAATTCGACAAAAATTCGATACCAAATAATAAGTGCATAGAATTGGCTTTGAAATAAATCACATCTATTGATATTAATTTTAATATGAGAGATAACGTTAGTGTAATACGTTAATATTGGGTTAGAATAATGTAATACAGTAGTATAAGATGAATATCAGTAATCATAGAGTTGACATTTATTTTTTTCTGGTCTACAAGAAAAAAATCATCATTAACAATCTTTAAAGAGAAGTTAAAATCAAAATTATTATTTACAATTTTTTTGAAAGTTTTTACCTTTCAGTCAATTAAAATCGTTACTAACATTTTCTTTTTAAAAATTCTAAAATTTTAGAAAATTAAAGTCGTTATTAACGTTTTTTTAGCAATTATTTCATATTAACAAAACTCACCAACAAATCCTAATATTTTGATAAATTTCACGTGAGAATCCAATATTAAAAAAATGTGGTTGTAAATAAATTGGATTATATGAACAATCTTTTAGCTATTTGGTTTAAACAAAAAATAAAATATGAAGGTGGTTGAAGTAATTTAAGATGAAGCTCCAAAACCGTGTGGGCAATTCAAGGAATTTAAGAAGGTTTTCTTGCTTCTTCTTTATTTATTTATTTATTTTCCCTGGTCAGTGTGAAGCCTAGAATTCAATATTGAAGAAGAGAATACTTATATATGTTGGAAAAAGAATGTACCTAACGTTTGCATATAGATATGTGGACATGAGGGAACACTTGGTTTTGAGTAGTGAATGAGACATAAGACATGTCCCAACTAACATAAAATACATAACATTATCAAGAATGGGGCCCCACCAAGATTTGAATAAACCTTTTTTATTGAAAATGTTAGACAATGTTAAATTTCTTATAAATTATTTTAATTTCTCTTTTAACTCTTTGATCTATTAGAAAATTATAGCATTTTATATTATCTCTAATATTTTCTAAAACAATTGAATAATGTTCCAATTTTTTCTATTGTTACATTGGTATTCTTTAGGGCTTTTTTTTTTTTTAATATTTAGGATATGTCGAATTGCTTTAAATGAGTGAGTAGATATTTTATCCAAAAATTAAGCCCCTAAAAATGAAACTTAATAGGTTGAGATTTTTTTTTAACCCATAAAAAAATAGCCCTCCAATTTAAAGACACATTTTTTTGTCTGAAAAACAAAAAGTCCATTTCTTGTATTTTCTAAAATTAAAAATAAAAAGTTCATCTTAATTTCTTTTCTTTATCTCTTATCTAATACAATCTTAATTACTATTGAGTATAGAGTTAAGATGAAGAGACAATTAAAAGATAAAAGACATGAAATTTGGAAAATTGACCTTGATGTAATACAAAATTGTAATGTAAACCCTTCCACACGTTTTAAAAAGTGACCCCATTTTCAAGCAGCCCTAAAGTTATTAGTATAAGCTTGCTTTAGATATTTGAATTGATTGATACATGTTACATTATAGTGGGAGTGAGCATTGTTGCTTTCTTATTTCAAAAGCCTATAGTATACATGACTCAGCTTTCTTTTCACATTACCATGCTCTCTTTAATTTGTTTTTATTTTCTATCTTTATGATATGAAACTCATATGGAGTGTGGTAGTTAAGTGAATTCTATCATGAACAGCTTTCTCGCTTTTTTTTTTTTATATGGTGTCTAAACTCATACCATGTGTTCATATAGAGAGACCAAATATGAATGAATGATTGAGAGGACTAATTTCATTATGATTTTTTAGAATTTTGATTTTTTGTTTTTTAAAAAATAGAAGAGAACACTACTAATAATGAAATTAGCCAAATGGACAGATCAGAGAAATACATTAACTCTAGTCTCTAAATCTTAAGAAAGAAAATGGATATCGATCGTTTATGCTAAATTATAAATTGAGAAGAAGTATAATATTTAATCAACTTGGATTGGTACATGGTCAGCTCATTCGTCCGTTTAAATAAGTGTTGGGAGTTCGAATTTTACTTTGGGCATACAGCAATCCATTAGCGCCGTGGAGAACAAAAAAAAAAAATAATATTTAATTATAGAAAAAAATAAAAATATAGAGATAAATTTTAATTTTTTTCTTAATAAAAATATTAGAAATTCGTCTACTTATACTATTATCAACTAATTTTTTTTATACTCTATTACGAATTAAATGTATCACATCACAATTAACTCATCAAAACACAAGTAAATCAAACTAAAAAAAGTTGATTTAATCGATTTAGAAACTGAATAAATGGCATCGAGGACCAAAAAGTTTAAAAGAGTACTTGAATCAGCTTCCATGATATTGTGATTTATAATCATGGGCTCTCTTGTGTCTCACTAATGGAGGAGGGAGCTTTTAGTGAGGCTCTTCAAGAAAGGAAATATGGGAGTATCCTCCTTTTTAAGTCCTTCAACTTCTGGATAATGGAGTACAAGTTGAACCAGGGTTCTCTTGATGGTAAAGTTATTTAAGAAACACTTGTGTTGCATTTAATTTTGAGAATAAAATAAAATAAAATATTAAAAATAAGATACTAAAAATAGAAATATAAAAATTAATATTTTTATATTTTATTTGGTGATAAATTAAAATAAAATATAAAAATTTAATTTATTTTTATTTTTTTATACAAAAAATTTTAAAAAATATATAATAATAAAACAATATAATTATAAAAATTTAATAAAATAATAAAAAATAAATTATATTTTTTATTTGTCTTTTTGTGTTATTTTTATTAAAAAATATAAAATATACTATTTAATATTTTTATTTATATTTTATTTATTAAATATTATTTTATATTTTTGTATTTTATTTTAGTATCCCATATTTATAAATAAATAGAGTCTTACTGTCTTAAAATGTAAATATACACTTGGTGGGAGAGAACTGAATCAAGTACAGTCAATATGAATTTCTTTGACTTCACAGGAAAAGTTTTGTATTTTATGGTGTCCGGAGCGTCTTCTAGATTATTAAAAAATAGTTTAACTACGCAATAAAAGTTTTGTATTGTTTAAAGTGGAATAAAATCTAGATGTGAGTGAATTTGAAGGTGATCGAGAAAAAAAAAAGTTTAAAAAAATTGTTGAAGCTAATTATTAAAAAAAAATAGTTCCTAAATGTTAGAATAAACGGGAATAATTGATTTTTCTATATTTTCTTGTTATTATTGCATATATCTAATAAATTAAAAAATAAAATAATAATTACTTTAAAGCTTTTTTTTAAGTCAAATAATTTTATTCATATAATAAAAAAAACATATAAATGTTTATATATAGAATAAAATAAAAGAAATTGAAAATTTTTAACGCTCTATTATAAAAGTAACATCATATAATAAACTAATAAGAGAAATAAAAAATAGTAAAGTTCTCATCAATTAGGAATTAAAATTTTGTTGAAACTCCTTTTGCAACTTTAAAGCCGACGCCATTATCTCTTCCATACTAGTTGATATATTATCAAAGATTAACCTGTTTCTAGCTTTCCATAAGAACCATAATCTCTGGGCAAAATTCAACGGAGAATGTGAGAACTCATAAGCCACACGGTACCTAATATTTACTTCATACAAACCACTTTTATTAAGGGCCTAATAAATATTATCTTCTCCGCCCCCAATTGTTGTTGCTAGCATATGCTGACTACTGTCTTCGAAAAAAATGCTTCTAATTAGAGTTTGATTCCATAGATCATTATAAAGTATTAAGTCCTTGACTATCAATAGTGGTTGATTTTGTAAATTGAAAGCTTCAGATAGAGGGACAACACAAGGATGTGGAAGAACAAGCCAGTAATCACTGAAGATTTGGATACTGAACCTATCATCAACTCGCCAAGCCACCCATTTTTTAACAACCTTATACCCTTCCAATATGCTACGCCACTCCTAAGAAGGGATTGCTCAGACTTATGCATTCATTATAGAATTGTATCGAAAATATTTATCTTTGAGGAGTCTAGATAGGAGTGATTGTGGTTGAGAGACAACTTTTTAACATTATTTTACTAATAGCGCCAAATTCTGAGCCCCTAGGTCTTTGAAACCTAGTCCACCTTCTAATTTCGGTCTTGTCATAGTATCCCAACTAACTCATGCTATTTTTCGCTCCATACCTTTTTGACCCACCAAAATTGGAAGAGTATGTTGTGAATCTCCCTAATTAAAGTTTTAGGAAGACGAAAACATGATAATGAATAAATTGAGATAGCCTCCCTAACAACTTTGATTAGAACATGCTTGCCTGCGGAGGAGAGAAGTTTCCTTTTTCACCCTTGAACTCACTTCCTCACCTTGTCCTTGATTTTTTCGAAGGTGATTTTTTTTTTTGGATTGTATGTAGATGGAAGACCCAAATATTTATCCTGTGCACCAATATGAACAATTTCCAATTTTTGAGCCAGTAGTAATCAAGTAGGAAGAGGAGTATTATTACTAAAGAATAAAGTTGATTTATGCAAATTAACTTTTTTGTCACTGAATCCCTCATATAACTGAAGAAGACTGAGAATATTTTTATAATTATTTTCTGACGCTTTGTAAAAAAGAATTGAGTCATCCGCAAATAATAGATGATTAACAATAGGACATCTTCAGTTGATTTGAATACCTTCAATGAGACTGTTTTGCTCTGCCTTGTTTAACAAAAAGGATAGTTCTTCTGCAACAAAAAAAGAAAAAAGTAGGGGAATAGAGGGTATCCTTGATGGATATTTCTATTTGGTTTAAAAAAACCAAAAGCTTGACCTTCAACAACGATAGAATAAGAAACTGTAGTCATTACCTCTTATATCCAACCAATCAACTTAGATTCAAATCCCAATTTCTCCAAAATTAACCAAAGGAATTCCCACTCAATACAATCATTTGCTCATATCCAATTTAACTGCCATTTCAGTCGATAGGTCACTCTTTTTTATTTTTAGATAGTGCATACATTCATGAGCGACTAGGACATTGTCTGAAATCAATCTACCCTTAATGAAGGCACTCAGATTAGGGCCGATTAGCGAAGTCATAAACTTTTATAGCCGATGGACTAATACTTTAGAAATAATCTTATACACAACTGAAGAAAGGCTGACGGGTCTAACCTGTGTCATATCCTTTGTGTCAGGAATCTTAGGAATGAGACAGATTTGTGTATGGTTGAAACTCTTGAGTAGTCTACCACTGACAAAGAAACTGCAGACAACCTTAAAAATATCCTCCCTTACTAAACTCCAATAGAATTGAAAGAATTTAGTTGTAAATCTATCATCACTAGGAGCACTCTGGGATGAACACTAAAAACTGCAAGTTTTACCTCACCAAAATTGACTGGTCTAATTAATTTTCTGTTCATGGTTGCTGAAACTTTGGTTTCAAAATCTTTGAATGCATGTGCCGGATTAGTTTGGTCAATCGATGTGAAAATATCCTTGAAGTATGACTCAGCTACTTGTGCAATATCCTCACGGGTGATAGCATACATACCATCATTCTTTTCCAGTTTCCAAATTTTATTTTTTTTGGATTCTGGATTGGAATGATTGGTGAAAGAATCCTGTATTTCTGTCCCCTTCTTTTAGCCACTTTACACGAGATTTCTCCCTTCAGCATCCTCAAGTTTATTTTCCAAGACTTCAATCTATTTTGCCCCCTGTAATACCATTCTCTCTGAGGATTTCAAGTTGATGTGAGTTCACTATTGTCCTTCTTTGAGTTAAATTTATTCTGTTGCTACCATTGAACAATACGGTACTTATAATGCTTCAATTTTTTAGCCAAAACAAACATTGTTGAACCAACCACCTGTTCCTTTCAAGTTTTGGTGATAATTATCCTAATTTCTTCTAAATACTACAACATTTTAGGTCTATGGCCACGGTTTTTTTGGTCATAGTTTGTGGTCACGGTTTTTTACCGTGACAAAAAAAACTATGGTCACGATTTTTAGAAAAAGGGTGACCATAGAGTACCTATAGTCACGGTTTTTTAAAAAATTGTGGCCTAAAAAGGTCTATGGTCACAGTTTTTTGTGGTGATCTAAAAGAGTCTATGGTCACGATTTTTTACAGTGACCAAAAAGGGTCTATGGTCATGGTTTTTTAAAAAAGGGTGACCTAAAAGGGTCTATGGTCATGGTTTTTGGGGGTGACCTAAAGTGGTCTATGGTCACGGTTTTGGGAGTGGCCTAAAAGGGTCTATGGTCTCGATTTTTTACAGTGACAAAAAAGGGTCTATGGTTATGGTTTTTCAAAAAACGGTGACATAAAAGGGTCTATGGTCACGGTTTTGGGAGGTGACCTAAAGTGGTCTATGGTCATGGTTTTGGGAGGTGACGTAAAAGGGTTTATGGTCACGATTTTGGTGAGTAGCCTAAAAGGGTCTATGGTCATGGTTTTTTGAAAGGGTGACCTAAAAGGGTCTATGGTCACGATTTCGGAGAGTGACCTAAAGGTATCTATGGTCACGGTTTTGGGGGATGACCTAAAAGGATCTATGGTCACGATTTCTTAAAAAAGGGTGACCATAGAGTACCCTGTCCAAAACGGTGTCGTTTTTCATCCTTTTAAAAATCCACATTTTTTTACCTAGAACGACGTCGTTCAAACACACCCCCCAATAAAAATCCCTCATCCCCCCAAATTTTCCCATTCCCTCGTAAGTTCCCCCCAAATTTTCCCAATCCCTCAGCTCGTAAGTTCTAAAGTTAGGGTTAAAAATAATAAAAGAACTCGGCAAGCCTTCTTTTCTGCCCAGCCATGCACCATTTTGCCCTCTCTCGTCATGCAAAATCCAGTCGCCGGTCACCAGCTTCGAAGCCCACCGTCCGTCGTTGTCTTGCTCCAACCCGTGAAGTTGGGCATCAGTCCCGCTTTGCCCACCGTCCATCATTGGCATCTGTTGGATCATCCCTGGAGCTTGTCTCGAAGCCTCAAACCCATCGCCATTCGTGTCATCGTTGTGGAAGCCTCAAACCTCTCTCCAAATCCGCAAATCGCTAGGGGCCTAGTGTACAAAGCCCTTAAAGCTCTTCGTGTCAGCATTCACTCACTCCATTGAGTATTCTAAGTAAGTTTCTTTCTTTTTTTCTTCAATTTAATTAGTTTAGTTTTTACAATTAGCTAAGTTTTTTCAATTTGATCTCATAATTTCAATTCTAATGAGCATTGATCTGCATTCGGAGAGTCCCTTTAGGGTTGCTCTTTAGATATATATTGTATCCTATAATTCTAATTGAAAGTGTACTAATACATATAGGGATACTCTATAACCGAAGCATAAATGGAATACAAGTTTGACTTTTAACTTTCAACTTTTAAGGCTTGTAATTTGTTCATTTATTAGCTAGAGGCATATACTTGTAATCTATTGTAGCACGCTATTGCTGCTACTTCTTCTATTAATATGTCTAGTTATTTTAGAAGAATATTATGTATGATGCATTTATGCTTGTCTCTCGTTACATTCTCCTTTTAAATGCGGCTGGTTTTTATAATTTTAGTATATAAGTTTTCTAATTTGCTAATTTAGTACTTCATTCTATTTAGGATAATGTAATTGTTTAATATTTTTCATGTGAAATGTGTGTCTTGGTATCGTCTACTTTATTCTTACTGTTTCAAATGAATGCTATGCTGCAGATGTTTGGTGAAAAAACTTTTGAGAAATATGAAAAAAGTTTAATTCCCTTTACAATCAGGGCATGTCTTCTAGTTTAGGATGCTTTGGGTGGGAGTGACAGAAAAAGTTACTAGTTAATCCGGGAGAATTTGGATATTGTGAGAGTTAAATAATTTGCATAAATTTGTGGATCATGTATTTTTTATCATCTACAGTATAAAAAAAATATATAGTAAATGTCTATTAAAAGAGATAAGAAATTTTGAGTTTGGCTATTTATTTTTCTTAGAATTTATATTCGATCAATCACACTATTGGGATTGTAATTATTAGTAGAGCAATTATTAATTGATAGGCTGTAATTAATAGTGCTTATTTATGTTAATAATTAATGAAACTATTTGACAATTAAAGAGAAATAGAATTGACCTCCCTTTTAAAGAATCTAAAAGAAAAAAGAAGCATATAAAATATTAGAAAATGCTAACTTGACAAGGATTATGTATTCATTCACTGAGTAATGCAAGTAATAAAAGCTTATGACTATTCAAGCTATTAGTATATATGTTGGTGGCCTTTAACCGAATTTTGAGTTTTGACCTTTAACTGAATTTTAATTTTATTTAGATTTCTGGTGGCTTTTAAAGATTATGCCTGCTGCTACAACTGCGAGAATTTTTTTATGGACCCAGTAGCTGAATTGCTTAACTAGGTTGGTATTTATTTAAAAAGTTTTGTTTATTAAACTTTTATCTTTTTATTTTGTGTGGATATAATTTTAATTTTAAGATTACATCTCTTACTCTTAAAGTTTATTACTTATATTTGGTTCGAAAGCTTCCTTTTATAACCGTAGAAGTATTTTAACAAAAACTGGTATCTTAAAGTCTGTTTTTAAAGAATTTCAAATAAAACCTTTCAAATGTAAACACTAATATATTCCATGCATACAAATTCAAAAAGTTAAAAATCTTTTTAAGTTCTTTATTTTAAATATTAAAATAAAAATAAAAAACACGATTTAACTCCCTTAGTTTCTTGTTGATGCATTTTTTTCTAGTTTAGACATCTCGCGCGAACGAGAGGATCATTTTCGCTTATATTAGCAACTTTAATGTTTCTTAGCATAAGTGTAAAGAGAGATAGATAGATTATTAGGGATAAGCGATTGTATCATCCGAGTTAGTTACAACTCATAAACGGTGTCCTCTCTCAATTGACACAACTTGTATTCACATTACATATCAATACAATCAGTGGCGGATCCACGGGGGACCTAAGGTGGCCATGGTCCCCCCCAAATTTTTTTAAAAAAAATAGTAAATAGTAATAATTAATAATATTAAATTTTTTTATATATAATATTAAAAAAAATATAAGTTACAAAATTTTATAAATTAAAATAACTAAAAACTGCACTATGTATTGGATATTTGAATTATTGTTGTTCTTGTTAACAAATAGCTCATTCTAATAATTAATAAAAATGGTTCTATTATACTAGCCCAAGCCCATACTATTAATTAAAGTAACCCTAGTACATTTTTTAAATATTTATTTCAAACTATCATAGGCATAGCGTCACTTTTCTCTCTCTTTTAGTGATTCCCAAACTTTTGGTCTTCTACTCTTCTCATTTTAATTTTCTTTCCATACCAAAACAAGACATATGAAGAAAAACCATTGAAGAGAAGTGAACAACAAAATATTAACCATTGAATGCACAACAAAGATTCAAAGAGGTATATTTCAATTTTTTTTAAGTTAATGACAATGTCAAGTATTATTTACATTATTTATTTAAAATAATTAATTTATTTTTTTTTATAATGGACAGTGTTCAAAGATTGAAGTGAGGACAAAACTCAATAGAATTATTTTTTTGTGAGACTTGGAACAAAAAATAATCAGGTAAATCAATAACTTTATTTTTGGTTATTATATATTTGTGTTTCTGAAATTATTTGTTATTGCTCAATAGGTTTAATATTTTTTTTTAAGAAAATAATATATATGCAATTATTTTTGTTTTTTTTTTGTTAGATAGTTCAAGTTAAGTTAAAAATGTCAAAGATGAAAACAATTCACTCATTTTTCAAGAGAAAAGAGAGAATATATGATGAACAAAATTCAGCTTCAGATTCTTTGAGTAATGTTCAAAATATTATTGAACAACCTGTGACACAACTTGTTGAGCAAGATATTCAACTCCCTGCTTCCAAAATAGCAAGGACTGAAATAGATCAAGTTAATATTGATACATTGATGCGTGATCCCGGAAAGCGTCCGCAAATTTGGAATTATCCTATCAATCAACAAGATGAAATTCGTAGAGCATACATAAAGTTTGGACCATAAAGTTTTAGTATGTAGTTGAACATTGACTTTTATATAATATAATTACTTTTTTGATATATATGCTACAAATCATATTTTGTTAATTTTTTGTTATATTTTATATTTAATTGGCCCCCTCTTATAAAATTTCTGGTTCCGCCACTGAATACAATAATACATGTTCATTCATATATATATGGTTCCCTATAAATTAAATCTGTTTTCTCAAAACCTTGTAACAGCTAAATATTAATAATTGAGATTGATATTTTGTGCTATATATGTTAACTAGCATTTATTTTTCATACTTATCAGTTACCACTAGCTAGATAATAAGAGAATATACTATGGGGTCAAACACCTAATAAAGAGATTATGGTGGACTTTGATCAACGACATTCTTATTAGTTGGTACACCTAGGTATCACTTAGGAAGCTTCCAAAAGTACAGTTCCCTTCTAATTTGCCTATACTTATGAGTTTCTTAATGTTTGGTTTCTTTGATTTTTGAGTAAATACTTAAATTGATATGTCTCTTAACAGTGGAGCCACGTTACAAGAAAGGGGGTAATGACTTCTTCAAAATTAATAATTTGCACGTATAAATTTTTAATTTTTCAGTTTGGTTCCTTTTAATTTTTTAATTTTTCTTTTTTATTAATTTATATTTTTTATGTTAGTCTCTCCTAAAAAAATTTCTAACTCCATCCTTGGTCTCTAACAAATAAAAAATTCAAATCCAACTAATAATGTTTTGTTATATATCGTATATTTTATACATTTGCTCTAAGATTTTCACAACATACTCGAGAGATGGTTGGAAATTTGACATGCTATTCAATTGGTAAGGAGTTTTTCTACAAACGATTCCATCCCTATTTTTTTTCCCTATCTCTAACCTACTAATGTAAGTGAGTAGACTAAAGAACAGGTCAGTTTTTGTTAGTATAGAGAAGCCACCCAATAATCTCCGCCAGACGCGAGTAGTGTACCAAATGATGTGCGGCAAAACATTCCTCCTTCACTTGGATCGAACCATGTATCAAAGGATATGAATGTAAGTACTATTCAAAATTAGTAGTTCAATTAATAGTATGCTTTTGGTAAATGATATATCATGAATTTGAGTTAACGTTAAGGTTTTAGGATTGTGAATCATTTATATTTATACATGAAAACTGGCTGTAAAAGTGAAACAAACATATGCACAAAACAAAACTAGGCCTTTCATAGTGAAAACAATTGCTTGGCCTCTCAATTTGTGATGTACATGGATGTCTCACAAGTCATGTATTTTTTTTTTTTGAAAAGTGCAGATGTTATGTTTAAGTGCTGAAAAAATTTAATCAAGAATTTTCATTCACCTTCCAATTTCTATGTTCTTCAATTCAAATCATATTTCTTATGTTTCTTAATTTGTTCACTTATTATACTACTAGTAACTTAGTTTCAATAACAGCAGCTTACTTGCTAACTGAATGCAAAATCAAGTAAGAAAAAAAGTTTAAAATTCTTTTATTTTATCTTTCCTCTGTATTAATAATGGAAATCAGTTATTTTTTATTATTTATTTATTTTGACCAATGAAGAAACTCAACGAGTTACTGTACCAAGTATAACTTGCAAATTTCCAAAAGTAAGAAACTAAATAAGCATAGCTTATCTTATAGCCTTATTTTGCTGCATATGTACTGCATCACCAAAAACATTTTTGCTCTATTCTAACATGTTTATTTATTTTACTAGCAGGAAGACATAATGTGATGAAAAAAATATGTTCCATACAAATATGACATGGGATGGGTCTTACAATGACTTTAGTTATGTAAATGTAATATTTTGATGTGTTCTATACTTTTGAGGTATTACATGTAATTGGATAAATTACACTCTATTTGATTTGTGTTGTTTAGAGTAAAAATTAAACATATCTATCTTATAATGAAACTTTTATGATTTAGATTTCTTGAGTTTCTTATTTTTAGATTTATTTTGTGATTATCATCATTTTGGGATGTGATTATAATTTAAAAAAAATTAAATCTCATAAACAACAACAGGCTATAGTTATCGTTTTAAAATAGGGTGACCATAGATAAGTAGATAATCTATGGTCACAGTTTTAAAGAGGGGTGATCATAAAGGCTATGGCCACGGTTTTAAGGAGGAGTGACCATAGAGGCTATTGTCACGGCAAAAATAGTAACCATAGATAAGGCTATGGTCATGGTTTTAAGGTGGGGTGACCATAGATGTTATGGCCACGGTGAAAACCTTGACTATAGATAAGGCTATGGTCACGGTTTTAAGGTGGGGTGACCATAGAAACTATGGCCATGACAAAAACCGTGACCATAGATAAGGCTATGGTCGCGGTTTTTACGCGTGACCATAGATTAACCTATAGTCACGGTGGAAAACCGTGGCCTAAAGTGTCAGAATTTAAAAATTGTAATCGTGATCATAGAAATTCTTCTGGAAACAGGGGCGCTGTAATCGGAGTCACGGAGACGATGGCATAGACGGTGATGGAGATGGAGATAGACGAAGGCATGAGAGATAGAAGAGATCTAACGGTGTTGTTGAGCGGTGGTGAACAACAGCAAACAGTGATAGTGGGAGAAATTCAGATTTGAGGGGTTGGGTGTTCAGGAGTCTGACTTAGAATAAAAGACAATAACTAGTGTTTTGGGAAGAGAACACTGATGAAAAAGATAAGAGGTTTTTCATTTTAATTTTGTATTAATTTTAATCAACAAAAATACTTAACCATAGTTAATCATATATGATTAAAATATATATGTATTCGTATTTGTATACAAATAATATTTAATATACTTTTAAAATACATTAAATTTTAAGTTTTTAAAATTATTTAATTATTAATTGATTAGGATTAATAATACCACATGTCTATATTGTATTGATCTACATATACAAAATATAAATTTTATCACAAATATTGGAGTATGAGAACAATCACCTTTAATTTAATATTCAACCGATAAATTAAATTAGTGGCACAATTAATTGCACAACTTCATCTATCACATTCGCACGTTGTATATATTGATTTCAAATAATTTAACAGTATTATAGATAGATATAAATAGACAAATAAATAGTTCAATTAAAAGGGAAAAAAATAGAAAAACTGTTGAACAAAGTTGACAATAGGCCCTTCTAAAACAAATAACCAATTAAAAATTATCACATCTTAGTGGACAGAATTTGACCTCAGTAATTATTTATTTTTTACTTTTTATATTTAAGATGTATAATAAAAATGTAAAATAAAAAAGTAAATATTTTATACATTGTATATTTTAATGAATAAAATATTTAATTAATTTAAATAAAAAAATCTTATGTATGATCAATATTACATTAGTGTTCGGAGGTCTTAGACCAAACGGATTGGGTACGGAGTTCATTAGAGTAGAGAGGTTACGGGGGACTGATCCTGGATGGATTTTGGTATGGAGGCTCTTCCAAGTCGTCGAGTTAAGGAAGTGGTGGAGCCACCTGCAAGGATTCCAACGCTCAAGTTAGTATCCGTATAAAAGGCGGCTATTAGGGTTAGGGTAGGTGACGTGCCTCTGAGGAGGGGTAGGACCTTCCTCTTATATACTCTGTGCATGAGTGGGCCCCACACGGACAAACCCTCTTTCTTGGAAGCTTCCTTTCAGCTGTCCAGGCGCCTTGTGAAAAGGGAGGTGGGAGCTTTGCCGGTCGAAGGACCCGTCGGGTTGGCGCTTTGATACCCGGACCCATCTCGCTAGTGGGTCGGGTCAAAACAATTAGTTAGATAACCAGACAGAGACTTTGTATATTCTGTAATTCATTAGTAACTATTTTAATTTTTTTTATTTTTATTTTTATCATACTCTAGTGAAGATTTAAATGGGCTAGCGTTTGGCTTGAACTAATTTCTTGTGTATTTCTTAATGAAAAATTAAACCAGCATGCATTAATTATTGGGTAAAGTATTATATTAATCCCTAACGTTTGAGTCAAATATTAATTTGGTCTCTAACATTTTAAATGTCTTATTTCAATCTTAAAAAATTTTAAATAAATTCGGCATTGTCCTATCGTTAAATTTGACTCAAATAATTAACAAAAAAATTTTACATTAGTGATAATTGGTGGATTAATTTTATTTACGAAATCGAACGTTATATTGCTCTTAGATATATTAATTATTCGTGTCAAATTTAACTGTGAAACCACATTAAACCCGTTTAAAACTTTTTAGAACTGAAGTGGGACATTTGAAATGTTAGGAGATAAATTAGAATTTGACCCACACATTGGGACAAAAATATTACTTTGCGCAATAAATTTAGGTTTAATTATTCCGTCGGTCTCTATAATTTTACCGAATTTTTAATTAAATTCCAATTTTTTTAATTAAATCCTCTTATAACATATCAGATTTTATAATTAAGTCCCTACCTGATAAAAACATTGGAATTAACAGCATATTCCATTAAACAAAATAGAATATTCAAACAAATGTTAAGCAAATTCATTTTGTTTAACAAAATATTCTGTTAATTTTAATGTTTTTATCATGGTAGGGACTTAATTACAATATTTGATATAGGACAAGGACCCAATTAAAAAGAAAAAAATATATAAAGAGCTACTTGAAAATCCAATAAAACTAAAGATCGACAGAATAATTAGACCTTAAATTTAACCACAAAATTTACTGTTACATATTTTTTTATTCCTCAAAAAACAATGTTATATACAAATTAAAGTGTTATTATGCATATAAAAGATTTTTTTAATATTTTTATTTTTAGTATTTATCCACTATTGATATTTTATATTTATAATGTAAAATCTTATTTTAGAATCATATTTTAGTTTATTGTTAACAATTTTTGTCTAAGATTAAATGATTGTTTCATGATATTTTAAAAATATTAGACAAATTAACCTATAGTAACATAAAAGAATAAGTTTGTAACACCCTAATATTCAAATCTTTATGCTCGAGCCATAAGTCAATGATATTACGGTGGTACGACTCTCATGTGGATCTTTAATATATAAATATAAGTAAAATTGAAAGGAGTATTAATCGAGGAACCTAAAAAGAGTAAAATAAAATCGCGAAGACGTATCACTCACGTGTCGACAACAAAAGATAAACCGTGAAGTCAAAAGCGATATACGAATAAAGGCATAAAGAAGATTAAGAGATAGACAACAGATATATACATATATATATACATATATATATATATATATATATATGTATGTATATATATATATGTATATATATATATGTATATATATAACATAAGTAAATAGCCACTAGTCGCGACCCGCGAAGTTTAGGTCGGCTATGGTACAGTATGAAAGTAGATGACAACAATATAGCCTAATCCCTCCCAAAAGAAACATAAGAGCCTCTATAGGCAAGTTCAAAAGAGTCCAATACATAATAGAAGTTCTTCAAAATAAAGGTGAAGAGATTCTAGGCAAAATATAAAGTAGAGGACATAAAGATCTTCACCATCTCTCAGATGTACCACAGCTCACTGTTGAGCACCTGGACCTGTATCTGAAAAACAAGAGATATATACGGAATGAGAACCCCCGACTCATGGGTTTCCAGTACGATAAAAGTGTCAAATAAATACAATACATTGTAATAACAACTCACTAAGCATCCTAAACTTCCTTTCACCAAACATTCACCCTATGTTCTCGCTAATCCATAAATAGGCAACTGTCATAAGGGATGCTACCTCTAAATCTTGTTCTTCATGCTTCTCAACTCTCTCTAACTCTCCAATGAATTAGAATCAGAGTCATAACAAAACTATCACCAGTTATTCTGTCTCAACAATTCTATATCAATACATCATATACTCACTTGGAGCAAATGAAATCACTTCACTGCGTCTACCCAGGAAGTCCAAATTAGCTCATTTAATAATTATCATCATTATTCAATTAGATCATTAACTCATCTCATCCAGAACAGCCCTCAGCGTCTACGGACACCGGCATGAGGGACCGTTTAGTTATACAAACACAAGCAATACAGACAAGTAATACACAATTAAAGTGCAAGTAGAACAAGTAACACATAATCGGGTAACATAGCATATATGATATAACAATCCAAAACAAATAGGCAAACCCAAACAATTCAAACATATGTAAATGATGTATGTCTACCCTATGGCTAATGATATCATCTGTCGGTTATATAGCCAACCCGACACGTCCTGGTAGCTAACCATTGGACAGAAACACCCATTGCGGAGCAAGTAGGTTTGAGCTACAACCCCCTTTCTACTACCCGCTCAACTCAGAGCCAATGAAATAACCACTATTACGGCTACTACCCAGGGGGTGTTTAAAAGCTCAACCTGGAGCGAGTGGAATAACCACTATTGTCGCTACTATCCAAGCGTTACAATCTCTGATCTGGAGCAAGTGGGACGAACCACAACCCTTGCTACTGCCCAGGATCTCAAAACATACATTCATTCAGTTCAAAATCAATCATCATTGTTATCAAATCTCAAACATTAACCTAGAGCAAGCGGGATGAACCACCACCCTTGCTACTACCAAGGTATCACAAATACACATTTATTCATAATCACCCTTCAATATTATCAATTCTCAGACAAAGACCAAAAGCAAGTGGGACGAACCAAAACCCTCGCTACTACCCAGGTATCACAAATACATTCATTCAAAACTCCATAATTAAACTCATTTATCATAATCCTCCTTTCCCGTATCATACCCAGAGCAAGTGGACAACGCCATTGCCTACTACCCGGGGTCACACGTCACATTCAACATTTTCAATCATTATTCATTTAACACATTCATTCATTAATCATATATGCATCTCTGGCATACTCGCCACATATTTAATCTTCCTCAATCAATCATAATCATTTAATCATTAATCATCTATTTATACATACTCAGCCATAATTCAATGCTCATCACAGCTATCCGACTTATAACATACACAGCACTTGCACCATCACCCTCAATAATTCATACAATCACATTTAATCATCATTAATCATTGATTCTCACTTTTCTTCATCCACAAGTTACCACATGCCCTAGCTTCTTTTCATTACTAGGCATACTATAAGTATTGAGGACATAAAGGGTGAGATTAGAGACTTAGGAGTCTGGAATTTGGCCTTAAAAACTCAAAAATCAACTTTGGGATGAAACACAGGATCACGTGTGTGCGTCGCCCACGCGCACACGTGGAAGGCAAAAAGATACAGCGACGCATACGCGTCCCCCACGTGCACGCGTGGATAGGAGAAAAGCCAAGTGACGCATGTGCGTCAACCACGCGTACACGTCGGTGCGTTTTGTGCTCCAGGCACAAAACCAGCACAACTCAGGTACAACTCTCGGGAACTTTGGTTGGGTAACTAATTTAGCTCATCGACGCATATGCGTGGGTCATGCGCACGCGTAGATGGTGCATTTTCGAAAACAGGTGAGCGTTCTGCCAAAAATTTTACTAAGTTAAAATACTACAGAATTCACTATTTCAAACCCAAAACTTCCAACACACATAACTTCTTCTACAAAACTCCTTTTTATACCATTTCTAAACCGTTGGAAAGATCGTTCAATAAACTTTCATAAAAATTCAATTTTGAAGGATTTCAAACTCTGTGGACCGAGATACGGCCCGCCAAAGTTGGTCAAAAAGTAGTTTTTGTTCAAACATAGAAATCACCAATTTTTCCAATATTCACAAGCCAAATTCATTTCCACTCATCCAAATGACCACAACCCGATCACATTTACATAATTACACTCAACCAAACCAAGCCTACTTCATCTACACAATTTCATCCAAAACTATCCACATTCCACACCTCAATTCCTCAAACCTTATTATTCAATAACCAAACCAGTTATTCACACATCCAATATCTAAATCCATCCAATATCTCATATAATCACACAATACATAAATCAACTTACCTTCCTTACCCCTTTCCGACCTCCGGCCCAAAATTCACGGCCTCTGACCCAAATTCACAATTTAAATGCATAGTCCACAAAACAATATTCATTATTCAATTCATCGAATTCTCAACACACCATACATACAAATTCACATAATTCTCAATCCAATCATTAATTTACATTACATATCAACTATGCATATGAATACCAACCATTCACACAATCCAAACTTAATCCTAGGGGGCATCTAGCCTAGGAATTCTCATCACACCACACGGTACTTAAATGAAACTTAAACTGTACCTCTTGTAACCAAACCAATTGAGCTTCTTCTTTGGAAGTCTTCACCAACTCTTAGATTCAAGCCACACCAAAGCTCCACAAGCAACACCAACCTACCAATTATGCACAAAAATTACCAAATACACTAACATAACCAATTTCACATATATACATCAAGTTAGGACTCATGAAAATGATAAATCACAAGGATTTAAGTACTTCTTACCTTAGCCCATATAAAATAGGGATAGAACCCACTTAGAATGCATGTTAGAGTATCCCTAAACAACCAAAATCACAAGATTTTAACACTAACTATCCAAAAATATGTAACAGTGAGCAATTTCGAAAAATGGACAGAGATTAATGAAATACTCACCAAAAAACTTAGATAGAATTATAGAGGAAGAGAAGAGCAATGCGTGGCCACAAACGGCTCGTCAATCGGAGTTCCAGATAAAAAGTTATGGTGATTTGAATATCAAAGAGAGTTAGGGTTTTCTCTCTTTTTCTTCCCTTCTCAATTTAGTGCCTCACACCCTTTTTTTAGTGTAAAATAAGCTGAAATACTCATAACTAATATTTATATATGTTGGGTCTTGGGCCCACTTAGGCCTGGTTCACTTATTTTTGTTTGTTGGCCCAAAAACCTTTAAGATTAGCACTCTAAATCGCACCTTAAATATTTTTGCCTTTTCTAATTATAAATCCTAATTTCTTAGGCTTATTCACTTATAATTAATTTTCTCAGTTGCATTACCAGACAGATCTCAGCCGGTACTGTCGGCCAAAATTCCACTGTGCGTTTTTACGCGGAAAACTATGTTTTTCGACTCAGAAAAATTTACTGAATCCAAATATCATATAAATTATCAAATTTTGATTGCTCAATCTCCGAATCATATTCGCTCATATCTAGTTTATTATTTAATTAATTATAGTTTAACCGGATTTTACAAAGTTAATTTCTCACCTTTTAAAATTTAAACCATTTAATTTCTCAACTATGCTATTTTTAAAAAATTCAAACAATTTATTATTTTCTCAAACACACTTTCTAACAATTTCTATTTATCCCCTACTGACTAATATCATTTTTTCTCTAAAGAAATTATTCCCCTACAATAATTATGGCCTAGCACTTCCCCTGATTTTTCCTGCTTATTGTAAAGTCCCTGTACATTTTTCTAACGATGGTCACTTTATTCAATTTCTAATAATCAAAAATATTTAATAACAAAAAGTAATTAATTAAAAATAATTAAAATTTATTTTATTTAATATTTATTAATAATTATAACGATTAAAAATATTAAATAAGATAAGTTCTATTTTTTTTATTTATCTAGCATTATTGTAAATTATTTGCTTTTGATTAGCTAGCATACATGGCTATTATTGAATTTTTGTTATTGCTTCCATAAAACAACAAATATGTACTCCACATTATATTATGGTCATGTATGACCGGCTATTATGATAGTACAGATACGGAATACGAGATGACACCGAATACGTCAACATGTAAATTTTAAAATTTTATAAGAATTATCTTTAATGTCTTATTTTAATTATATAAAATATTTAAAATATTTTTTATTTTGATAAATAATAATATATATTATTTCTAAATTTATTTTAAGAATAAGAATAAAATTAGACACAATGATTTGTGATGGTATTTAGGTGTGTCTAAGCGTATTCGGGAAAGAATTTTTTTTTATTAAGACACGGTTAGACACTGCAGCCATGCGTATCAGACGAGTGTCGGTGAGTGTCGTACTCAAAATGTGTTCGACACGCAAATATAACAACTCAACAATGTATCTATGTTTCATAGGTAGTTAATAGTTTCACCAGCAATGTCATGTAGTAAACCAAAATATGAAAATAAATAGTTTTACAAATACAAAATATCAGTTAGTTACCAATGATTATTATGAAAATATTATATACATATACAATATATATTTGATTATAATTGTGAATAAATTTAGTTATATTGTATGTAATTATTGTTAGAAATATAACAATCACCTTTGTCATCTTTTTTTTATTAGTTTAAATTTAAAAAAAGTTATGATATAATATTAGAATTTCGATGACCTAAACATCTAAAATTCGATACTTGTTGACTCAAAAAAATTAACATAAGGCCAATTAAAAAAACTATGCAGAAAAATTTATTACAAACTCGAAAGAGACTCAAAAAATTCATGCAAATTCAAAAGAGATTTTTATAATTATGAGAGATATAACTATTTATGTGTCTCATCTTATCCACTTCAATTGCAGTTCAATAGTATCAGAAGACCAGCAAAAATTATCATTTTTTACCATTAGTTAGCCAGCATTAATATTTTTTTATATACAAATCCAAAAAAAGCCCAAACACAATAGAGATAATACTCAATTTGATTCCCAAATTTACACGTGAGTCTTAATTTAGTCTCAAAAATTTCAATTGCCTCTATTTAGTCCTAAACTTTGCGAACGTTACTTACCTTAGTCCGTGAAACAATTTTTGACGCACAGACATTAACGGAACGCCTGATATGGGCAGCTAGATGCCACCCTAGAATCTATAAAATGATGTCATTTTGGATTTAGGCTATTTGAGCACCAAAACAAAAATAACATTGTACAGGTTCGAAGGTGGCATCTGACTATCTATGTTAGTGCAAGTAAATGCTCAATCCGGTCCCTAACCATTTGGACAACGGACAAAGCGCCCCTTGAAGATGTGAAATTGACCCATCGGATGGGAGAAGGTGGAGTGATGACATATCAGTTTTTCCGTCACGTGGATATTGTCTTCCTCCAAATCGAGACCAATCGACCCTCCCAGTTTTAGAAATGGCATCGTCAAGGATGGATTGAATCTTCGTCTAATTAGGGTTCGAGTCTTTGTTGTAGCCACATTTTATGGATTATTATATGCAAGTCATGTCTGGGAAAGATGGTGGTTGCTACTCACGAAGCAAACTCGAGACAGGTGTCGATGCACAAAGCGAGGGTTCGAGTGCGTTGTTGGGCTCGACCGATAGCTTCCGGAAAGGTATGAATAGCAGGAAGAAAACATTTACAGCACCTACATGTAATTGCGAAACATATGCCATACTGTTTAAATCAAGCACCATAGATAATCTAAACAGACCCTTCTTCGGGTGCGCCTATTTTAAGGTAAACACATATTAAAGTAGGACATTCTTCAGATTCACTTTCTTTGTTTCTTTCTTTTTTTTCTTTTTTCTTGTCTTAGCAAGTTCATGTGTTGTTGTAGACCAGAATTTCTCACCGCAAATTCTTTGCTTGGATGGATGAATATGTGACATCTTTTCATGCTAAAGATATTACAAGTTCTAATAAATTGGTAAACCAATTTAAGAGATTGGAAGAGAAGTTGGAATCCATGGAGTTGTTGATGACAAAGGATAGAGCAGGGATGAAATCTAATAGCACTAAATGCAAGACTATTTCGACATTGTTGGTTGAAATTGTAGTAACACTGTCATTTTGGGTCTTATTCAATGGATTGTATGGTTGAAAAATTTGTTCTTAGTTTATAAGAACTAGGTTAGGATATCAAAACAAGGTTGTGTCATGGATATTTTCTGTTGAGAAATGTGTGAATTTATGTGTAATATGTATGTTTTGCAACCTTGAGAATGAAAATGAGTTGTTATTTTCTGCTATATTCAATGCATGGATACTAGCAACTTCATTATGATAAGTGATCCAAGTTGACAAAAGCAACAAAAAAAATAATATGGTAACATTATCAGAGTACTTGTAACCAAATTAGTAGTAAATAAGTGCATTTAAGGTGCTCAAAATACATAAAATGAGTCAACCAAAATACATAACCAGAATAATTATAGTAGAGGCGATGTCTAAGCCAATTCAATATTACTGCACAACATAAGTAAATTAAACCAAAATACAACTGAGCATTAAGTCAAATAGCATTAAGCCAAAACAAAACATGGGATCCCATGTATTACAAGAAGACCTTTCAAAAAGAGTATTTCATGGTGAAAAGGTTCATTAATCCTTCTTTGATAGATTTATGTCTGGGTTTGGAATAAACTTAAGTAGTCTTGATAAGGTTCGGTTGCCAGTTGCTGCTATTGTCTCCGTAAAATGGCTTCACCACTGATGTTAAGTTGTACACGATGAGATCTTGGGCCTTGAGTAGGGTTTGCATTAGATTGAGGTTGTGGAATGGTGGTATTTGCATGTTGCTGTATTACTGGTGGGGCTGGGGGCCTAGATATCGTTTGCTTTGGCCTAAACCTTATGCCAATGTTTGCCATTGCAACCTTAAGAACTTTAGATTGAATCACAGTGGACTGTTAACATGAAGACAACTAACAACTCAATACAGATAAGCACAAAATAGGTTTTAAATACACAATAATAAAAATGGTTGTTGTTACCTTTGACTGTAAGGCAGATTGTGAGACATTAATTTTTTTTGCCTCACCTATAGGCCTCTTTATCAATTTTATTTTTTGTTCTTCCTAGTCTTTTCCTATATAAATGCAAAATTGAGATTTAATACTGATCATGATAACATACACAACACAATAACTAAATCCACACAACATTATGTCCTTGCAAGCTAAAAGAATCCATTACCACTGAGTTGACCAAGGGTTCATCACTGACATCTGTAGTATCTATGTTTGCCTGACCTGAGCCTCCAACCTGAGCACCATTAAAATACCATAAATGTCTATCCCTTATCTTTCAGGATAGAAAGCACCCTAACCAATTTAAGTTCAGTACAAATAGATATCTAACCATTATAAGTATAGTATAATTTGGTCCATGAAATCACAAATATGTACCTATTCTGTTTTTTTATTTGCATTCAGCACCCCTGCAGCTTGCTGGTCTGGCACGACTAGTGAATATTCTAAAGAAAAAATAAACATTAGTTTTCTACAAAAAAAAGGTTTTCGAGCCTTTTGTTGATCGGACATAAAGTTCCATCCATGTGTCTTGTGATCACCTAAATCTTTTTCAAGGAGATTGATAAACCATATCCAATTTTCTGTATTTTCAGCTCTGGCCACTGCATACGCAATCACAAAAGAGTGATTATTGGCGTCTTGTGCAAGTTCACAAAGGAGCTGACCACCATAATAACCCTTTAAAAAAACAGCCATCTAGATCTATCAGCGGCCTATAACCAACTTTGAACCCAGTCTTACATGCCTCTGGACATATATAAATCCTCTTAAATAAAGGTGGAGAATGTAGAAGGAAAACAACTTCCATACTTGTAGTGTTCCCAGGATTACTCCAATGCAGCTCATATAATCCCTCAACTTTTCATACTGAGCCTTTTGTTACCAAGTACAGTCTCCTTGACAGCGTTAAAAGCTCTAGTTATCATTTTAGGATGTACTTGAACATTCAAATCCTGCTTCAGATGTTTCATGGCTTCTCTTGGACTCGAACTGGGTTGAGTTGCTAGGCGTTTAACCAACATGTCAGTGACCCACACCCTATCAGCCAAATTACTTCCATAATTCCTCCTACAAGTATGCTCGTCATGGAATATCTTAACCTCAAACGACAATATAGCGAAATTCTTAGCTACGTATATCAACCAAGGACATGTCTCTTCCACACACTTAGATTTGACCCCTTTTTTTCATTTTTGATGTACATCCAGTTCCTATTTTCCCACACAAAAATATCCTTCAAAGCTATCTTAAACCTCTCCATTGTTACAAATTGCATTCCCAGCTTAAACCTGACATTGCTATATTCATTGTCCTCGTTGAAACCAGAACCTGCAACAACCTTTTCATTCTCTGATGAGACAGGGGTATGAAACTCTTCAGAGGCATAATCATAAATGATTTTCTCTTCAGACTAACTTTTAACATTTGGGTCTCTGATATCTGCTCCTACTGGCCATGATTTAAGCCCATATACTCACTAGCCAGGCCACTACTAGAGCGAGGCTCAACTCCTGCACCAGGTCCGACTCCACTTGCACCTGACCCACTAAGTCTTGAACATTACTCCCTAAATTCTTTGTAGCTGACCCACTTGTCCTTGCTCCACTCTCCATAGCCTTCCTTAAAATATGTCACTTTCTCCTCTTTCCAACATACTTCTTTGAGGATTTTTGAGATGGCTTTTTTGGTGTAACAATTTTTTTCTTTCTAATCTCTCTGGATGATTCTAAATCACTACTCTCACTCTCATAGCTAGGTAGAGGTGACTTGTATGCTTCATCCTCTGTATTTTCATAACTATCATGTGAAAAGAAGAAGATTCTGTCTCTACAATTACATGTTCTACAATCATAGGTTTTTCACTAATAGAATGCTAAAAAAACACATAAAACTCCTTTGGATAATCATTGTTAAAGATGCAGTCACACATGTCATTAATCTCCTTGTTACTGTGCAATCCAAACTATATGTTAGAGTAGTTACAGTCCAACCAATACATTGTCTTGTACTCCAGATACCCTAAACTCTTAAACAGTTCTTCTATGTCTTTTTTATTCACAAAACCTACATCCATGGGAGAAAATCTTGTCACCTTCCCATCTCTGCAACGTAAAATTTCACTTCCATCTCTAATAAATCTGCTACCATGATGAAACATAGGCACAACAAAAACAGACATCTGTATTACATTAAAAAATGACATTATATACACTTCAAAATATCGACCAGCATAAATTTTGAAACTTTAACCCACAAAATTTAAACGCAATAAGGATAAAAATTTATGATTTTTTTGATCAAATATACTTGACTAAAACAAGTTTAAACTTTGCACATGCCCTACTTTGCCCTAATTTGCAATGAAATAATTATAGAATATTTAACCTTAACGAAATCGATTTCTCAATCAATACAATTTTTTTTTATCATAGCTTCCTATTACGGAATATGGCCTATCTGATGTTCTTCACTCATGCTAAGTAAAACATGAAGAAAAAGAAAGAAGAAGAGAAATGCCACTCACCATGTCCGACTACTCTTGTAATGCAGTACCATCGTCGCAAACTCGTCGTCTCTGGAAGCTTACGAGTTCATACCTTAACTCGCATGTCGTCAATGTCAAATATAGTTTTTGAAGGGAATGAAGATGAAGGGTTTGTGGGGTTAGGGTAAAGCGTAAATGACAAAGGAGAATGGGAGCCAGTTTTACGGAAATTCAATCCAGCCTTGACGACGCCGTTTCTAAAATTGGGAGGATCAATTGGTCTCAATTTGAAGAAAGACAATATTCACGTGGCGAAGAAACTAACATGTCATCACTCCACTTTCTTCCATCCGATTGCAGGGTCTGCTATAAGCAGCTTCGTGTGTGGTTGGGGTTCGATGGGTCAATTTCATATTTTTAAGGGGCACTTTGTCCGTCGTCCAAATAGTTAGGGATCGGATTGAGCATTTACTCTTAATATTTGTGTGTCAAAAATTGTTCTAAAAACTAATGTGAGTCACACATTTATAAAGTTTTAAAATTAAATAAAAACAACTGAAATTTGATTGAATAAATTAAAGCTCGAATGCAAACGAGACCAAATTGAATATAAATTCAATACAATAGTGTTCAAGGCCTAATGTTGGCCAAATGTTGGCTAGAACTTATTAAAATGGTTGGTCAGTAATATTTTGTCATTTCAATTTTTCGAAGAAGTGGTTTTGTAACCATTATAAAAGTTTTATCATACTAAGAATTTGTTTGATAGTGTTGGTAATTTTAATTTAGTTATATTCTTCATGAAATTTAATTATAATATAAATTTGGTTCATATTGTTTGAATGATGAAACCACTATATAAAGTGGTTAATAATAGCTAATTTTATGGTGCTCATGTAACACTACTAATTTAATATGGTACTATATTCTAAAGGCGATATAAGGATAAAAGACAAATGCGAAAATAATATATATGTATGTATATTGAGATCTAAAAAATTAAAAAATTTAAAATAATTATTATATTTATTTAGTGAGATTTAAAAAATTAAAATATTTAAAATAATTATTATATTTATTTAATAAAATCTAAAATATTAAAACTAGTTATATACTCAAAATTTTAATATTTTAAATTTTACTAAATAAATATAGTAGTTATTTAAAATATTTTAATCTTTTAAATTTTACTAAATAAATATATTAGTTACTTTAAAAAAATATATTAAAATATTAAGATTCAACAAATGATTTCACAAATCGATTTTTTAATTATTAAGTTCTATTATATATATATAAATTAAACAATAATAAAAATTATAATTTTAAAAAATTTAAAAGATTTAAATTTAAAATAACTATTATATTATTTAGTGAGATTTAAAATATTAAATTTTTAAATATATAATCAACAATAATTTAATAAATTTGTTTAAATAAAATAACTATTACAAAAAAATTTCAATTTGAAAATGTAAAACTGTAAAATCTAAATGACAAAATAACTTTATAATAATTTAATTATTTTTATTATTTTATGTAAAAAAATTTTATTTATTAAAGTCTAAAAAGTATTATTAAAATTAGTTCTATAAAAAATTATTTTAAATTTAATATTATGAAGAAAAAATAAAAAATTTATATAAGGACTAATTTGATTAATTTTTAAAATTTTAGGGATGAAAATGACTTACATATGAATTTTTAGGGATTATTGATTATAAATAACTTTTTTACATGTCAAGTGATATGTGACATATTAGGTGTCCCTAACATGATACGTCAACCAATCATCTTGTGACATGTGACATGAACCTATCACGTCATCATGCCACGTGACACTTAACATAACACGTCATCGTCTAACTAACGGAAGGACCAATTTAACTTACGTTTTACTTCCAAGGACTAAATAACTAAAAAAATCTTTTGAGAACTAATTTAAAGAATAGGTAATTTTTCAATGACAAATTTGACTATTATCCCTATATATATAATTATAACTTGCTACATAAAAATTGTTTTAATTATTTTATTTACAACTTGCTGTTTCAATTTTTAATATGTCGTCGATGATGATGATGATGCTGATGAGAGCATATATAGTTTAGAATGAAGAGGAAATTGAATAATGCCATGAAACAATTGCATAAAATAATTAACAATTTTTTTCATTGAAAATGGAAGAGAAGTACATATTTAACAGATGAGAGATACATGGATCGGACCCCAAGCTACTTATCTATCTAAATCAAACACTTCAAGCTACATAATTAGAAGGGGGCAAAACTTACAAAGGAAAACATATCTAAAATCCAAAATTCATCAATATATATTAGTAACAAAGAAATGCTCAATGGCATCATCAAGCTGAGAAGGATCATAAGAAATAACATCATCTGAGTCAAGTGTTGATGATAAAGCATTAACATGATGATGCGTTGAGTAGTTATCAAAAGTAAGCTCCGAAGATATCATGTAATCATTTGAAGAACATGAAGGAACATTATTATTATTATTATTATTATTATTATTATTATTATTATTATTATTATTATTCAGGTCCTCCTCCTTGAACTCCTCTTCCTTCTTGATTACTAAAGATGATGATGAGAGGAAAATAGGACATTCTTGTTTTGTTGGTAGGGAATTATCAAAGCTGAGGAACATTGAAGATTGTGAAGGAGAATCATTGGATTCATCCAATATGATTGTAGGGTTCAGGTTGTTCCTACAAGTGTGGTTTCCATAGTATGTGGTCTTGTAAAGTGTTGGTTCATCTTCAACCTGTTGCACTTGTTTTGTTGCTAGACAACCTTGGTCATATTTGTGAGTGCATCTGTAATAGTTCCTGAAAATTTGGATAACAACACAAATATAGAATTAGAATAAAGGTAAGACTTAGATTTTTGTTAATTATGTTCTTTCTTAATTTCAAAATAGCTAATTCAAACACCCTTAATTAGTCACCATCATCTTTTGTTAATTGCTATGTATAACTGTCTAATCACACGATAATTTTTCAATTAAACACGTGTACATATTTATATAATTTTTGAATAAAAAAGTAAATAAAATTAATTTTTAAATACTTAATATTAGTTAATTTCTCAAGATACTTATAATTTAAAATTTAAGATATAAGAAAATTGATACCTTGGATGTTTGGTATTAAGGATAACTTTTTGGCCATACTTTCTCCACTGATGACCATCATCAATTGGAGCTTCAGACTCCTTCTCCAATACTTGTGAAGTCCTTCTGCAAAATCAACAAGAAAATTGGAGATATTTAGATAAGGTTTATATTATAATGTATTCATTGCCTTAACTTTAGGTAAACCGAAAACAAACACAAGCAAGGGTATGCAATCATCATTTATTTCTTTGCTGCCTAGTTGCCAAAAAAAATAACAATAGCAAAACAAGAAACAAGTAGACATATTATTATTATTATTATTATTATTATTATTATTATGCCCAATTATTACAAGGTATTGTCCCTCCCATGTGAGCAGGGAAAAATGAAATGAACAATAATTAATATGGGGGTCCAGTTTGAGTGCATATGCAAAGGACAAAATAGAATAAAAAGCATGAGGTTATATATAAAAGGCACAAACTATTTAAGATGAGTACATGGTAATTAACCTTACATATATGATGTTAAAAAAGGTTCAAGGGTTTGGCAAGGTACAACTGTATAAGAATTAAGAAAAGTGTCCTTTTAAAGGTTATAAATATTTTTAAAATCTAAAAACGAATAAGCTAAAAGAAAGCTCCGCTTTAACTTTCAAAACCAGGTAAACAAACAATATCAACAAATTAAATTTATAATATCAATAAAAATTAAAATCCTTTTGTACTTTAGGGCTCATGATTGAAAAACTATATTGTAGATTATTCAAACCAAATGACTATGTTCAAATTCATATCTGTCAAAATTTTTCAGTTTTTTCTCGAATTTAAGACTAGCTAAATGATAATACTTTAATCTCTTGATTCATCAGATGGAGTTTATATTCTGTTCAGATGGAGTTCAAGTTGAAAAATTAGTTTGATTTTTTTTTTCTTACTTTTTTAAAATTAAAAACTATATATTTAAAAGAAAACAAGCCAAGAATTAATTACCTTCTCTTGTAACACCCTCTACGTTCTTTATGAACGGAGCTCTTGCAATTACTCTCAAGTGAATCCTCAGACTTGGTTGGATTGATCCCACATGAAGAAGGAACATCATAGACCTCATCACAATTATTAGAACCAGTGTTCTTGTTCAAGATCAAGAGTGAGTTTGTGAATGACATAAGAACCTTCTCCACAAGTTGTTCACCATCAACACCCCCTTCACCACCACTGATCACAACCCTAAGCTTGTTTGCAAATTCACGACCCTTCTCAAGCTCCTCAATTGCCTTCCTACGACCCAATAAATTATTACCATTACTAATATTCTCCGTAATAACCATAATATATTTTGGAAATTTGATTCAAACTCTGTAAATAACAAGTAGTTTTCCTTGTTCTTGGGGTGTCACAATTTTTTGTCACTACCACAAGCACGAACACTACTATAGTCAGGTCTTGCTTGGTGGGTAGTATTTATATTTTGGAAAATAATAATATAATAATTAATATTAGCTTAGGGGAAAAATAATAAGAACTGGAAATTTGCACATGCTGCGAAGGTTAAGGGAACCTAGCAAGAAAGTTCAATCCTTCTGGTATATCCACGCTCTAAATTTTAGCGTGTATGTCACTGCTAATGAAAATCTGCCACGTGTATAGGGTAGGTTGAGTTGTTGAGCTGGAACGGAGGATGCATTTGGGGTTAAAATCTTACGGAAGACATAAAACGTCACTACGCTATCGTCACTATGATTCAATTTAAATAAGCCGCAACTGTATAAAGTAGTTTAGAAATGACGGTTTTGCCCTTACGAGGTTCTTATGCGTGAGTGAGAAATAAAAGGGTATTCACGTAAGGACAAGGGATGAGTGGTTGGCAATTAAAGAGTAAAGAGGGTATGAGATTTGGATAAGGATGAGAACAAAAGCAGTGCATCGAACGGTCACGGTTCATTCCGGGTTCACCATGATCAATATCAACCCTCCATTACAAAAATATATTCCCAAGTTTGGATGAATTTGGTTAACTTTATTTTATTAATTCTTATTTGTATAATTATTTTTTAAATAATCTATTATGACAATTCATTCCTATTTGGATATTTTATTTGAAAAGTGATTTTAAGATGATTTATTGTATTTAAAATGCATTATTTTTAAGTGATATAATAGCAAAAATTAGAATAAAATATTTTTTATATTTTTGAATATTCAATATTTGAGATCAAATTGATAAAGTATTACAATTTATAAAGAATAAAATTTTAATTATAATCATAAACTTTAAAATATTATTTTCGCTTATAAGTTATTATTTAATTTAAAATCATTAATTTTGATTATAATTTGTTTTTAAAGTCTTTTTCATGTTTTCCGAACAAAAAATATTATTTTCGTACTAAAATTCAATCACCAAATTAATTATTATATATTTATATAATAATTTAATTATTTTTAATTTTTTTTGTATTTATTTATAAATTTCATACTAATAACTTATTTTAATAATTAATTTTAATATATAGATAAATAGTATGGCTGTTTCCAAACATACTCTTGGTCCTAAAATTGTTATTATTAATTATTACTAGCTTCTCTGAAGAGGTTCTCACAAAAGCTTCTCTAAAGAGGCGTTGAGCCGTTGTAATATTTTTTATATTAATATGATTTATTAAATCAAAATAGCAATAAATGTGTACAGTAAATAATAAATGTATAATTAGTCAAAATATTAAATATATATTATAATTAAAATATATTACATTTAAATTTCAGAAATTACAAAAACAAAAATTATATATATACTGAATTTTAGTATAATTATATTATGGTGGCTATATTATCACTATAAAAAATCGACAGATAGCGGTGATTTTGTTATAACAATTTACTGGAATCGCTGCGAAAAGAAACCTAACGGCAATTATTGTAGTGATTTTGGCCAGCGCTGCAATTATGTTCATATTTCGCAGTGGTCAACAGAAGAGTGCGTTACCATATTTGTTTTTGTTTAGCGATGGTTTCGTTTCAATTGTCGCAAATGAGCTTATTTAGCGGCAGTTTTTTATTAAACCGCCATGAAATTTTATAACCCTTACATGCATATTTATATGTTGTCTCTATTTTTATTAGTATTTAAATTGAGTTTGTCCGTATTTAGTTTTCATTATATATATATACTAAAAACTTATTTTTAAAAAAATCTGTTGAAATCATTATTACATACACTGTAATACTAATTTTGTATTTGTTTTATGGTAGCGGAAAATTAATTAGAATATTAAAAATAATATGTTTACTCTCACAAGTTTACTAATTAAATTTTCTCCTTTAGTATAAGTTCCTTTAAGTTGGCATTCATACATAAATTTAAAAGAAAAAATAAGTCAACGTCTAGAATGAATTCATAAAATTAAAATAAAACTCAATTAAACATAAATTAAGATTTCTTCGAAGTTTCACCTTACTAAATCTAAATTAAGATATTTTTACCGTATATAAATATCTAATACTGTTGCAAACCCAGGTTATGGACTTGGTGGCCCAGCAGCTAGGCAAACCTTTGGCTCAATCCATCAAGGCCCAACCCCAAAAACCATATCAATTCGGAAAGTTCGCTCGCGCCATCTCTGACGTAAAATGTCACAAATACGCATCGTATCTTTTCAATTTGAGGAAGATTTGAGCATTACAACCCATACATACACAGGGGAGCCTCCATCTCCCCCGAGGTAAGCAACTGACAACCCTATATTTCAACCTCAATGACAAATCCTGACTTGGGCGTCGGAATGTCTTTGCAGGTCTCCCCCTCCTTGTTCGTCCAGCAACCCGAATAGCCGCCATCACCAGCTGGGTCGCAGACCTCGTCGTTTCAAGTCAGTCCTAAACATTGGCACCGTCTGTGGGGACCTGTTGACAAAAGGCTCCAATGGCTTCCGCGCCAATGGACAACCAAAACTCGAAGGAAATTTTCGATGAGTATAAGCCCCCAAAAAATATCGCACCGACCCGGAACCGAATTCCTAGTGTGGTCCACATGGCGGTGACGCCCAATCACCCGTCACGGAGCAGCCAGAATTCAAACCCTGAAGCCAGCTCATGTCCCTTCGGGGGAATAGGGCCGACAACTATCGGATTATCCAAGAACTATGCCACAGGCTACAGAATTTGGAAAGAGAGGTCGCGACCAGGGATCGTTTCTAGCTATCTTCGGAGGGGTACTCGGGGATACAACCCTGAGAAATGTGCCTCGCCGACTCAGCAGAACAGCAAATCAGAGGATGGCTGACAGGACCAATCCAGCTCGCTCTCACAATAACAGTTTGCGTTCTGCAAGCCACGAACCACACGAATGCCGAGGAAGGGAACAAGAAAGATCTCCAATCGGAAAACAAAGGCAGCATGACGAGCCTGTGGTTATGGGCTCAACCCCCTTCACCGGCAAGATCCTCTAGGTTCACTTCTCGAGGCACTTTGATAAGCCAATGGACATGCGATACGATAGAACTAAGGATTCTCAGGAATACTTAGCAGCATTCGAGGCTTGAATGAATTTGGAAGGTGTCTCTGATGCAGTACGCTGCCGAGCTTTTCTCGTAACCATCGCGGGACCCGCGATGAAATGGTTTAATTCCTTGCCTCAGAGGTCCAATGCGTGCTTTTTGGACATATCCCGAAGATTCTTAGCCCGTTTTATAGCCAAAATTGCCAGGGCTAAACACCCCATAAACCTCTTGTGGATAACCCAACATGAAAATGAGCCGATGAGAAAATACCTAGACAGGTTCAACGATGAATGTTTAGAAATCAACGGTCTTACGGATTCAATTGCAAGCATTTGCCTAACCAACAGGTTAACAAACGAGGACTTCCGAAATCACTTAATCACTAAACCCGTGTGGACTATGCACGAGATCCAAAACGTGGCTAGGGAATATATAAATGACGAGGAGGTCAGCCAAGTCATGACAGCCAATAAACGAAATGTCTCGACCCCCCCGGCAGGTCGGCGCATTCCTCCCCACGAGGGAAGGGGCCAAGGATCAGTCGAGCAAACCTCCCCGATCCCCGAGAATTAAAATTTTTACCGACTACATTCTCCTGCCTGCCCCAATTGCAAACGTCTACCAGCAAATAGCCGATTGCAGCGTTATCCCGAAAGCCAATCAGCTCAAGGAACGGAGTGGAGGAAATAAGTTCCTGTACTGTGATTATCACTAAGGGTATGGGCATAGGACGCAAGACTGTTTCAATTTAAAAGACGCTTTAGAGCAAGCAATTTGTGATGGGAAGCTCCCAGAGTTCACAAAAATTATACGTGAACCATGAAAATGGAAAAGACTGATGCGGACCCCACCATCGTCAATGTCGTGGTCGGACAACCAGGAGAGAAATCCAAGTCCTCTCAAAGGAAAGAACTCAAGATCCTTGCAGCGACCGCCTCGAAACGCCGAAAGCTGCCTGCTTTTCCAGATTTCACATTCAGCCCATAAGACTGTCGTGTTGAAGATACTATTGATGATCCGCCCATGGTCATCACAGCCAAGGATGATCTTGCCTCGTAAAAAAGAATATTAGTTGACACGAGTGCCAACACTAATATTCTGTTCAGGAATGCTATCGATGCCCTAGGCTCCGAGATTCGAAGCTCCAAATGCACCAGCACGGTGTAGTGGTCCTGGGGGATTTCTTTATCAAGCTAGATGAGGCTATTAAGCTCTCGATCTGTGTCAGAAATAGAAACAAGAGAAAGACGGCCATGGCTGACTTTTTCGTTCTCAAAGACTCCACCGGCATATAACGTCATCTTGGGAAGGAAGACTACCAATGATTTTTACGCGGTAGTATTCACGAAGTTCCTAACCATGAAGTTTTGGGTAGACGACAGTACCGTTAGGACCATCCATGGCGACTTAGAATCGGCAGTGGCCTACAACAATGCCAGCTTGTCCTTGAGAAAGAAATCCCGCAATGCTGCAGGAGTTTTCATCGCTGATTTAGACGCGAGGTTGGAAGAATGCCCCCGGCCAGAGCCAGAAAAGGACTTGGAGAAGGTGCAAATAGGAGAAGTGGAAGAAAAATACATCTTCATCAACAGAAGCCTGCCATACGAGCTCAACGCTCCCCTAGCATCCTTTTGAGAGTGAACGGGGATCTCAACTATATCAATTGTCTTGTGTCTCAGTCTCTGCTGCATCTAGAGTATCATTAACTATTTTGCTTGAATCTTCAATTAACACAAAAACTTTCGACATGTATACAATAATGTAAGTCTACTCAAGTCATAAATAAGAACTCCCAAATAATTAGATGCTAATTTAGAAAAAAAAGATAGTTAACATGTTAAGACATTTTTCAAAACTAAACAAAATAAACAACAAGTACCATTTGTCTTATTGGGAGTTTGGGCATATTTCTTATATATAGAGTGCAATTTTATAATCTTTATTTCTTCTTGTGATGCAATATCCAAATTAACAAGATGCTTGTTTGTATATCGCGTCTGCATGATAAAAATATAGTTAAAGATTTTTAATATAACAACTAAACTATTTGAATTTTGAAAGGGATTGCATCATTATACCAAGTTGCATATATTTTTTAAAAACCAATATATTTTTGTTCATTTTAGCATTTTGGTTTTTACTTTGATTGAATGTTACTTATTTTGATTAACTTTAAATCAATTAAGCCAATATATAACATGACACAAATTTAAAGTTAGAAAACTAGTGATTGTGACTTGAAAAAAAAAATCAAATAAAAAAAGAAAAACGAAAATGTGTTGATTTTTCCAATAATTGATATTAACAGCTACAAAAAAACTTACGGTTTGTGTGCAGTATTTAGCAACGGTTGCCAACCCGCCACAATAGAGGCAAAACAAATTCATTTTCAAATATAGCGGCAGTATCCGCTGCTAAATGCTTATTTGTAACAATTATTTCAGTGGTTAGGAAAAATTGTCACTATTCATTTTGCGAAGGTCAAAATCGTGGTATATATCCGACTTAAAATTTGTCGCTATCTAACAGAATTCTTGCAGTGTATGCAAGTGTTATTAAAATTAAAGTTACATTTTTTTATATTTTGGTAATACTTTTTTAATCAATACTTTTTAAAAAATTTTATTTAACTATAAATAAACGTTACTTTAATTTTATCAATACTTTTAAAATATTGTAATCACCGTAGTTTGTTTATATATATATATAACAAAAAACATTTTAAGAATAAAAATATGTATCTCAAACTTCTTTATATTTTCATTATATATAATAAATAATAAATACAAAAATAATATAGCTCATCATTTTAAAGTGTGTAAAGGATATATAATCTGGGCAAGTTTGACTTGTTATAATAATTATTTTAAAATTATTTTACAAAAACTGTTTGAGAAAGACACAAATATAAGAGAGATCAAACAATTATATAATGTCACCTAATTAATTTTTATATAGAAAATATAGATTAACAATTTTCTTTTAAATTTTCTCTCCTTTGTTTGATAGAGCAAAAATTAGATATAGTGAAATAGTAAATAAGTAGCTCGAACTGTTCAGAAAAAAGCTAGTATCAAATTTTTAGAAGCAAATGTTTTAACTAGAAAAACGAAACAAAATATTTAATACAAAAATAATACGTTTTAAATATTAAGAATAAAATTTTTAAAATAATACTTTAATCCAAATTTTCAGAAATTATTTTTTTTGTGGATGCAGTGTTGGTGTATTGGTCGGATATTGGCCAAAGAAAAAAATTGCCGATGAGTGGAGCTCACTCTCAACATGCTGGAGGCGTGGTGGCTGAACGGGAGAGCCAGGTGGCAGCACGTTGGGGGCGTGGTGGCTGAGCAGGAAAGCAAGGTGGCAGCATGCCGAGGGCGTGGTGACTCACCACGCGAGGGGCGTGGTACATGGAGGCCCGTGAAGCTTAGCAAAGCTGTGCGGAGTCCTAATGCTGCTGTTGCACCACGCGAGGGGCGTGTTGCAGGCCTGCCTGCATGCAAGGGACAGCCCCCACCCCGGGAACTAGCGCCAGTGATGCTCCTTGATGTATATATGCATGCATTGGGCTCTCTTCTTCTCCCATTCATGGTATTTGAGCTAAAGCCAAAAATATAAGGGAGAAGGAAAGAAGGAAGTGGGTTAGTCTGTAGGTAGTATTAGTGAGGAGAGTGTAGTGAGTAGTAGTGAATAGTGGTGAGTTAAATTTATACGGCGAAAGAAAAAGAATATTAGTTCAAAGGATTAAAAAAAATGGTATGTAATTATCTGGCGCCTGAAAAATATATTATCAATTATTTGGATCATTCTATTTATGTAAGTGGGTAAATTTTTTTTTACTGTATTTAAAATAAAGTTTATTTTATTTTTTATGTTTTTATTTTTTTATGCATGTATATTTTGTAATGAGAATATTATTTTGTGTATTTTATAAATATTTTAAGAATATAACAATAGTTTTTATAAAATAAACGTTAATAATAATAATGATATGTATAATTTGTTATAATTTTTGTTATTATGAATATGTTGAAGAATAAAAAAAAATATTTTGACTTTGTAAAAATATATGTTGCGTATATATATGGGTAAGTACATATTATAATAACTTAAATAAGTAAAATGTATAAAATAGTATATTATATTATATTGTTATTAAAAATTGAAAAATAAATAAATTGATAAATAAAGATTATTAAATAATACGTGATAGATAAATATTATTAAATATTGTTATCGCATAAATATGTGAATGTTTATTATAATATTTATAAGGGTTATTATTTAATTAATGTAACATATATCTTTGTTGATGCAGCCTAATAGGAATTTGTTGGTGCGTAAATTGGATCCGCCACAGATGTGGTCTCCTAATGGTGTGAACTCAAATCTATATACCTTACGAACTTCCGTCATCTTGTACATATCATGCACATACAACTGCCAATCGAGACGCTGGTTAGCACAGCAAGCAATAACATGGCGACATGGTATTCGTTCAACCTGAAAGTGCCCACAGTCACACGTCCGTCGTGCAAGATCAACAACTAACACCTTTCCAGTAGTCATTTCGCGCACCTCAAACACCTCATTTCGTCTATCAAAGCGGCGCACAACTATATTCCCAACCTGTTGCATACTTGCTTCTATCCGCTGTTGCGCAAATGCAGAGTACGTAAATCCAGCACGCTTGCGTTCATGAGTTTCGGCACTCTTCCGCATAAAGAGTTCATTTAACATATAATATGTTGCTCGGACAAGCGCCAACACAGGTAGATTACGGGCACCCTTCAACACTGAGTTAATGCACTCGACAAGGTTCGTTGTCATATGCCCCCATCGATGTCCCTCGTCGAATGCCAATACCCAATGTTTGAGTCCGATGGCATCGCACCACCTGGCATATGCCTCGCCTCGCTATTCCAACCTCTTATAGTTGATATTGTACTCCTCTACCGTTCTTGAATACCCTACGTTGACAATAAGCTTTTGTAAGTGAGGGACTTTGAATGCCCTTAAGAAGTTACTGCCGATGTGTCTTATACAAAATATCCACCATGCTCTTGGAGGTTGCCAGTCACCACTGGAACGATTAACTGCTGCCCGTATTGACTCATGCCGGTCTGAGATCATACCCACACCGTCTTTTCTAACAACATACGTTCCCAGATTCCTAAGAAAGAAGTGCCACACATCAACTGTCTCACCTTCCACCAAGGCAAAGGCACAATGTTCTAGTTTCCATCTTGTGCAACAGCGACTAGAAGTGTACCTTTGTATTTTTCGTATAGATGTGTACCGTCAACCTGAACCAGGGGCTTGCAATGCCTAAATGTCCTAATGCATGGATTGAAACTCCAAAATACACGATGAAGTATTTTTACACCTTGTGCCTCCTCATTCCCGTTGTACAGTGGTCGTGTTTCTATTTGGACAACTGAACCAGGAATCTTTTGCACCATGACCGAGAGCTACCATGGCAATGCTTGGTAAGATTCCTCCCAACCACCAAAAACTTTGGCAACGGACTTCTGCTTTGCCAACCAAGCCTTTCAGTAACTGATGGTATAGTTGAACCTTGACTGGACTTCCGCAATTATAGATTTCACCTTGATGGACAGGTCCGTCTCGACCAATGGCCTTATAGCCTCAGCAACTGTATCCGAGTCCAACTTGGAATGATCTTGTAAAATTGTTCCGATCATGCACGTGTGCCTACCGTTGTATCTGCGTATCTCCCAACAACCTTTTTTCCGTATCAAGCTGGCTCAGATAAGCCAGTCACATCCACGCCCGTACATCTTACATTTTGCATAGAACGTCTATCGCTCAGACTCATACACATCATAGTCAACTCCTCTAGATATAGTGAAACTTCTAATTGCGGTGACGATCGACTTTCTAGAACTATATTCCATTCCAATTCGGAACTCTCCGTCCTCAGGATCAGCAATTCCTACAGAAAGCCGAAATCATCGTTTATTGCACAGTCCAAAGTATAAACTCACAAAAACTTCTTATTTAGTCAACACGTACCTATGTTTGCATATTCCGGAAACTCGGGGGCATGCATGGCGTCGAGATCCAACTCACGCATAAAAGGTGGAACGCCCATCGGTTGACTGCTCGAGGGATGAACCACTACATTCTCTGCTGCTGCCTCAACTCCCACATCACCATCCTCATCTTCGTCGCCGGCTTCATAAGTGGCTTCGGGCTTCATAAGTGGCTTCGAAGTCCTCTTCACTGTCACTATTCATTCCTTCGTACACTGCAGCCATATCATTATTTACATCTATATCATTTTGGACCGCTACTGCCTCTACAGCTTCAAACTCAACGTACAACTCAATCTGTGGGTGTCTCATATAAGTCTGCCGGTGAATTTGAAACATATTCTGCATACTCGCTTCATCCGTGATCGGAATGGTATCAAACTGTATTAGACCACCAAAAACCACAACCGGATTCCAGTACAGAATTCTGCTCACTCTCATTAACGTACCATTCTCCATGCTTTGACATAGGCCGTTCTGCAGCTCCATTAACGTCATCATGCATGGAACCACAAACGAAAATGGATTCTGGAATACAAACCTCACTCCCTCATGAGTATTACGTATTATCTCACTGTTACGATACACCACCAAATTTGTGGTGCCCTCCATTACACCAACAACAGCCTCAAAGAATCCTCACAACACACTCAAATCTCACTCAGTATGGAAAACACTATCGAGCTCTACCTTATATAGAGCGGTGCACTTAACACGCCCCCCACGTGCTGCCTGCTGGTGGACGAAATTGTGATCTATTATTTTTCCCATGATGTTGGCAGCTATAATTAAATACCCCAAAGAGATCATGGTATGATGAATTGGGATCTTAATAATCCTTGGTAATGGCACCAACAGCTTAGTGTTGTTGTTGGACCAAAAGAGTTACAGGCACTGTTAGAGAATCTCACAACTCCGTTCAACTAACCAGCAAGTGCACTGGGTCGTCCAAGTAATACCTTACGTGAGTAAGGGTCGATCCCACGGAGATTGTTGGTATGAAGCAAGCTATGGTCACCTTGTAAATCTCAGTTAGGCAGATTAAATGGTTTATGATAAGTTCGAAAATAAATAATAAACAGAAAATAAAATAGTAAATAGTTACTCATATAATTCCATGGTGGGAATTTCAGATAGGTATATGGAGATGCTGTGCTCCTCTCAAATCTCTACTTTCTTATTACATTCATCCAATCCTTCTTACTCATTTCCATGGCAAGCTGTATTTAGGGCATCACCGTTGTCAATGGCTACATCCCATCCTCTCAGTGAAAATGGTCCTATGCTCTATCACAGCACGGCTAATCATCTGTCGGTTCTCAATCAGGTTGGAATAGAATCCCTTGATTATTTTGTGTCTGTCACTAACGCCCAGCCTTCAGGAGTTTGAAGCTCGTCACAGTCATTCAATCCCAGAATCCTACTCGGAATACCACAGACAAAGTTAGACTTTCCGAATTCCTGGAATCCTACTCGGAATACCACAGACAAGGTTTGACTTTCCGGATTTCCATGAATGCCGCCATCTATCTAGCTTATACCACAAAGATTCTGTTGGAGAATCTAAGAGATATGTGCCCGGCCTAAGGTAGAACGGAAGTGGTTGTCAGTCACGCGCGTTCGTAGGTGAGAATGATGATGAGTGTCACGGATCATCACATTCATCAAGTTGAAGTGCAACGTATATCTTGGAATACGAATAAGGAGAATTTAATAGAAAATAGTAGTAATTGCATTAAAACTTGAGGTACAGCAGAGCTCCACACCCTTAATCTATGGTGTGTAGAAACTCCACCGTTGAAAATACATAAGTGAAAGGTTCAGGCATGGCCGAATGGCCAGCCCCCCTCTCAAAACGTGATCAATAGCCTCCTAATATGAAGAATAAAACAAAACTGAGACCAAAAATGTAACGTGGTCAAAAGACGACTAATACACTAGTAAAATGTTCTATTTATACTAGACTAGCTACTAAGGTTTACATGAGTAAGTAATTGATGCATAAATTCACTTCCAGGGCCCACTTGGTGTATGTTTAGGCTGAGCTTGATCTATCCATGAGCTGAGGCTTTTATTAGAGTTGAACGCCAAGTTGTAACGTGTTTTGGGCGTTCAACTCTGGATCGTGACGTGTTTCTGGCGTTTCACTCCAGACAGCAACATGAAACTGGCGTTGAGCGCCAGTTTACGTCGTCAATTCCCAAATAAATTATGGATTATTATATATTGCTGGAAAGCTCTGGATGTCTACTTTCCAACGCCGTTGAGAGCGAGCCATTTGGAGTTCTGTAGCTCCAGAAAATCCATTTTGAGTGCAGGGAGGTCAGATTCCAACAGCATCAGCAGTCCTTTGTCAGCCTCTTATCAGAGTTTTGCTCAGATCCCTCAATTTCAGCCAGAAATTACCTGAAATCACAGAAAAACACACAAACTCATAGTAAAGTCTAGAAATGTGAATTTAACATAAAAACTAATGAAAACATCCCTAAAAGTAGCTTGAACTTACTAAAAACTACCTAAAACAATGCCAAAAAGCGTATAAATTATCCGCTCATCACAACACCAAACTTAAATTGTTGCTTGTCCCCAAGCAACTGAAAATCAAATAGGATAAAAAGAAGAGAATATACTATAAATTCCAAAATATCAATGAATATTAAATTCTAATTAGATGAGCGGGACTTGTAGCTTTTTGCTTCTGAACAGTTTTGGCATCTCACTTTTTCCTTTGAAGCTTAGAATGATTGACATCTCTAGGAACTTAGAATTTCAGATAGTGTTATTGATTCTCCTAGTTAAGTATGTTGATTATTGAACACAGCTACTTATGAGTCTTGGCCGTGGCCCTAAGCACTTTGTTTTCCAGTATTACCACCGGATACATAAATGCCACAGACACATGACTGGGTGAACCTTTTCAGATTATGACTCAGCTTTGCTAGAGTCCCCAGTTAGTGGTGTCCAGAGCTCTTAAGCACACTCTTTTGCTTTGGATCACGACTTTAACCACTCAGTCTCAAGCTTTTCACTTGGACCTGCATGACACAAGCACATGGTTAGGGACAGCTTTGATTTAGCCGCTTAGGCCTGGATTTTATTTCCTTGGGCCCTCCTATCCATTGATGCTCAAAGCCTTGGATCCTTTTTACCCTTGCCTTTTGGTTTTAAGGGCTATTGACTTTTTCTGCTTGCTTTTTTTTCTTTTTCTTTCTAAATTTTTTTTCGCCATTTTTTTCTCTTTTTTTTTTCGCAAGCTTTTTACTTTTCACTGCTTTTTCTTGCTTCAAGAATCAATTTCATTGATTTTTCAGATCATCAATAACATTTCTCTTTGTTCATCATTCTTTCAAGAGCCAATAATTTTAACATTCATAAACAACAAGATAAAAAATATGCACTGTTCAAGCATTCATTCAGAAAACAAAAAGTATTGTCACCACATCAATATAATTGAACTAAATTCAAGGATAAATTCGAAATTTATGTACTTCTTGTTCTTTTGATTTAAAAACATTTTTCATTTAAGAGAGGTGAAGGATTAATGGAATTATTCATAACTTTAAGACATAGTTACTAAACACTAATGATCATAAAGTAGAGACACAAAACATAAATGAACACAACATAAAAACCGAAAAGCAGAAAGAAATAAGAACAAGGAATGAATCCACCTTAGTGGCGTCTTCTTCTTGAAGGACCAACAATGTCCTTAAGCTCTTCTATGTCCCTTCCTTGCCTTTGTTGCTCCTCCCTCATTGCTCTTTGATCTTCTCTTATTTCATGAAGAATGATGGAGTGCTCATGATGTTCCACCCTTAATTGTTCCACATTGTAGCTCAAATCTTCTAAGGAAGTGTTGAGTTGTTCCCAATAGTTGTTGGGAGGAAAGTGCATCCTTTGAGGTATCTCAGGATTTCTTGATGATGATCTTCCTCATGCATCTCTTGAGATCCGTGGAAGGTCTCTCTTGCTTGCTCCATCTTCTTCTTGGTGATGGGCTTATCCTCTTCAATGGGGATGTCTCCTTCTATGATAACTCCAGCTGAGTAACATAGATGGCAAATAAGGTGAGGAAAAGCTAGCCTTGCCATGGTGGAGGGCTTTTCGGCTATTTTGTAGATTTCATTGGAGATAACTTCATGAACTTCTACTTCCTCTCCAATCATGATGCTATGAATCATGATGGCCCGATCCACAGTAACTTCAGATCGGTTGCTATTGGGAATGATGGAGCGTTGAATGAACTCCAACCATCCTCTAGCCACAGGCTTGAGGTCCAGTTTTCTTAGTTGAACTGGCTTGCCTTTGGAGTCTCTTTTCCATTGAGCTCCTTCCACACATATGTCCATAAGGACTTGGTTCAACCTTTGATTAAAGTTGACCCTTCTAGTGTAGGGGCGTTCATCTCCTTGCATCATGGGCAAGTGGAACGCCAACCTCACATTCTCCGGACTAAAATCTAAGTATTTCCCCCGAACCATTGTGAGATAATTCTTTGGACTCGGGTTCATACTTTGATCATGGTTCCTAGTGATCCATGCATTGGCATAGAACTCTTAAACCATTAAGATTCTGACTTGTTGCATGGGGTTGGTTAGGACTTCCCAACCTCTTCTTCGAATTTCATGTCGGATTTCCGGATACTCATTTTTCTTGAGCTTGAAAGGGACCTCAGGGATCACTTTCTTCTTTGCCACAACATCATAGAAGTGGTCTTGATGGCTTTTGGAGATGAATCTTTCCATCTCCCATGACTCGGAGGTGGAAGCTTTTGTCTTCCCTTTTCCTTTTCTAGAGGATTCTCCGGCCTTAGGTGCCATTGATGGTAATGGAAAAACAAAAAGCTTATGCTTTTACCACACCAAACTTAAAAATTGCTCGCCCTCGAGCAAGAGAAGAAAGAAGAGAAGAAGAAGAAGAAGAAGAAAATATGGAGGAGAGTGAGAGATGGTGTTTTCGGCCAAGGTGAAGAAGAGGGGGTTTGTGTTGTGTGAAAATGAAGTAGAATGGAAGGGCATATATAGGGAGGGGAGAGGGTGTAGTTTCGGTCATTTAGGGTGGGATTGGGTGGGAAAGTGGTTTTGAATTTTGAAGGTAGGTGGGGTTTATGGGGAAGAGTGGATGGATGTGAGTGGTGAAGGGGGTAATTGGGAAGAGAGATTGAAGTTGTTGGGAAGTGTGATATGGGGAAGAGTGTTATAGGATTAGGAGGTAAGGTGGGAATATGTTAGGTGGGGATCCTGTGGGGTCCACAGATCCTGAGATGATCCTGTGGGATCCACAGATCCTGAGATGATCCTGTGGGGTCCACAGATCCTGAGATAATCCTGAGGTGTCAAGGAATTACATCCCTGCACCAAATAGGCATGTAAAATGCCTTTGCATACCATTCTGGTGTTTAAACGCCGAGGTGATGCACGTTCTGGGCGTTCAACGCCCATGTGTAGCATGTTTCTGGCGTTGAATGCCAGTTCCATGCTTGTTACTGGCGTTCAGCGCCAGCTTTCCTCAAGGCACATTCCTGGCGTTCAAACGCCAGGATGTTGCTTGTTTCTGGCGTTCAGCACCAGATTCATGTTCTGTTCTGGCGTTGAACGCCAGCCAGATGCTCCTTACTGGCGTTGAACGTCAGTATGTCCTCCCTCCAGGGTGTGATTTTTCTTCTGTTGTTTTTTTGATTCTGTTTTTAATTTTTATATTTTTTTCGTGACTCCACATGATCATGTACCTAATAAAACACAAAATAACAATAAAATAAAATTAAAATTAGATAAATAAAAATTGGGTTGCCTCCCAACAAGCGCTTCTTTAATGTCAATAGCTTGACAGTGGGCTCTCATGGAGCCACAAGGTGATCAGGTCAATGTTGTATAGTCCCAACACCAAACTTAGAGTTTGGATATGGGGTCTTAACACCAAACTTAGTGTTTGGTTATGGCCTCCCAACACCAAACTTAGACTTTGACTGTGGGGGCTCTTCTTGACACTGAACTGAGAGAAGCTCTTTGTGCTCACTCTCTTTTGTCACAGAAGGATGGCCATATGCCTTAAACACAAGGTAGTCCCCATTCAATTGAAGGACTAATTCACCTCTGTTGACATCTATCACAGCTCCTACTGTGGCTAGGAAAGGTCTTCCAAGGATGATACACTCATCCTCTTCCTTCCTAGTGTCTAAGATTATGAAATCAGCAGGGATATAAGGGCCTTCAACCTTTACTAACACGTCCTCTACTACTCCATAAGCTTGTCTTAATGACTTGTCTGCCAATTATAATGAGAACAAGGCAGGTTGTACCTCAATGATCCCCAGCTTCTCCATTACAAAGAGTGGCATAAGATTTATCCCTGACCCCAGATCACATAGAGCTTTTTCAAAGGTCAATGTGCCTATGGTACAAGGTATTAAGAACTTGCCAGGATCTTGTCTCTTTTGAGGTAAAATTTGCTGAATCCAGGTATCTAGTTCACTAATGAGCAAGGGAGGTTCACTTTCCCAAGTCTCATTACCAAACAACTTGGCATTCAGCTTCATGATAGCTCCTAAATATTGAGCAACTTGCTCTCCAGTCACATCTTCATCCTCCTCAGAGGAAGAATAGTCTTCAGAGCCCATGAATGGCAGAAGGAGATTTAATGGAATCTCTATGGTCTCTATATGAGCCTCAGATTCCTTTGGATCCTTAATAGGAAATTTCTTCTTGCTTGAGAGACGTTCCAGGAGGTCTTCCTCACTAGGATTTTCGTCCTTCTCCTCCCTTGTGCATTCGGCCATATTGATTACATCAATAGCTTTGCACTCTCCTTTTGGATTCTCTTCTGTATTGCTTGGGAGAATACTGGGAGGAGTTTCAATGACTTTCTTACTCAGCTGGCCTACTTGTGCTTCCAGATTTCTGATGGAGGATCTTGTTTCACTCATGAAACTGAAAGTGGCTTTTGACAGATCAGAGACTAGATTGGCTAAATTAGAAGTGCTTTGTTCAGAATTCTCTGTCTGTTGCTGAGAAGATGATGGAAAAGGCTTGCTATTGCTCAGCCTATTGCATCCACCATTGTTAAAGCCTTGTTGAGGCTTTTGTTGATCCTTCCATGAGAAATTTGGATGATTTCTCCATGATGAATTATAGGTGTTTCCATAAGGTTCACCCATGTAATTAACCTCTGCCATTGCAGGGTTCTCAGGATCATAAGCTTCTTCAGAAGCTGCCTCTTTAGTACTGTTGGATGCATTTTGCCATCCATTCAGACTTTGAGAGATCATGTTGACTTGCTGAGTCAATACTTTGTTCTGAGCCAATATGGCATTCAGAGCATCAATTTCAAGAACTCCCTTCCTCTGAGGCGTCCCATTATTCACGGAATTTCTCTCAGAAGTGTACATGAATTGGTTATTTGCAACCATGTCAATAAGTTCTTGAGCCTCTTCAGGCGTTTTCTTTAGGTGAATAGATCCACCTGCAGAATGGTCCAATGACATTTTCGAAAACTCAGATAGACCATAATAGAATATATCTAATATGGTCCATTCTGAAAACATGTCAGATGGACACCTTTTGGTCAACTGCTTGTATCTTTCCCAAGCTTCATAGAGGGATTCACCATCTTTTTGTTTGAAGGTCTGAACATCCACTCTAAGCTTGCTCAGCTTTTGAGGAGGAAAGAATTTATCCAAGAAGGCCGTGACCAGCTTATCCCAGGAGTCCAGGCTATCCTTAGGTTGTGAATCCAACCATATTCTAGCTCTGTCTCTTACAGCAAAAGGGAAAAGCATGAGTCTGTAGACTTCAGGATCAACTCCATTTGTCTTAACAGTCTCACAAATCTGCAAGAACTCAGTTAAAAACTGGTAAGGATCTTCAGATGGAAGTGCATAAAACTTGCAGTTCTATTGCATTAAAGCAACTAGTTGAGGCTTAAGCTCAAAATTGTTTGCTCCAATGGCAGGAATGGAGATGCTTCTTCCATCAAATTTGGACGTTGGTTTTGTAAAGTCACCAAGCATTCTTCTTGCATTATTGTTGTTGGGTTCGGCTGCCATCTCCTTCTCTTGTTCGAAATTTTCTGAAAGGTTGTTTCTGGATTGTTGTAATTTAGCTTCTCTTAGTTTCCTCTTCAGAGTCCTTTCAGGTTCTGGATCAGCTTCAACAAGATTGCCTTTTTCCTTATTCCTGCTCATATGATAGAGAAGAGAAAAAGAAAAAAAAGAAAGAGGAATCCTCTATGTCACAGTATAGAGATTCCTTTATGTTAGTAGAAGAAGAAAGGGGGGAAGAGTGAAGAAGAATGGGTTCGGATTTTTTTGATGAAGATAGGTGAAGAGAAGTGTTAGTAAATAAATAATTAAATAGAATAAGAAAAGAGAGGGAGAAATCGAAAATTAATTTTGAAAAGGAGTTAGTAATTTTGAAAATTAAAGATAAGATATGATTAAAATTAAAATTTAAAACAATTAAAAAGAATTTTTGAAAAAGAAAGAGGTATTTTCGAAAATTAGAGAAGGAAAAGTAGTTAGGTGGTTTTGAAAAAGATAAGAAACAAACACAAAGTCAAAGAGTTAGTTGAAAAAGATATTAAAATCAAATTTGAAAAGATAAGAAGATAAGAAGTTAGAGAAGATATTTTGAAATCAAATTTTTTGGAAAAAGATAAAATTTTGAAAAAGATAAGATATAAGATATGATAAGATATGTTTGAAAAAGATTTAATTTTTTTAAAATTAATTACTAACAAGAAACTAAAAGATAAGATTCTAGAACTTAAAGATTGAACCTTTCTTAACAAGAAAGTAACAAACTTCAAATTTTTGAATCAATCACATTAATTGTTAGTGAATTTTAGAAAATATGATATAAAGATAAGAAAAAGATTTTGAAAATATTTTGAAAAAGATTTTTGAAATTTCGAAAAATAGGAAAAAAAATGAAAAAGATATGATTTTTGAAAAAGATTTTGAAAAGATAAGATTTTTAAAATTGAAAATTTGACTTGACTTGTAAGAAACAACTAATTTTAAAAATTTTTGACTAAGTCAACTCAAATTTTCGAAAATTATGAGAAAAATAAGGAAAAGATATTTTTTTATTTTTGAATATTTCAATTATGAGAGAGAAAAACATAAAAATGACTCACAACATGAAAATTATGAATCAAAACTCATGATGCATGCAAGAACACTATGAATGTCAAGATGAACACCAAGAACACTTTGAAGATCATGATGAACATCAAGAACATATTTTTGAAAAATTTTTAATGCAAAGAAAACTTGCAAGACACCAAACTTAGAAATCTTTAATGCATGGACTCTAACAAACGAAAAATGCATATGAAAAACAACAAACAACACAAAACAAGAAAATATCAAGATCAAACAAGAAGACTTGTCAAGAACAACTTGAAGATCATGAAGAACACCATGAATGCATGAATTTTCGAAAAAAATGCAAGAAAAATTTTTAAAGTATGCAATTGACACCAAACTTAAAAATTGACTCAAGACTCGAACAAGAAACACAAAATATTTTTGGTTTTTTATGATTTTATGATTTTTTTTTGTATTTTTATTAATTTTTTTCGAAAATAAAGTTTGGAAAAACGAAAAAGAAAAGAAAAATTTTGAAAAAGATTTTTGAAAAGTTTTTGAAAAGAAAATTACCTAATCTGAGCAACAAGATGAACCGTCAGTTGTCCATACTCGAACAATCCCCGGCAACGGCGCCAAAAACTTGGTGGACGAAATTGTGATCTATTATTTTTCCCATGATGTTGGCAGCTATAATTAAACACCCCAAAGAGATCATGGTATGATGAATTGGGATCTTAATAATCCCTGGTAATGGCACCAACAGCTTAGTGTTGTTGTTGGACCAAAAGAGTTACAGGCACTGTTAGAGAATCTCACAACTCCGTTCAACTAACCAGCAAGTGCACTGGGTCGTCCAAGTAATACCTTACGTGAGTAAGGGTCGATCCCACGGAGATTGTTGGTATGAAGCAAGCTATGGTCACCTTGTAAATCTCAGTTAGGCAGATTAAATGGTTTATGATAATTTCGAAAATAAATAATAAACAGAAAATAAAATAGTAAATAGTTACTCATATAATTCCATGGTGGGAATTT